>NC_064894.1:2500-305530 GCF_929443795.1 Astur gentilis | reverse complement strand
GTGACATTTCAATACTGTAAAGTGTGAAAAGCATATAGCCAAGAGTTGATTTTACTATAGTACAAATAATTTGTTTAATTATACATGCATTCATTTGGTCTGGCACACACTGGAGCACTAGGCAAGCTTAGTGTACTTAATAGTTTTTTTCATTACTCAACGATGGATAAATAATTAAAAATATTTGAGCTGTGTATGTCTATTACTACTGATCCTACTAAAGTATCTCAATTTCCTTGCAGAACCAGATCTGCATCACTTCACTTAGGCAAACTACAAACAAAACAAAAAACACAGTCCCAAAAATATTACCATCAAAGCATAGAAGAGCAGAAAACAGCTGTTGCTTAGGCAACTTCACTTTTTTTAAAAAAACAACCAATTAGGAAAATGACCAGTCAGTTATCACATTCCAGGATGAGTGCTGGTAACTTCTTAAGCTGCTCTACCCTAATCACTTCAGATCATCTGCTTGTGCCCTACAGTATTTATTAGAATCACACCAATACTGAAAAACACTGCTAAGCTAAAGAAAACCACTTCTTCCTAGCATCCGTAGAAAGGATTAGCCTGGGAAGAGGAGGCCCAAAGAGAAGACACAAAAGTTTTCCTGTACAATAAGTGAACAAAGTAAGACTTCAGAAGTTACTGCTAAAAAGAGGACATACTCTCTGAATCTTGTGGACCATCACATCAGGGCTTGGTAGAAAACATTACTGCAAGGCCAGAAATACCAATGGAAGGGGGTGCGAGGGAAGAGAGGGGGAAGAAGAAAAATTATACTTTTTGGACTCTGAAAAGCTCAACTATTCTCAGCATGGTGAGCAAACAAGAAAAGTTTTTCATAAATGTTTCCTCATTTTTACACTACCAAGTAGCATATGACCTTTGCAAGGTCAAAGTTTCTCGATATCTGACACCACTCACCAAAGAGCCAAACCCTACAAACCCTACAAACCCAAAATGTTGTGCTCTGAAATAAGAGTGTGCTTTATCCATCTGTCCTGGTTTCAGCTGGGATGGAATTAATTGTCTCCCTAGTAGCTGGTACAGCGCTATGTTTTTTAGTTCAGTATGAGAAGAATGTGGATAACACACTGATGTTTTCAATTGTTGCCAAGTAGCATTCAGACTAAGTCAAGGATTTTTCAGCTCCTCATGGCCGGCCAGCTAGCAAGAAGGCTGGAGGGGCACAAGAAGTTGGGCGGGCACACAACCAGGGCAGCTGACCCAAACTGGCCAAAGGGATATTCCATACCATGTGAGGTCATGCCCAGTACATAAACTGGGGAGAGTTGGTCTGGGGGGGATCGCTGCTCGGGAACTAAGTATCAGTTGGCGAGTGGTAAGCAATTGCATTGTGCATTGCTTGTTTTGTGTATTCCAATCCTTTTATTATTATTGTCATTTTATTATTATTATCATCATTATTAGTTTCTTCCTTCCTGTTCTATTAAACTGTTCTTATCTCAACCCACGAGTTTTACCTTTTTCTTTCTGATTCTCTCCCCCATCCCACCAGGTGGGGGGGGAGTGAGTGAGCGGCTGCATGGTGCTTAGTTGCTGGCTGGGGTTAAACCAAGACACCATCCAATATATGTGATAGATTAGAGCTGGGCATACCCAATATATGTGGTAGATTAGAGGTGGGCATAAAGAGGCCAGCACTGGTCATGTGGCCTTAGAGAGCTAAGCAGTTGGATCCCTGTCCGAAGGAGCTGAAGGGACTAGTGCTCTTGGGTTTGCCATTTTAGGTGCCAGGTCTTCTGATTTCCTACAGTAGAGATTCCCAAGGTCCCTTGATTTCACCAGAAGAAAACACCACTTTGATTTCTCCATGGATTGCCATTATTTCCCTCTACAACCTTGTGTGGTGGGTTGACCCTGGCTGGACACCAGGTGTCCACCAAAGCTGCTCTATCACTCCCCTCCTCAGCTGGACAGGGGAGAGAAAATATAACAAAAGGCTCATGGATCGAGATAAGGACAGAGAGAGATCACTCACCTATTAGCATCACAGGCAAAACAGACTCAACTTGGGGAAAACTACCTTGATTTATTACCAATCAAATCAGAGTAGGGTAATGAGAAATAACACCAAATCTTAACACACACACACACACCCCGCCCCCTTATTCTCAGACTTAACTTTGCTCCTGATTTTCTCTCCACCTCCTCCCCCACAATGGCGCAGGGGGATGGGGAATGGGGTTGGGGTCAGTTCATCACCCCTTGTCTCTGCCGCTCCTTCCTCCTCAGGGGCAGGACTTCTCACTCTTCCCCTGCTCCAGCATGGGGTCCCTCACAGAGGAGACAGTCCACAAACTTCTCCAACGCGAGCCCTTCCCACGGGCTGCAGTTCTTCACAAACTGCTCCAGTGTGGGTCCCTTCCCCGGGCTGCAGTCCTTCAGGCACAGACTGCTCCAGCGTGGGTCCCCCGCGGGGTCACAAGTCCTGCCAGAAAACCTGCTCCAGCGTGGGCTCCTCTCTCTACGGGGCCACAGGTCCTGCCAGGACCCTGCTCCAGCACGGGCTTCCCATGGGGTCACAGCCGCCTTTGGGCATCCCCCTGCTCCGGCGTGGGGTCCTCTCTCCCCCAGCTGCAGGTGGAGATCTGCTCCACTGTGGACCTCCCTGGGCTGCAGGGGACAGCCTGCCTCACCATGGTCTTCCCCACGGGCTGCAGGGGAATCTCTGCTCTGGTGCCTGGAGCATCTCCTCCCCCTCCTTCTGCACTGACCTAGGGGTCTGCAGGGCTGTTGCTCTCACATCTTCTCACTCCTCTCTCTAGCTGCAGCTTCTGTCACACAGCAACTTTTTTTCCCTTCTTAAAATACATTCTCCCAGAGGCACAACCACCGTCACTGATGGGCTCGGCCTTGAGCAGCCGTGGGTCCGCCTTGGAGAGGGCTGGCATTGGCTCTGTTGGACATGGAGGAAGCTTCTAGCAGCTCCTCACACAAGCCACCCCTGTAGCCCCCCTGCTACCAAAACCTTGCCATGCAAACCCATACACCTTGAAAAAAAATAATTAAGACTATCCTTTGTCCTATGGACAATGGTCCTCATTTTTTCTTGTCATTAAATGTTGCCAAAGAGCTTCCTGCTGCTGGTTTGAAAACACAGTACAACACAAACCAACTAGGCTTCTGATCACCCTCACTTTCTTGTGCTCTTTTTGCTTCCAGTTTTAGCTCTTACTTTGGACTTATCCTTTCTTTTATTCCATGTACCTTCTAGGTTACATCCTGATCCCGATCAAGCTTCTTACTCACCTGAAATATCTGTAGCTCTTCATAATTTCTTTTTGTGGTTTACTGCAATGCAAGCATATCTTGCAACTAAAGATCAATACATACATTCACAGCACTGTTGACCAAGAAGAAACCTCCACTATAGCAATGTTTCCAAGAGTGGGACCTATGCCTTTCAAATAAACAGCTGCAGGACTGTTCTAATAAATACTGTATCATTCACAGATGTGTTAGTATATCATGAGATTTAGTAAAGATATGAAGGACACTATAGTTGTTGAGAATAGGAAATTACACCAGTCCATTAAGGTGCGCATTCTTCTTTTCTTGCTTGTGAGATGAGCGTAGGAGGGTGAACATGTCTGCATGAGTATTGTGTTACCCATTAAAAAAATCCAGTCTTGCAAAACACTTGATTGCTGTATCAACCTTGTGAACTACCATTTGAAGACAAAATTAATAGAATCATACAAAACGTTCATTGTAAAGGACGGTAGAAGACCATTTAGTCCCACACCCCACTTCAACTGGGACTACTGCCAACACTAGTCAGGTGAGACATGGCTTTTTCTAGCTGCTTCCTAAAAATCTCCATGAACCAACATCTCTGGGCAATCTGCTGCACCTATCATTCTAGCAGAGGCATTTTTCCTAATGTCCAATCTGAACCTCCCAAGCTGCTATATGTGACCACTGTCATTTCTTACATCCTCTGGTACCATCAAGAATTCCAATACTGTGATGTTTGCCCTTCAAACACTTTCAGGCTGCTATTTGATCATCCCTAAACCTCCTCGTCACCAGACCAAAGTCAACTCAGCTTCTCCTTAGAATTCACGTACAGGCACAGTCCTATAGTAGATTGATGGGATAACATATGACAGCTTTTGTCTATCTTTGAAATTATTCCTGCTGAAGATTTTAAATAGTAGAGTGTTACGACCCTGTAATTTCATGACAAAACCCATATAAACTCCTTTGCAAGCAGGAGTTGCAGAAGTGTTCTTCTCATGCATTTAGACATAAAGTTTCCATTTCTATTAAATTGCTAAAGTTTTAGCAATTTAAAATCTCCTTGTAGCCTACTGTGAGCATGTTGCATCAAATACTTTAACATTTTAACTAAATATGTTCTCTTTTTTTTTTTTTTGTCTAGTACAATTAATACTAGAAAGCACCAATGAAACAGAATAGGACAAAATGAGGATCTAAGTTGCAGATAAAACATTTGTTTAGTCCAGAACAGTCCAATTAAAAAATACATGTTATGTCCATTTAAAAAAAAAGGACACAGATTAAAATATCTATGCAGACATAATCCACAATGAAATGACCTTTTCTGAGGACTAACTAATTTAAAAGTCACAAGCAGATATGAATAGCTGCCAAAAAAATGTGTGAGGCATTAACAACCAAACAATGGTCTGTAACCTTCAATTGCATGCTCTTTTCATATGTTTCTATCTAAGTTTTGCTCCCCTGATAAAGCTCGATTGACACATGCCAAAAATAAAATACTGCTGTAAGAATTCACACAATGAAAGTGGAGGAAAACCTACAACTAACTAATACTCTCCTTTCTTAGGAGCAAGATGAAGCAAAATCAAATCACAGAGTCACAGAAATAAATAACAGAGAAGACCTATGTGGTCATCTGTCTGTTCACTGCCTGTGCCTGTTTTTCAAGTTGTAAGGTTTGATTTGTCTATTTTAAAGGAACTTCCAAAAAGGCAACTCGGAGGCAATTGGTGACGAAATGTACTAGGAACAGCCCCTCCATTTTCGCAACAGCAAAATGGAAGTAAGTTACCAGTCGTTAAACATACATACCCAAGTTAACATAAGGATGTGCAAAAAATACCTTTTCACATAAATGTAGGATTCAGTATCCCTGTTAAAGTAGCTGATGCTTAACGAGCTTTTTTTGCAACATTTCCTTTTCCCATATTTAAAAAAAAAAAGCATAGAGAGGATTGTGTTTGCTGTGATACTGAAGACTGTTCCACTTACATAGATGCACAGCATATATCAAAAGAAATTTCAAATTTCTCAGTAATTGCTCCTAGAAAGCACGATTTATAAAAAGCTAACCTTTTGCTTTTTAGCTTCAAATGGAGAAAAGTATGCCCACAGAGGTGCATTTTTTTAAAATCCCAATGAGATGTATAGTAATAAAAACATGGAAGGTTATTGACATTCAGAAGTATCCTCTAACCAGCTACATAACAATTACACTGCAATATTTTTTTTTCATTTATTGCTCTTCAACAAAGTTCAATCATATGTAAGTAAGCAGAGATACAATGAAAGCTATTTTTCCTATTCTGACTTACACTAAAAAGCAATAAAACATGAAACTGTTCCTATGTGATAAAAATTACAAGTTTGTTTTTTTTAAATTAGAGTAAAATGTCAGGTTTTGGGTACTGATACCTCGAGCAGTAGAGAACCACAGGAAATAAAAAGCATGCTAACTATATCTGCATCGTAATTCTGGTGCAGTGCTGTCATGACAGAATCTCACCGCTTCCATTTCTAACTCATCCAGCATCGTTTCAGTGATCTTAATGCAAAGCTGTATGTGTTCAAAAACAGAGCTTTCATTACTGACACTCAATATTTAAGTAAATTTCTACCCTTAGAGATATTAAAAATTCAACTAAATAAATACCTGAGGAACCCAATCTAACCAGTTCTGCATTGAGCAGGGTCTAGATTAAATGATCTCCAGAGGTTCACTCCAAGCTAAATTATTCAATGATTCTAAGCCAAGGCATCTCCCTCTAACTATATGGTCTTTGTCCTCCTGCATGCTACCATAGTAAGAAAACTCTCTCAAACAATACAAAGTGGTAAAAAGCAATCGTGTGTAAGAAAGAGACCAGATCTATGCTTAACCTGAAGAACATCAGAAAAGTATTTTTTCTTAGTCTTCATCCCCAAACACATTCAAAGAAAGCAGAAAGCTTCTATATACTGTATACTACTAGGAGAGAGGCAGGCTATTTTAACTGTGTCGTAGAACAGTCTTAATGGTTCACATTTTCAGCTCTCTCTTTAGGTCCATTAAAAGAAGAAAATAGGACTTCATTCATCAATAACAGCGATGGAGAAATCTCCCCAAAATATCATAGAGCACAAAGTATTTGCAACAAGGAAGGTCCATACTCTGAGCAGTGTAATTTGGAATCTGTTTTGGTCATAAAGAAACTTAACAACTTCGCCTTTACTATAAAGAAAAGATAGCTTTTGTAAAAGCTACAAATACTTTCTTGTTACTTAGAAGAAATACAACCTCTATAAATTACGTTTCGTGTCATTCATAAAGCTTTTGTTAAGTTGAAGGTATACTTTCAGAGTTTTTTTTCCAGCCAAAGCCAATTGCATAGATGAGGCACCTGAAAAAAGATTGTAGCTAAAACATTCTAATAATACAATTATTTTATCTGTGTGAAAGAATACACTCATGCTTTCAGTTTATGCTACCTGAGATGATTAAGCAGAGGTTGTAGTCTCTCATCAGACTGTATGGAAGGCAGCGATCGTGCTGTCAGCTAAAAGAAAACAAAGGTTCAATTAATAAAATATTAGCTTCAAAACAACTGATAGCACAAAGCAGGAATGATGTAAGAAATCACCCTGCGTTGCTACTTTACACAGCATTGGATAGGACATACTTTCTCCCATTAGAAATAACTAAGCACAACTCTCCAGAACCTGAAGTTAGCAGAAATATTTACAAGTTAATGAAGTTAAACATTGAAAAATAATTTTTTCTAAAATTACAATGTTATTTGAATTAAATAGCAAGACATCATTGAAAGTGCTATACTTTTTTCCAAACATATTTGAACTAAAGTCATATTCTACCTAGACAGCCTTATCGCAATCACATAATGTAAATATAGTCCATTAAGTCACATTATATACAATTTACATTTGTATAGAAAAATTTGCATAACATTTAGCACTATATGACTTTCATATATGCCCCTGTGTACACTGTTTTAAATGGGCACAACCTGTATTTTGTGATTTTACTGTTCTACACTAAATCCGTACTTCTTCCTTGTTACTTTCATATGACTAGTTAAAACATCAAGCTTTTTCTGAAAAAATAAACCTAGTAGTCTATAAATCAAAAGTACACATCACACTATTGCAGAATACTAGTGAATTGGTGTATTAACTAAAATAATTGGAAAAACATTTATTAAATTTGCTTAATATCAGTATATAGGTGTCTACCTTCACCTATAAAAGTTACAAGCATAGCAGTTCTGATAATGCTGACATACATCTAATATAAGGTATTTAATATAACATGCATTTCATGATTCTATTGCTGCCAAGTTAGGCTGTATTTTGAAAACTACCTTCGTACAAATTTAAAATGTCAACATATTTCACCTTGTATAGATTACCATTAAGTTCCTAAGCATTTTACAGGTAAATTAAAATAGCAGGTATACAGTTATATACACTCTTTAAAAATCTTATTTAAAAAAAAAACCAAAACAAAAACCCAAACCTTTTAGCACCAACAGTGTAGCTTCACCTTGCTGGCTCCAACACACAAGTAAAGGCAAGCACTGAAGTAGGACTGACTAGTGGGCTGCAACTTCTATTTATAACCCATAAATATACCCTGGAAAAAGCTGCACTCAGTGTTTGGGTACATGGGGTTTATTTGTAACCATAGGATCCATCGGCTCATAGGTGGACCGTGTGGATATGGAGGAGTTTAATATTTTCCTGAAAGATGACCCATTCATCACATCCATCTCATAACCTTTGCTGCTAGGCAGAAGTCAGACCTGGGCCAGATTTTAAACTCGTGCCTGGAGCTAGCAATACCAACCATCAGCTAAATAAGAGGAGGTTCAAAACAGCTAGTCTGTCAAGTGAAAGTTGAAGCGACTGAACACAAGGACAGCAGGGAAGGAGGAATGGGCCATTTCAACCGCTAAGCCAGTCCTGGCCTGCAGCAGCAGCTCTTCTCAGTCTCGAGTAACTCAAGTGTACTCATCCCATCCGACTGCTGCAGTAAAGGTAAGTCAGGCAGTCTTAGCAATCCATTCACCTTTCTTTTTAAAAAGGCTGGTATGTTGGCAATTACAGCATTATCCGCATTCCCTCATTTTATGGAGCTAGACTGAGATGCATACAGTATACTAAAAATTCAGTAAGCTCTATATTTATTCAGAAGTTTCTTTTGATAAAAAAAACTAATTTTGTTACCACTGAGTATTAAATGCCAATACACATATTGTTCTATATTTGTGTCCTCTGCAAAGTAACCCTCTAATTTTGTTTTAAACACTATCAGAAAACCAGAGATTACTTCTGAAAAGAACTTGGAAGCTCTCCAAGTTATTCCACTTGGCTAAAATCAGAATAGAGCCTGAATTACCTGAAATACCATCTGCTTCTCTTTCTGTTAATAACTTAACTCTTAAAGAAAACAATATTTATGTGCACACTTACATACATATGTATATTTTTATGAGACAAGCATACAGTATTTTTTTCTCTATATAGTACGTCAAATGCTACATTTATTCAGAAAAAAAACAATTTTTTTCCTTGTTATAAACAGTGCATTTAAGACAAGATGACGTTTATGAAAGTCAAAGTGGACAGTGATATAACAAGCAAAAACCAGTAAAATTCAAACCCTGCAAAAGTATTGATATTATTGTCAAAGTTTATATATACAATAAACTACATTGTTATGGAGATATTACCAATGAACAGAAATACTGTTTTAAAACTAATTTGGGAGACTTATAGGAATTGAGGTAGAACCAAGAACTAGTGATCTTGGTGTTTAACCAAGTTTTTTCTTGGTGTTGCAATGAAAGAATATGGAAGAAGTGGACTACGCTGGCTTTTTTGGGAACCACCATTAAAAGGGAAAAAAAACATAAACCCTTGAAGTCACAGGAGAATCCACATGGCCGATGTTTTTCTTTTTTTTTTCTTAGTGTCTTGTGTTTCACCAACAATTATGGAATCTGCAAATTTTACGAGCAAAATTAATCCCCGTTTTCCTCCGTTACGTTGGCTGGAAGGACAAGATAAAGTTCTCTACAGAATATGCTCTTGTGAACATAAGATCATATACCTTTCAACTCTTAGAACACTTTGTTAGGGTAGTTCAAATGTTTATTTTCAGGAAGATGTGGGATTCTCATGACACTGTCCTTTTCTATCTGAAACTAAGGATAGTTTTCCTTAAACACAGTTGAGGAGACCTCAACACAGTTGAGGAGAGACCATCAAAACTTTTGAACAATTTTAAATGAAAAAGCACATTTTCCTTTAACTTACCTGGATTATAAAAGTAAAGGGTAAAATTTTAATTTTAATGTATAAAGCCTTTCCTCACAACTGTGTTTTTTCTAACTGAGCCACACTGTAAATAAAATTAGCTTTTACAAAGGTGGTCATAAATGCTAGTGTTTTCAAACAGCTAAGAATTTTATGTCCTTTTCAACAGTCTTCTAAAAGAAAAAGATAATCCCAATTACAGAATCCAAACTGAGATTCTGAAGACTTTTTCCAGTCACTCTGAAATGAAATTTAGAAAAATTCCTGCAAGCACAGCCTTGCCTTCATCTCTATATGGTACTCAATGCAAAGATCACCTTACCGGGGGGGGGGGGGGGGGGGGGGGGGGAAGGAGGAAAAACATGCTATTCAATATTTTAGATACATGGAAGACATCAAAATGTTGTCAAGCAAGGAGCATAGATCCCAACTCTAGTCATGCTGAAGCAGTTTAATTTACAGAGAGCATAAAACACCACAGACAAGCTATTTCCAGTCCTAAGGCCTGGATGATCAGAGGAGGGGGCAGAGTGAGCTGCAGATAGAATATGTGGACACCTCAGAGTTGAACTGAGATGGTGAAAGCTGGGGTGAGTGATGTAGACCATTAAGGCAAATTAAGAACCATGTTATCAACATCACACATTTAAAATTGAGAAAGGAGGAAGAATACTTAAGAATATGAGGAGAAGGAATGAATAAACTGAAATCTGAGATGACATCGTCAGTCCAACTCCATACTAGCTTTAGTACCAGAGTCACCAGCTGTCTTTGCTGCAATTCAGACTGCCAACAGTAAAAAAAAAAAAAAAAAAAAAAAAAAGGGGGGGGGGGGGGCACGCACAAGCATTGAAGGGAAAAATCAAACCAGAATCTTCATATATTTGAAGTAAGCAGAATTTCCAAAACCAAGCTTTCTAAAGTTTTGACAAAATTCAGTAGTATTGTTAAGCAATCTTGTAGAAGAAGAGCAAGAACCTGAGTTCTTCTTTTCCATTGAGCTCTAGGCAACTATCACATCTCTAGTGTTCACTATGCTGAGATTGAGGCAAACAAACAGGACATTTTCATATAGCATGAAGAAAGTAACATTTTGAGAATGCAGAAAGCACATGATGATTGGAAAACTACATGAACATTAGAATTATTTAAAATCTGGCATTGGTACTTCAAGTAATAATGAAGGTAAAAGGATGACAACTCATAGGCTGATGTCTAAGAATTGGTCTGGTTTTCTTCCACCCAACAAAAAGTTAACTTGACGCAAAGCCTGAAGTTAAGTAGCAGCTCCACATGCTATCAGGAAGGAAATTACTTTTTTATACATGGCAATTAAGAACAAGATTATCATGGCTCAATTAACTTGTCTCAATTTTTTTAGGAGTGAGTGAATTTCTTGATTTTGAGGTTACCATGTGAGAGCTATTTGCTCTCTAAGTGTTTCTCTGCACAAAAAAGAAAATTTTTATTTTCACAAAGAGTACTTTCTAAATGAGATGTCCTAACTAGCTGTATTGCACAAGAAAATTTTAATATGCTGACAGATCATTTGATGAACACATTTTTTTAAAAAGAAAATCACATTAAGTTGGATGTCATTGAGAAAAATTACATGGAAGGCTCAGGAGCAAAGCACAGAAAGAAGAGTTTTGTGGCAAAGGTTACTTTTAGCCGAGGCAGGCTACTGAATTACTCCAGGCTCTTTCCACAATTTGGGGGGAGGGGGGAAAGTTCCTTTAGAAGGGTGCATTAGAGAATCTAAAATGTAAATTATTACCAAGAGAATTTCCTTATCAACTGCTAAGTACTCCTAGAACAACAAGGAGTGTCTGAAGGCTTGCTGTCCAGATGCACATCTGCAGCCTGCGATTTGCCTCCACACAATTTGTCAAGCCCATCGGGGTTGTTTTAATATCCCAGAACTACCTGCGCAGGCATTCGTGCTACTTCTTTCATATTTTAACAAACATTGTACAAGCAGGCTTAGCGTGCTTTTGCCTCCTCAGTTCTTTTAAAACCCAGATAGGCAGGATTACATCACGCGGGACTCTATTTAAAAGGGAGGGTGACTGCACTGTGAATATGTCTAGGGACAGGGTATCTCAGAGAATGCTCCGTCCTTGGAAAGTTACCTTGCTTTTTCCCCCAAGAAATTCCTCCTTCATAATTCCAAGCTTTATAACCAAATCTACTTGAAGGAGGCTTGCAGAGACTTTTTAGCTCTATTGAGTGCTAAACGCACCTCCGAAATACATAGTACATTTAAAGGTGAGCCCACGGTTCCCAGCAGGCACTCTGCAGTTCTTGGAAATACAGGCACTTCTCTACAAGGACTACCTAAATTATTTAACCTGTATCTCCATTGGCAGTTCCAGAACAAACATCACCTCCATACGTGCCCACTGTGTGGACTGTAACAAGGTCTGGATTAAGACCAGACGTAGGTTTGGGAGCCTTCTGTGGCATAGGTGAAAAGATTTTCCTAGAATGTTTTTCTCTGTTTATTTCTGCTATGACAGTTACACCAGTGACAAAGGGTGTGAGGGAATGGCTCTAATCCAAATGCAAAGATGAAATAAGGTTAAAGTAGGGACTGATCAAAGCAGCCATAAAAACTAAAGACAAGGCTTTAACAAAAACACCCAAAACCAACAAACAGAAAAAAAGACAGTTACCTTTGCCATCTGCAGAAGTCTACCATCACCTACAACCATATAACATCATGCTCAGCAATAAAACTGAGGGGCAGTTTTTCCAAAGTAGCCATTGCTCAGGGCCCGGCTGGGCATTGGTCTGCTGGTGGTGAACATCACTTGTGGTTTTTTCCCTTTTTTCCCCTTTCACTTAATAAAGTGTCTTTACCTCAGCCCATGAGTTTTCTAATTTTTGCCCTTCCTGAATCTCTCTCGCATCCCTCAGGGAAGGGAGCCAGCCTGGGTCAATCCACCACATACATACATAAATTCATTTCACACCAATAAGAAGCTGATTAAACATGGATTTCACAGTATTTTGAAAGCTTAGTTGTTTATCTTATAGGAGTCCAAAAATTGCTGCTACTCATTTGTACAAAATCTACTGAAGGTTGTTCTTTACCACTTCCTTTTACCTTTGACACTCAACAGCAAATCTTCCCTATTAACAGAGGCAAATTTAAAAAAAAAAAAAAAAAAAGAAAAATTATATTCCAAACTTTGGGGAAAAAAAAAAAAATAAAAAAGAGACTACATGTGTTTAACTAGAAACTAAGATAAAAAGGGTCAAAATCCACTATAAATGAAGTATTTTATATCCCTTTAAAAACCAGAAAGTTGATCCCATGTGGACAGAAAAAAAATGAACTTCAACCCCCACTCCTAACTGTTTCCCCAGTAATCTAGGGACCTGACCTGAAGAAGCCACCTCCAAAAGTAAGAAGTATAGTCACCATATGCATTTGAAATGGTACTAACAAATTATACTATTTTTAATTATCAAATTTAATGTACTGATTTAGAGCACATTTTTGATACCTCCCAAAAAGGTCAAAGAAAAATGCAGGAAGACTGTGCTTACAATATGTAGTATTACACATCAGCTAATTCTTCCCTACAATTGCACACCTCCCTACAATTTTCCTGTACAACCATTTTAACACTTCACCACTCCATTACTGGGCTTCATCTTTTAAGTTGGAGAGATCACATCCAGGTTAGTTGCTTATCCATTTTACTTTTAGTTGCTCCAATTAAACAAATTGGTACCAAAACTAGTTTTAAACACTACAGGGGACAACACTGACAAGATAATTATACAGTCTTTAATACTATCCGCAAATGTTTTATACCATTAGTATAAATAATTTCTAAGCCTTGGTGAAAATCAGTCAACAAAGGTTCATAAGACCTGTTCTCCACCCACAGAAATTTAAAATTAATAAATTAAGTAGACTTGAAGCAATTACACTATTAACAGTAGCAAGAAGTAACAGGACACTGTGACAACAAAGCACACAGATGAAAAAAGAAAAGCAGAAGAGTATGGAAAGTGTTTACCTTATAAAATTTCATTGCTCAATTCCAAATCTTTCCAACTTTGTAGCAGCAGTAACAAAACCAGCAGAATAAGTGAAGTAAAAACCTCTGTGACAAGTGTATTGTATGCTGATTTTACGGATTTAGAAACAACACTCCTATATTCCATACTCTAACTCTTCAGCTAAATGTCATGAATGCAATACTGAAAAACACCTACAGCAAATTTCTTTAACAGTAATTTTGATGCAGCATAGAATAACTAAAGTTGCTAGGCTTTTGTTAGATTTCAATTAGATAACTAGCAAGCAAATTTTAGAAAGTAATAAGAAACAGAAATTATAAATGAAACTATTGGAGGGGAAACAAACCCCTACACGCATTGAATCTTACACCACACAGGTTACAGACAACATTTTTATGAGGATTAAATTTACACTGTGAAAGCTCTTGCATCTTTCCATTATATGAATTGATGAACAGAAAAATAAAGGATTAGATAGCTAAAACTTTAAGTATAGACAGGAAATCTCTATTTAGAAAGCAAAGAAACAAACCATGGATTGGTGTATTCTTTTACTGTATTCTGTACTCTTTAGTTCGTTCTCCCACAAAAAACTGTTTGTTCCTATGATGCACTTCAATGCCTTTAGCACTACAGGCAACTGCATCCTGCATTTCTGTTTCCCAGTTGTTACGATCAGAGAAGACAGAGTATAAAGAAAATCAAAATTAGTTTGGACATCAGAATTTCAATTTCAGCCTTCCAAGTGAAAGCTTTAGATCGTTCTTTATTGCTTTAGTGCAATTTAACAAATATTTTTAGGAAGAGAGGAAAGAAACATTGTCTGTGTAATGCCAACAATTTGACATATTCAGAGTGAACACATCACTAAAATCCTTCCTGAATAATGCTGTATCGATAAAAAAAAAAAAAAAAAAAAAAAAAAAAAAAAAAAAACAAATAATAACTTAGCTCAGACATTAAATTATTACAATTAGGATCTTAAAAGTTTAAAGAGAGAATCTATTTTAGCCTTTTATTGCTGCCTAAGGAATAAGTCTTAACTTACATTTTTGCTAATTCATTTGGATTTGTAATATGCCACTTCACAAAATGTGCCTTTCTTGTTAAAATGTCTTAATTGTGACCTTTGCTGTTTGTTAGCTCATCTTAAAAACGTTTCCTACTCACTGTTGCCCTGAAACATTTAGTTAGATAATTCTTCCCTGTCTGCTCTGAAAAGGACACAATATTTATGTGATGGTTCAGAAAAGCATCAGTTATCAGCCCAAAGCTTACCGATTGGCCTTGTGTGTGGTCTAAAAGGAAAACAAAGGCATGAAAGTTTAGATTGTTTGCTAGAACTGCTTTTGATTAGTATGAATTGCAGTATTACAAACTTACTGCCAAAGTTATACAAGACAGATTTTTCAACTGAGGTTGGAGCAGAGAAGAGAAAAAGATATTAAACTTGTGGGCTATTTCTAAACAACCTGTAATGGACATTTTTTAAAAAAAAAAAAACAAAACACCACACCAAAAACAACTATTATCCAGCAGGCTTAAACATACCAGTAACTTACATCTCTACTGTATTTTCCCATAGATCTGTGAAACAAAATAAATAAAGTGGAAACCTTGATGCTAACATAAAATTGACAACTTTGCTTCTGTAGACAATAGCAATTATACCATAGCTTAATCAGTGTCAACAAGTGAGTAGAAAATGAATACATAAACTAGACAAAAATAAGAGAGACATGGTTCTATGCATGTAGACTTCACAGGAGCCTTCTCAAGGTGACATGATGCCACCTTATTTCTGTAAGGTAACATTAATATTACCCTAATTTTAACAGTGAAAGGTGCTAACTTTGCATCCTGCTGGAAGTTTTAATGAAACAGTGACTTTTTGCTATAATGCTCCTGTGATCAGTCAGAAACAAACTTAGCTTAGATATGAGCTAAAGCAGGATCTGACCTGCTGACCAGTAAGACAGAGGAAGATGAAACCCCTTTCACTTGTGGTATACATGCAAACCACAGCTTTTCCTGAAATTCTTAAAACCTGCTTTTAAAGGTCCCAATATGAACAGTTCATCTCCATCAAAGACTAAATAACAAGTCTATCTTCAGGAATTTAAAATCTATTTATCCAACAAACAAACTCTGGCAGAAAACAGAGGTGATTAACTGCATTGCTCCTCAAACCATTCAATTCTTAGAAAATCATTAAAAATCATTATGCTATACATCTATTAGAAACAGAAAGTCTTCCTTCTTACACCTCTAACTATGGAGTATTTGTTCCTATTAATTGCATCACCCAGCTGAGTATGAGCCTGCACAGTAGCAAAGTGCAAGAGGGAGATAAGGTAAAAGATAAATGGAAGCAAAGACATGAGTAAAACGTAACATTGTAGTAGTACCCGCAGTAGTAACACAGCCAAAGTAACTGTAGGGAATTAGAAATTATCTTTTGTGGAATGAAAGAAAACTATGTTTTAGTCTGGTAATCCAACACTACCTATTCAAATCTTTCTCTTGAATTTTTTGGCAGAGACTACATTTAGAGATACCTATTTAACATTACTAAGCAGTACACTTGTTCCAACTAACTCCTTAATACTAGGTAAGCTTTATTCAAAGATGTGTTTGGTCAGCAGCCTTTTAAGTTGTTTTCTAGATGTAACCACTGTTACAGAGTATCAGCTTTTATGTAACCAAAACCAGACATACACATTTTTTTATTGACAGCACAGTAGCCACGACATATCTGAGAGTTAGAAATACAGATCCCAGCTTTCCCCCTCTCACTGGGGATATCTGAAAAATGAGAGAGGACAGCAAGATGTTTTCAGTGAAACTTTTTTATCTTAATTCAGGCTTTTTCTCCTTATGCCTAGTCTTGATTAGTTATCCTCCTGGAGTCTCTGCCTGATCAATCTCCAGGAGATTGATTTGAAAACAAAGGCATTTGGGAGGCTTTCCTCCCCTCACTCCCGTTTTAAGGTACAGAACAGGTTAAACATAATGCTGTAGAAACATCTTAGTTCTACTTACTTAAGGGCTGTGTCATAACATTAATTATATTATTACAGATACACTACGCATATCAAAGTATTCTTTACATATTTTTAGTATTTAGGAACAACACGAACCATGCACATACCCAGCATGATTACAGTAAATAACAGGCCTTTAAAGTCTCAGTTCCCCCTATACTGAGTCCAACTACAAGTGTTTCTCAACGCGTATAATCAAGACCATGCTTTTATTTAAAAAGGGAGACTCTACTACATACTGACATCTTATTTCAAACATAAATCACCCAGGTAAAGTCTTTTTCTAACTGCAATCTGATTGTCTGAAGAGATGAACACTAGTTTCGATGTACCTTTTATTCCAGAATACAGCCCAAATGGGGGAAGTAATAGTCACAAAAGGCTTCTTAATACATTTCTCTTTGATTAGAAGCATTGTTGATGAACAGGAATTCTAAAACTTTAAAACAACTTCGTTTTCAACAAAACCTGAATTTTAGCTAGCAATTCCCTGAAAAGTAGTTTTAAAGGATATGAACTCCCCAGCAAGGCAGCCCATTTTTCTATCCTGCGTTTTTATGCACCACGCATCAAAATACTCGCCTTAAATTAAATTTAAAATATAATGTCTAGAAAATTTTGGTACTTCTGAGGAAGTCTAATATTGCTTGCTTTTGCCTTTTTTTAAAGATATTTCAGAATTATAATCTTACATGATCTTCAAAACTGTATGATTTTGCAGCCACTGCTAAGAAGTCATGAGATGCAGATATTGCCAGAACCCAAGAATTCAATTTAATCACATTTTAGAGAAACACCTTCAACATCCAACTAAGTTGCAGGCTGTCTCATACAAACAAAAGCTGATTGATTTTGAAACATCCGCTATCTTGCTAATGTTGTAAGAAAATGTCACAATGCAAATGCTATGCAGCTGGGGAACCTGAAATAAGAGAACAGTGTTTGCATGACAGTATGCTGCTGTACCTAGACAGTTGACATTTTAGCGTTGATCAATTTTCTTTTGAAAAAAGTTGGGATTTAACCTTTCACAGCATGTTACAAATCTCCAGTGTTGTACAAAATTAATACGTAAATTTTGCCAAGGCTTCTTCAGCTATTAAAAGTTATTTCAGCAACACTTACATTGAAAGATGCTCAATAAAAATTAAAGCAAACAATTAATATTTTATTTATTCCACATGAATTGTTCACACACAATCTGCGTGACAGGAGATAACATTTTTCAAAACTAACAAAACTATTTAAGTAAAAATGGTTTTGACATTACTAAATGTTTTTTTGCAATGGGCCAATATAATTTCATACATAAAGCATTTAGATTATTTTCATATGGCACCACCAAATGTATGGAAGAAAGGAAATAAATAAATAATACAGACTGGCATTACTGGGCTCTTCGTATAAATGTAACAACTGACATTTTCAAAGGACAGGAAAAAATTCCCTCATGAATCTCTAGTGGTTGATATAGGTGTCAAAATAAGGCTGAAGTTGTTTTTGTGGGTTTGTTCTTTGATTTTGGTTGGGGTTTTTTTCAATTAAAAGCTACCCAGGACACTCTCCTCTCACACACACACACCCCTTCACAATAACACAAACTAGCCCAAAGAATATCACAGAGAATGCAAAGTGGCCTTTTATGTTTTAAGGAAAGCAAATCAAAAGCAATGGCTAACTAATTTTTAAAAAAAGAATTCAAGTTATATTCTTAGCACTGTAATTTTCTTTTTTTTGGACTTTAAAGGGGAGGGCACAACAGTTGTTATCAAAGTTGCTTAAATGCTATATCTAACAATTTAAAAGCTATATATAAATTATATCATAAAATACAGATTCTAAACTATAAATTTTATTTTATATATATAGAGAGAGAAATATATATAATTAATGTCTTTTTATATTTATTCAGTTTATTCAAGCTGCCAAAGAACAAATCTTCCATAGCAGAAGAAA
This sequence comes from Astur gentilis, assembly GCF_929443795.1. Lineage (NCBI taxonomy): Eukaryota > Metazoa > Chordata > Aves > Accipitriformes > Accipitridae > Astur > Astur gentilis. Next base: position 286,904 of record NC_064894.1, on the reverse strand, counting down.
CAAATTAACAGTTGTGAAGAACTTCCTTGCTAGCATGTCCTAGATATTTACCTAATACTTTAAGAACCTTGAAGAAACCGAACTCCACTAATTTCAGCTCAGCATTTGTCAAATGCATTCAGAATAATAATTAATGTTTTCCTTAGGCATTTGCTTCTGAAAGTAATTGATTTCTCTTTTCCATTTGGAAATGTCTAGCTTTCATATTCACACTGAGGTATAAATAACACCTGTGCTGAAGATTAATATTTAGTCTTTAAAGCAAAATTTTTCAATAATTAAACGCTGTTTAATTGGTCAGTGAACTGTTGCTGGATTTTGCATCATTATTGCTTGTGCAGATACTCATTTCACTTGCGTATTAGGGTGAAAGTATGTAAATGAACTCATCTCTTGTACTTTTTTGTATTCTAACATAAAGCTAAAGTTGACAGTTACCAAGATGCTCATTAGATATTTTTCCCCAAAACCAGATTATTAATTCCAGCTTTCTTACAACAGTCCATAGTGTCTTTCAGGCTTTAATTATATGTAGATTGAAGTAGCCACTTAGAAAGCTACCTTGTCAGCAAAATCCAATTCTTCTGTTAAATAATACTGCTTGCCATAATTGTGGAGGTCCTTCAGTGATTTTATCAACTGTTACACCACTAATTTGCCCTTTACCAATAGCTTACTCAACTTTTAATTTAGTCCTCAGTCTTTTTTGTATCTAATTCCAGATACTTAGTAATATTAAAACTAAGTACATAGTGTACTGGAACACTTGTCTTCACAGCAAGCCTGGAAAATGAAATAATTTACTTTATTTCACTACAAACTTCTGATACATGCAAATATTTCATCTCTTCAATACTGCTTACTGTTCTTTGCATGCAGATCTTTTGTTTCTTTTTCTGGCATTATTTATGAACAGAAGCTTCTACCTTTTGCTGTCTTTCTCCCAGGTTCACAGACTAAATATTGATTCCAGTCCTCCAAGGTAACCTGGAATCTGTTCTTCAGTTCAACTATACATTGCTGCTTTAATTAACTTGCACCAACAGAGTGTTATTGGAAGGGGAGAGGGTCACTCAGACAGCAGTGATTTCCCCACGGTTTTGATGTTATGATTTTGAAGTTTTTTCCCCCCTCTTCTCTACATTCATGAGAAGGAAATTAAGAAAACAACATCTCTACATAATTTGGTAGAAGTTACTAGCCAATACCACACAGGGAGCAATCAGCTAGAAAGCATGAAAGATTCATCATTGCTTCACTAAGCACCCTTAGAGTCACTGTCAGAAACCATCCATGGTAGGTTTTTCCAATCACAAACTTCATCAGTCTAGCACTAATGCTATGTCCCAAAACTGCTTTAAGAACAACCATAACCACACTAGCAAAACTTCTCCAATGCTGAAGGGCAATATGCAGTCAAAAAGAGAAGAAACAAGTGTCTATATACCCATGCAATCCACTCGATTAAAATCTCATTTTCCATAGTCATCATTACTACTACAAGGCTTCATCTATTGTTCTACAATGTAAACCATCATAAAAAATTTTGAGTTAAAAAGCTGTTATGTAGTTATTAATCTTGACAAACCTTATTACTAAAGCCCTATGCCATTCACAAGGCATTACAGGAAATACATATATCTGCCACTGTATAAAAATGAGTTATTATAAATCAGTTTTATTACAGAACTTTAGAGGAGATATTTAATTTTCTTAACAGGATTTTACTACTGGGAATCAATTACTCAGTCCAGTTCTGGGCTCCCCAATACAAGAGAGAGATGGACATACTGGAGAGAGACCAGCATAGGGCCACAAAGATGATGAAGGGACTGGAGCATCTCTCCTATGAGGAAAAGCTGAGAGAGCTGGGGCCATTCAGCCTGGAGAAGAGAAGGATCCGGGGGATCTTAGCAATGCATACAAATACCCGAAGGGAGGGTGCAAAGAGGATGGAGCCAGGCTCTTTTCAGGTGTGCCCTGAGACAGGACCGGAGGAAATGGGCACTCGCTGAAACACAGGACATTCCATCTGAACATCAGGAAACACTTTTTCACTGTGAGGGTGACCGAGCACTGGCACAGGTTGCCCAGAGAGGTTGTGGAGTCTCCATCCTTGGAGATATTCAAAACCTGCCTGGACAGTCCTGGCAACCAGCTCTGGGTGGCCCTGCTTGAGCAGGGGGGTTGGGCCAGATGATCTCCAGAGGTCCCTTCCGACCTCAGCCGTTCTGTGATTCTGTAAAAAACCACACATCAGACAAGTTCCACCAATCTTCCAATCTCAACTGCCCAAGTATCAAAGATGGTCAAAAAGAATCATGGTTGTTTAAAACCAAATACACAATACATAATACAGACCTCCAGTACCAAATATTTCTGAACAACTACTAGCATTCCTGTTTTCCATACAAGAACTTCCATTCTCTAAGCATCCTCAAAAGTCCACATTTTCATCTGCAATGTAGAGAAATTTTCAAAATTACTAGTGATTAGCAATTAGACACAAATTCTAACAAGATTATTAAATCCTTTTTCAGGAGTTATAAGGACAAAATGAAGTGATTTTTTTACAAAGGGTTCGTTTTACTCTTAGACTGCTTTCAGAGAAAAATAATTCACAAAAATCTTAAAAACAATTGCTGGTAGGGACCAGGATTAGTTACTACAGTTGACACTGCCCAGGGCTATGTTCCTATTCAGTCTTTAAACAGTAGGGTAAAAACGTTAACATCTAAGGAAAAAGGATCACGTTGCAAAGTATTTCCTCTGATTAATGAGCTTCTCAAATATTCATATATTCACTTCTTTTTCTTGAGAAACCTACTATACAACTTCAAATACATTTAAGTAATCCTTAAGAATTCCATACTTGATCTTTAGTAACAACAAACACAGAAAAGATTTTATTACAACAGTCTGTGTGATGCCAACCTCTTACTTTCAAAACTCCGAAGGTGGCATTTGAATTTCAGTGTTTTAGTCTCTCAACATGTGGTACTGCTTGGAAGTAATTGTTTTGTTGTTAAGACTTAGAAAATATCCATCTTCTAAGAGTAAAAACGTATCTGGAATACTTTTGCTCAGTTATGCATATTTTACAATATTGGGGTTTTTTTTCTTTTTAAGAAGCAAAATCAAATCTTGCCAACCTTTGCAAGAGTTTTAAGCCCCAGCTTCCCATATGTTCAAGTACCAGTGATTACATTCTTATCTTTAGTGAATAGAGCTAAAAACATGACAGGTGCTCAAATTTCATGCTGCTAAAACCCACATTAATCTGAGCCTACTTGTCATCATTTTCAAATATTTTACTTAATCTCAACTCTCAATTGTCAGCAACAGCAATGACATTTCTCAAATATGAGCAAAAGTTTAAATATTTTCTTTCCAAACCAGAAAAGGACATTTGCATTAAGGAAAACTACTAGCAAGTCCAACAACATGCAAATTTTTTTTATTCCCTTTCTTAAAATGTTGATTATTTACATTTACAATTATTACAAATATTTTACTTCTGAATAAAATACACTCTGACATAAGAACACTTACCCCAGGACTCAAGTTCATGAAGCAGAAAACCAAGCCTTCAAAAAACTGCTTAATTATAAAACATAATATTGGTGCCTTAGAACTTAACTATGGCAGTTGGACCTCCATTTGAGCTCCTATCAAGGCCTGTGGCTTGGTGCTTTTAGGTAAAAGCAGAAGTGCCCACACCAAGCTGCTAAAGTGAAGCTGAAGCTGGTGGGCTTCAAGGCCCAGAGACATCCTCCTTCCCAGCCCACCGCAGCCAGGCTGCTGCCACACCTTGACCCTCGCCCCAGCCAGTGGCGAGGCTGACCACATACACACATTATTCTCATACACACACAGTCTGTACAGACACTGCTGGCCGCCAGAAGAGTACTACAAACACAAGAACAGGCACCACACACAAACAGCACATGCGTAAACAAACTATAAAAATGGTCTGATCTGTTCATACGTGTTGGCTGATCTCATGCACATGAGCCTCTTGTAGCTGGCCACAAACTGTGGTCTCCTCAGAGGCTGCCTCTCAAAGCCCTGACTCGCCCTCTGGAAGCTGACTTGGACGTCATCCCCTCCAGCCGCCAACTCCCAAACCCTCTGCTCTCTCGAGTATCCTGCACCCAAACCTACGGGCTCTGGCTCTCAGACCTCTGAAGGCACCCACCAGATACTCTGGATTGAAGTTCACTAGCACCACACACACAGAGAACAGAGAACCCTCAACCATGAAAATAATCAGGAATAGTGTTTAGTAAGATAGATTTTCTTATCAAGTTATTACTGCAGTGATAAGGCACTGGGCACAAGCCTAATTATCAGTAGATTTCTTATGCTCCCTTTTCCTGCCTTTGGCTCTCCCGCTAGATGATCCATAATAACTTATACACAATCCCACAAGCCCCCTCAAACATCACATAATAAGTTTGCTCTTTTCCGTGAGACAGATGATAATCTTGTTTCCTTCAGGGCTTTGAACTGCTCCTTCAACGGTCCATCAACCAATAGTCTGATATCTTTGGTCTTTGGTATCTTCTTAATTATCTCCCATTCTTCAGAGTCTTTGTATCTGAGTGTTTAATTTATTACTTGTCCTGTCTTTTGTCCTAGCTTTTCATGCCAAAGAGCCATTAACCAGGTATGCTTGCGTATGGATACGTGGAATGTAAGACTACTTCCCATGTCGAACAATTGGATGTGTTTTGCCCCTTAATGTTAACCAATAACAAGAGCAATAGCACTGTATTTTATAGAACCAGTAAGAAAGGCGACCACTTACAGATGAGGTAAAGGAGAGAACTCAAGGGAACCACATCACAGCTCAGTCCAGCAAAAAACCTCAGTTACAGCTCATGAAGCATTAGGACACAAATTCAGACTGCTTCACCACACAGTGTGGCAATATTTTGGTTATTAAAGCACTTATACAGTAAGACATGAACCCTGGAAAAGCACAAGTTGTGGACAGTAACTTCTAGCTTGTTTAAATTAGCCCTGCACCCAACAATGAAATGTAGAATGTGGGGCATACTCATGAAAAAAATGGCTATCCCACCAAGATGTCTTTCCTGAATATAGATGGTGTAGAAGAATGATCTTGTTCACAAACAACGATGCTGTAGAGTGGCAAATACTGTATTCCATACACATGTGCTAAAGACTGCCTGAATCACTAGAGCCATGACACAGAAGCTGAGAAAGTAAAAATCACCATTAAGTTATGAGCTACAATAGTGATGCCAAGTTTAGTCCCTCAGTCCCTCAGAACCGGCTCTGCTACCTCTTTCTACTACTTTTCTACCTAATCACAGAATCACAGAACTGCTGAGGTTGGAAGGGACATCTCCAGAGGTGATGGAAGGAACCTCCTCCAGAAGTCATCTGGTCCAATCCCCCTGCTCAAGCAGGGCTACCTAAAGCCGGTTGCCTAGGACCATGCCCAGGCAGGTTTTGAATATCTCCAAGGTAGGAGACCCCACAACTTCTCTGGGCAACCTGTGCCAGTGCTCGGTCACCCTCAGGTATTTATATACATTGGTAAGATCCCTCTGAGCCATGCCTTCTCCAGGCTTAACAGTCCCAGCTCAGCCTTTCCCCACAGGAGAGATGCTCCAGTCCCTTCATCATTTTAGTGTTCCTTTGCTCCACTGTCTCCTGTATGCCCATCTCTCTCTTTTACCAGGTAGCCCAGTACTGGACATGGTACTCCAGGTATGGCCTCACCAGTGCTGAGTAGAGGGGAAGGATCAACCTCCCTTGACATGCCAGCAACACTCCTCCCAACGCAGTCCCATTAGAACTCCTTGCCACAAGGACAGATTGCTAATACTCAATCTTGTCTAGGTAGAGCTTTAGTAAAGGACAGAGATGAATGTCAACTATTTTAGTTATCCAACATGATATCCTCATCCTAGACATGCTCTTCTTAATAAGCCTCCTACTAGATTCAAATATATATTTAACAGAAAACACCCTCTACCCGAAAGCCAATGACTCTTCAAGAAAAAGGGCAATTGCACAGAGAAATATACAGAATCACCTCCCTTAACAGAATCTTATACACAAGCTAGCAAATCCACTCCTAACTAGAGTATAAAGGCAATTCAACCCTTTCCTAAAGATGAATACCATGAAAAGCATTACATCTAATATCAAGACACTGCATCTTTCAGTCTCCATGCCCCCTCTGGACAGTAACTAATACAGCTTCATTTACAAAGACAGATTCATTTTCAACCAACATAGGTCTAGAAAATCAAAAGGTAAGTAAATACCATGACAACTATTTTGCACATTTTTCCCAGAGAAAATGAGGTTAGAGTGATCCTGCTATCCACGCTCCTCTTTAAATGTTAGAATTAATAACTTTTGCCCATCTTGGCCAATCTCACCACATTCGATAGAGAAAAGAATCTGAAAGACACTAAGTCTTAACAAGTTTCACAGGAAAATATTAGTTGAGAGACACTATTATGTCTCAGAAAGCAAAACACTACAAAAAAAGAACATAAACTGTACAGAACAGCAGACACTCTACAAGGAAAACATGTTATATGTCAATTACAAGAGAATTTTCAGAGTTTTCAGTTTGCTAAATTCTGAAGTATCCAAACAACAAAATAATCACAGGAAACTAGCCTGCTCAGATAACAATGTAACTGAAAAGATTAGCAGACAGATAGAGAACAATTACCTAGTAACTGAGGTGTGTCTACTACTTTTCAAGGACAAACTTCAAGAACAGGACACTAGCAAAATATGAGAGGGCACTATCAGGACCATGACTCTCATAAGCCTGTATTTTTTTCTGACTACTGGTCATCTGGAAGAAAGTCTGAGAGCTGCTCCTATTAGCTAATGCATCTGACTTACTGTGAGATGACTAGTGAAATAATTAGGCACTGAACAAATAAATCCACGTAATGACTGCAGCACAAGGGTTGAAAGAGACTATGGAGTCCAGCAACCAAAAGTGTACAGGATTGAAAGATGTAAGTGGCTGTTTGAAGCCAGCTGAATGTGTAAAAGAAGAATACCCAACCTAAAGAAGTGTCAAACCAGGTATCACCGCTGCATTTCAGGAGGGAAGCTACTTTACAGTAATATGGTCAAATAAAAGGGGCATTACAAAAAAAAAAAAATTATGAAGAATGTACTCCCCAAGCATTAGTCTTTCAACAGATCCAGTATCCACTTTCTAAAGCAAGACCCACATATTGCTAGGCAAAACCTGTGAGTAAATACCCTTTGTAATCTTTGTATTATTCTAGCATTCTTCACAGCTTATCACCAGTTGGGACCCATGAAAATACACAAAGAGTACTGCCCAAGTGTATGATGGCAACAGACAGCAGAAGTTTGGTTCCTCCTGAATTACAGCAGGTCACCACCCTTGGGACAGAGGAACAGAGAATGTAATTGCTTTTGGCAGAAGACCAGAGGCTTTAATTACCAGTTCAAGTGACTTTCTACATAGTTCAGCAAGCCATTGTTCAATATAGTAAGAAAAAATAAGGTCTATGTACAATTAAAAGTTAGAAGTGACTAGACCTAAATATGGATCAGTCTTGTTCTGGGTAGGTTATCAACACAGCAATAGCAAATAATAATAAATAATCACTTGTCAATGAGAGTCAATTTACTAATTCTTTTGCAGATTGGTTTGGTATAACGCTTGGACACCAACAAGGCTCCAGTGATGATCTTACTAAACTGTGACCAGATGTGTTGAGTGACACTTTTTTTTTTTTTAAATACCCGTTAAATACTTTATTATTCCCTGAAACACACTGATGACAAGTCCTACTAAGCATACATCCTATAGCACTCAACATATTCCATAATCCCTATGACCATAAAAACCCAGACTCCAAATCTGCACTGTTCCTAAACTTTAATTTTGCTTTTTACATTTTTTTTTAATGGTTACTGAAAAACATGTGAAACACCACTCCCCATTTTGCATAAGAAAACTAGCTTCTTTTCACACTAACATGCGACCTCACCAAGACTAAGCCTCTACAGAATATTCAAGCAGGAGAAGAATTATCTGGGACAAGGACAATAAGGTTACTGAGGTTGGGAAAATAAAATTATTTTCAAATATATACAGAAGACAATAGGAGAGATTAGGAGAAAACAGAAAACAGCGCCGATAAAATGCCAGAGCAATCACAGTCCCCCCACAGCCCATATACAACAATATTTTAGAAAGCAAGGTTTAATGGGAAATTATTTGTCTAAAAGATTATCTCTGCTTTTTAAGGTCAACTCAATAAGTCAAAATAGAAGGGCACATGCAACAAAACGGTAACTGCTTTTTTTTTTTTTGCAAACTTTCTGCACCTAATGCCTTTAATAAGTGACAAATTAAAACAACTGTACATTGTCCAAGCCTGCTTAGAAGTTTCACTCAGAAAATAAGACATTGACTACATTTGTCCAGCTCTAACTCTTTAGATGATTCCAATATACACTGGGAAAACAAGGAAAGCATAGATGATTGTTATGGGGGTAAGCTTGCCAAAAGACTACATTTGCCTTGCTCTAATGGTTTAGGTATGCACAGGACAAAAACAAAGAAGCACGGATGAACTCGTAACAACTTTACATTGTTACAACATATTTGGGCCAGAAAGTCAAACAATGATAGCACCTCAGGTAACAACAGCAAGCAGGCTTTAGATGGGGAGGAGGTCAAAGACATAACATCACCAAGGAGGCCACTGACAGCTTATGCCAAGTGTCTGAATTAGAAAACAATAAGTGAAAAATAATAGCCCTGTGTAGGAGGAGGTGACACATCCATGAACATCCAAGACTGCAAAAGGCTGAGCCCACGGCAGAAGCACTGTACAAGGAAGCCAGGACACCAGCCACAACCTGCACCCTTGAACAGCTGGAGTGCCCTGTTCAGAGTCCATGGCACCAGTCACAGCTTGACAACAGGATAAGACAACTTGTTTGATGTGACTATTCTTCACAGAATGTGTGAGCGGATCATAAAGTAGAAGCTGTGAAGCAGTTTGGTGAGTAGACCTTGGCTAAGGGCCAAACTTCCACCCAGACATTCACATACTCCTCCACAGCAGAGTGGGAGAAAATAGATAGAAAAGCTCATAGGTCGATTACCAATTATTGTTACGGGCAAAACAGTCTCAACTTGGGGAAAAATAATTTAATGTATTGACAGTTAAAATAGACCTGGATGGTGAGAAACAAAGACAAAAACCAAAACACCACCTTCCCACAACCCCGCTGTTCTTCCCAGGCTCAACTTCACTCCTGTATTCCCAATGTCTTTACCCAACCCTGCCAAGTGGTGCCAAGGATGGATGGGAGGGAAATGAAGAAAGTAAATCAAAATCAGTGTGCAGTGATGCATTCAAGAAATTGCAATGTTTTTAACTATGTGCTCAAAAAGGCATATTAATGGTATGCTGTCATGCAGGGTTTTTATTTGAATTTTTTTTTACTATTTTACCAGTTAATTTACCTTTTGCAATAGTCTTCCATGAAATAATCAATATATAAACACAAAGCACAGAAACCTTCCTACCAGTAGCATTAAAGTTGGGCAGCTCTTTTGTATCATCTAGCAAGAGGTAGTTTTCTGCCATGTAAGGCCCAATACCTTTTCTTTTCAGAAAGAGGCACTCCAGCTCTATCCATGCCATCCACTGCCATTTCACTTGTTCTTCACCAAATGTCACATCCGTAAAGTACTCCAGATGAAAAAGGTAATGTACACATTGACTGTATACCTGAATGAACATGTTACTAGTAATTTAGTTTGTCTGAGACAGTTTGAAACTTGGATAAAGACAAGGGTAACAGCCTTCACCAACCATGTTTAGGAGATCACAGTGGAACAAGGAATATGAAAATATGCTTCCTGCAGGTGATATATTTGCACCTCCTTTTTTGAACCACTAGCAGAAACACAGACCAGATCATCTTCCCAAATTTAAGTTGTGAATGTGGAAGTTCAGTTCCCACAACTCCAGGGTTAGAAACCAGTCCCCCTTTACTTTTAGCACAAGTAATGTTGTAGGAGCATCTGCCTTGCTCTTGAGCTGGCAATCTCTAAAGCACTTTTCATGAGAGTGAACTAACCTCCTCCTGGATCAAGATCTTTCAAGAACAATGTCACTGTGGTAATACAACTGGATAGTAAGACATGCCAACCTTGCACCGAACAACAGAGAGAGCAAAAACAACAGAACATGCAAGGGAAGTCATAGAATTTCATCGGGGCTTCTGGGTAGAAACAGACAGGTGATAAAAGACAAGTTATACAAGCTAATCAGTCAAGTCTAGAGACAACAAAATTAAAAGAACCCAAGATACTCTTCATAAAACATTGTTTAACTCAAATATTATATTTCAAAAACTTAGTAAGTGATCAGATAAGACATCTCAGGGGTTTTTTTTAATTAAAATGCAGCAAAGGTGTTTAAAATAGCACGTTTAATTTTTGCGTATTACCAAATACTCAGAAACGAGAACCTGATAATTCCCTCATCTGTTTTCAATAAAAATGCAACTGCTTTTTACATAGTCCTAATGGTTAACCAAGTACACTTAAGAAACAAAAAACACTCCCCTGCCAAAAAACAAACAAACAAACAAACAAAACAAAAAAAACAAAACAAAAAAAAACCCACCCACCCAAAAAAAGAGCTTTACATGACAGCCTACTATGCTCAAAAGAAACTGGAATCTCTATCAAAAAAACATGAACTTTAAGTTGTTTGAGATATTCTGTTTATGTTTTTTATCTTCCTTATGTGTTCCAGAGAATTTTTAATGACTTAGCTGATAAAAAGTAGACTGGGTAAGTCCTCACCTTTTTGGGAAAAGTACTCAGGACTGATAGCTACCTTGAAAAGGTATAATAAGCAAACAGAAATTTAAACTGTTCTCACCATTCACCTTGTTCAATAGTGAGACAAATCTTGTTTTAGGAATGACACATTCAGAACTTCACTATTCAAACACTAAATGAATGTGACTCCTCCACAATGACCATCTGACCACAGCAGTGATGCATATCCTCAACTGTAATTAAATTAATAGTAAATTAAGTGACTACACTGACAGGTCTGTTTCATTTTCCTAAATTAACATGTTCTTCTGATTCAAGTTTTAAATAATAAAAAAAATGCCTGAACATACACATTTAAAATATATATAATTTATAGTACTCTTTTAGTTAGTGATTACAAGCATGCAAATGCACTGTAAGGTACATCAGAAAATAGTGATTAGCTTTTTTTGTAAGCAAAAAAAAAAAATTTTATTAGGACTAGCTTGCAAAGTTTAGAATACCTTCTCTTTAACTCATAGAATTCAGTTCTAGGATTGGTTTGGAATGACTTTGTATGCCGAAGACCTTTCACTTCATCTTGCAGATAAATAAAATTTATCTTTCTAATAACAAACAATTAAGTAAGCACACCTGATACTGCCCTTCTTCAATAAAGACTTGCAGTTTCACAGGTCTATGGTCAGCAAGAAGCATGAAAAAACCCTTTCAAGTGCTCAAAGTCTCCTCAGATACCTGTTTTTTAGAAACAGATGCCTGTTTCTAAACAGATGCCCCCTGTGAGGCCTTCTAATCTAATGCTGCATAACTGGATCTTAACAGAATTGATTAAATATATTTTCAATTCAATGCAGTACGCAAATATATACAGCACACTGCTATTCTGATTCAAACTTCACAAGCAAGGCTTATAAATGCAAGCAGCTAACTGAAAAACACAGGAAAGACAACTTTTATCACTAAGGTATCACTAACATCTTACAGTTAGAATTTACAGAGTCAGATCTCTACTACTGAGGAAGTACTACTTATTTTATTACTTTGAGAAAGACTGTTGCAAACTGCAGGAGGAAACTTTGCTACAGGAGGAAAACAGCAGAACAGCCATATAAGAAGTGCTGCTTACAGACAAATTATGTCAGAAAATGTGTCAAATATTTTTCAAGGCTATTTTATTCTTGCCACAAGAGCAGACAACTACAGAAGCAGATAAACACATTCCAAACTGATGTATTTTGTAACTCAAGCCTCTACTTCTTCATTGGTTTACCAGCTATAACATCGACAGTAACAGGGTTTCAGCCCATTCCTCATGTGAGAGACAACCTGAATTTACATTGCCATTTAAATCAGGTAGACCTGAGCTGAATCAGAAGCAAATCTGAACTGTTTGCACTATACTCAAGTTCACATGCAGTAGAGCCACAATATGTAGAATCGCGTTCAGAACGTACTCGCCTTCACATGTGCTAGACACGCACAGCCTTCACTAGAGATACCACCATAAATCCTAAGGATAAAATCATTATGTTAGTATGGAACTGCATCTGTTACTACTTGCATCCACTTCTCAGAGTTATCAGTCACAGCGTGACATAACACAGATATGGAGCTGAAGGTAACAGAGCCACAGGTAACTAATTCTGTTATCTCTGCAGTAAGCTGCACAGTTACCACCTAACTTTTTTTTAAGGCTGTGGCTCTTCCAAAAGTAAGCAGTGTGGTTCATTTATTTACTTATTTACATTGTAGACCTCTGTAATAGAGTTGTGTTTTGCTTTTTCAAGCTTGCTGAAGAATTGGTATTTGTCGCCAGGCAGAGAACGTACAACACAACATAAGATCTGACAACATACAAAATTCAAATAGAACACAAGTCTGTGGGAAATAAGATTGTAATATTAACACTTCATTTGTAAACTTCCTTGGGTAAGCCGATTCCAAATCTTACTATTGGCCCAAAGAAAGAAAAAAGATCTGGTTTCACCAATAGATCTAGAGAAGGTGATAGAGTATTTAGAACAGCACATGTCTTAGTTAAAGATGTAGGACATCAAACTCTGACTGCAGCAATGACGCGGGAAACTGAGGATGAGGAAGACCACTGCAACAAGTAATCTGGCACCTTGGGTTTTCTCCTATGCCTGCTGCTAAGAAGACATGGAAGCTACGTGAAGCAATTGAACAAGGGAAGGTTAATAGAAAAGCCAAATAAATGAAAACTAAGTGAATTCAAGTAAAACTTCTAACGTTGCTTGAGGACTACATAGTTATGTCATATTCTTGCGTATGTGTCCAGGTATCAGAGCAAGGAATAGTGACCATATAATCACACGATCATTTTGAACACTGAAACATACGGCTGCATACAAGTATGTACATCCATACTGAATACTGAAATACATGAACAGATCAGCTTTAATACTGAACTCTAAAAAAACCCACAGAAATGAAGTTGAGGGTCATTCAGGGCATTAAGGACACTTGAAATTAATAGACTTATTTAAGGTATTGATTGTAACGTGTTCAAGTGACAAGGCTTGATTGAAGTCAACTTCCACTGGCATGGCCACATTCATGACTTGAACTGACCCATGACTGCTGAGCTTCTTGACAAGTTCAATCTGTTCTACATTCGAAGGTAAGACTGTACAAGACCCTTCTCCAGACTTATCTGTAAGGAAACATGCAGTTGACAGGGATGAGAAGGATGCATGAACACCTCCCAGTTGCTGGTTCTGAAAGACATGGAGGGATTTGTACTTGGTAATAAGGATTCCTGCTTCATCAAAATACCAAAACCAGAATCAGTGTGAGAAAGTAAAGCATCTCCAGCAAATATCTAGTCTTGAGAGATCTAGATAAGGAGCAAGATCTGTAAATTTCTTTCTCCCTTCAATGAAAACACAGAGCTTGAGGCTATCCCAAGCTCTGATAAAACTTCCCAGTTGCCAGTATGACCCAGTAGAATACAGCTGAAATTGAAGACCTTTGGCAAACTCTACATGTAAGATCCTTTCCTTCTTCCCCCATTACAGGTTAAAGATAGGGGTCTGTGGAGGTCAGGTCAGTGAAAAAAACCTGAACAGCTCAGAACTGGGGGTATGGATGTTACATCCTCTCCTTGAAGTTTTAGATATAACCTTGTGATATTAGCTAAAACCTGAAATATGTCTTTTCTATAAGAAACCTAACAAGCAATTTCATAGCTGTGCTGACAAGAATAAAAATTTGGGACTGGAAACAGTACCACCGTGACTCCAGAGCATCAGCAACAGTCTGTGCTCTTCATACAATATCAAATGCAGGACATGCCTCTAAATATACAACTGGTAAAATGTTATCTGCAGAGATCCAATAAGGTACATTTGCAAGAAAAAGTCAAACACACACAGACCTTAAACCGTTCAAAAGAATGTCTAGAATACTAGTCATATTAAGGTTAGGTGTGACGAACATAACCACGTCAAGGCCAAGAACAAAGCTCTAAGCACAGGATGAGTCTTACAGCCAGATGCGCACTGATGATGAGGTAACCTGAAAGGATGCTGAAGGAAACTGCCCAAGTAATAATCTTAGAAAGCTGAAAAGACATGAAAACAGAAGCAGACTTTTTGAAACAGATAAGTAGCCAGTTGACTAATAACACAGTTTTCCATTTTATGGACAAGTCCAAATAGCATTATTTTCCAAGATCAGCATTAGTTGGTAAAAAAATATTCTGAGAGAGAGAATCACTGATCTTCTAAAGAAGATACAAAGCTTTTAACATAGATTATTTTAAAAAAGGAACATGAAGTGCCCATTTAATAAGAATACAATGACATTAGGAACAAAATTAACTAAGACACTAAGGAGAGAAAACAAGAACAGGAATTACCCATAAAAATTAATGCTAAGAAGTCTCGACAATAATGAACAGAAAAACATAATTGCTCATTTATGGTCAGATACTTGGTTTAGTTGATACTAAGCCTTATGGAATAAGTCTAATGACTCAAAGATTAACCTATATAGTCATAACATCATGGACAAAACATAATATTATCCCAGATACTGAAAACTTGGACTGCACCAGGTGATATCTACTACACCAGATTAAAAACCAGAATGAGCTGCACATCACAAATACATAAAAGCCTAGCAACTGCGAATGACATATGCAAGCAGATTCATGAGGCTACTGTTAAGACATCATCAGAATTTTTAAATGTTGATCATTTCTTAACTTTTGCTTATCAGTCCATACTGACAGATACAGGGAAATTAATCACAGAACTAAAAATTAATGACGTTTAGTGAAATGCTTATTTGCATTTGATGTATACCAGGAGAATAAAATCAACCTCATTTACATACATTCTGCATTAGACCCAATACAACACATTTTTCTTTAGAATTAAGAACTTAACCCCATGTCTTCATCTCCCCCTTAAAGGAATATCATTGCCACACAGATAGGCTGCATTTCAGGCATGATTTGCCACCGTTACCTCGTTCAGCACTCTTGCAGTGCCCTCTGATGGCTAAGGCCACAAGATGCATCTATAACCTCTCGGGCCAATCAAGCATCTGGACGTGTACATTGTAAGCATCACTGGTCAAGCAACAACCATAAGAAAAATGAATTGACAATTTGATTTTAAGCAAGACTATATGCAATAGCAAGCCAGAATCTTCTCCCAAACCTCACCGCATTAACTCTGTGCTGACCAGAACTAAAACTGCCAGCATAGCTTACAAAGAGAATCAGCTTATAAAACATGAAACCAATAAAGTTGCTCCAAACTCCACGCTCAGCAGGCAAAATGTCCAATTAGACTGCGTGAGAAAAAATGTGGAGCTGCAGCAACCTGGACGGAAGTCTCAGACTCAGCATTTAATTTTTAGTATTTTGTCTGGGTTTTTCTTTTCTGAAAGTGAAAGTTTCCTTGAATTCAAGCCCAACACAGAAAACTATGCTTTCACTGGGCTCACTTAAAGAGCTGAATAAAGACATCAGACATAAAAAAAACTAGCAAAATTTTAAAAGCTAACTTAAAAATTGACAGTATTACCTAAATGTATTTTGCAATTTCCACACTTTGCATTTTGAATTCTGCAAATACAGAAAACTTTTGAGTCCAATCATGCAGTGATGAAGTATAACTGCTGCACCACTTCCAAGTAATGCTAAAATTGCATAGTTTGCTTATATTTGCTAAGTGACTGGACACAGTAAATAAAAAAGAATTGTTACATGTTTCCTTGTCAAATTTCCACAAGTAAATAGAAATAAACTAGACCTTAAGTATTTTAGCTTCAAAGAGTACAGCTACAAATTAGAGACAATCATTTAATACAAATGCAAGTTAGAGAGCAATTCTACCCTCTACGTTTTCTGCCCATCTTTACTGACAAAGTTTTCCAGGCATTTATGTCTTACAGAGATTATTCAAGGAAGTAAAGAACTACCGAGCAGTCAAAAAGGACTAAAGGATCTACCAAGAAATCTCCTTTCATGCAAGTCCGTGGAACCTGATGGGATGTACCTAAGGGTGCTGAGCGAGCTGATGTTATGAGCCTGCTCTCCATCATTGCTGAAAGACCACTGCAATCAGGAGAGGCTCCTGGTGACTAGAAGGCAAGCCTTGCACCCGTCTTCTGATAGAGTACTAAGGATGACTGGGAAACAGGCCCATCAGCCACATTTCAGACCCTGGGAAAGTCACGGAGCAGGTCTTCTTGGAATGTACTTCTGGGCACACAATGGAGAAGATCACAAGGAATAGCCAGCACAGATTTAACAAGACTAAATGATTTTTTATTATTATTATTTTATTTTTAACCAAGCTGGCTACCTTCTGAGACTAAATGAGTAGATGTGTGACTAAAGAACAGCGGATGCCATCTGCCGGGGCTTTAACAAGACTTTTGATACAGTATTCTACAGTATCCCTGTATCTAAGCTGCAACTTTATAGTCCAGTCACTTACTAGACGGGTGAAAAGCTGTTTCGATCACTGTAGTGATCCCAACTGGCAGATCATTGTACATCAAGGAGTTAGGGATTCCCCTAAACAGTAAACCTGAGTAGGCGCAGGCCTGGGCGGTGCTATACTGCGTGTGTAACTTGGTCTTCTGGTGTTGTGCCACACATATCCCTTGGCTGCAGGACAAACTTAGTTAGCTAATTGTAATGAAGCAGCCTGTGGGCAACTCCCACCAGCAACTGCACCACCTGCAAGTCCTTGTCTTTATTTAAAAGTGTGGCAACAAATTCTCATGTGTAACATGTAGAAACAATGAACAGAAGTGTTGTAATAAAATCCTGTAAGAGCTCAAAGGACCAAAATGGGTTAAACTTTCACAGACAGGGTCTGCACAGTGAGATGTGCCCTGGTTGGTGGCTCATTTGATACCACACAACACTGAGTTCCCAGAACCTGAAGGGAATAAGATTATTGGTACTATCCTCTCTTTATCATATTACCTCCAATAAATAGTATTTTAAGCAACACTTTACTGCGTCCGACTGCCTTTCTTGCTGAGATCAAACCAAACCAATAGCCCCTGATGAAAAACAGTCATCAGGCTCAAAGGGTAACAGTTAATGTTTTGTACACTACCTGGACGCCAGTTACCAGTGGAGTTCCTCAAGTGCCTATCCTGAGAGCTATGTTGTTTAATATGTTTACCAATTATGTAAAGGAGACAAAATGCACCTTCAGCAGGTTCATAAACATCAGTTCAGGGAATGCAGTCAATGCACCCAAGAGCAGTGTGGCCGTTCAAGGGGATCTAAACAGGGTGGAGGAATGGGCTGAACAAGAACCTCATGAATTCACCACGCACAACTGAAAAATCCTGTACCCATGACAAAACAGATCCCCACATTGGTACAGGATGGTGCCCAACTCCCTGGGGAACAGCTCTGCTGGAAAATACCTGCAGATCTGGCAGTCAGCTCAATTTTGTCAGCAAAGACAGGCAGAAAACTTATCGAGGGTAGAAATATACTAAACTTGCCCCTGTTGATCTAAATCTTTCTTGTATCAGGAGCCCCAAAACTGTACACAGTATTCTAGATGTGGTCTAATGAGTGTCAAGTAAAGGGGGGGATCCCTTCCCTCTCCCTGCTGTACTTCCTTTGATACAGCCCAAGATACTGTTGACTTTCTCTGCTGCCAGGGCAGTCCCTGGCTCACATTGAGCTTACTATTTGCTTAGATGTGAACTACACTAAATCCAAACTATAACGCTTATAAAGTAAAAGTTTAAGCAAGGGGATCATGTAAATGTAAGTCAAATCGCATCTCATTAAACTGATACACAATCCCACTATGGTTGGTTTTGTCTCTATATGCCGTTTAAGCGGCTGAAGAAACAAGCATCAGTGGTCAGGGAAATTCTTGGTGACTATGACTTAGATTTCATTAGTCCTACCCAACACTCACAAGAAAACGTAAAGAAGAAAGTTGAAGAACTAATCCTGAGCTTGGCGCAATCACTTGTTAGATGACAGCATATTACCATCTGCTATACAAAGTAGTAAATTCCTATGGTGAACTAGATCTTAAAAAACCACCACACAAAAACAACCCACACCACCACACACAACACGCACACACACAAGCAAAAGCCTCTTCTTTTCTGTTTCTGGGAGGTTTCTCTGTGGCTTCTGGATATCATCACACAAAGGATGTTATGAAAAAGGTAAGAAAAGAAAATGGGTTTCTTTTTTGCAAATATCTCATATCCTTCTACTACTAGTAATAGTATTCATGCCTAAGGAAAAGGAAAAGCTTCCACCTGAAAGAAGTGCTGAGAAAAACCCTCATCTAGCTTCTGCACAGATTCGCTAGCAATGGTGGCAGAGTACCCCGTGCAGGGCAGGCCAAGAGCTTTCATTCTCCACCACTCTGCAGCTACCTTTCAATCCCTCAGCAGCAGAGCACAGGTTTACGTTCATGCATTGTCTGATGTATTCTTCTTTGCATCAACTCAGTTGAGGTCTCCCCTAATCTGCTCATGAAACAATCAGACCGTTTACACAGCCAGGTACTAGGCTGTGGACTTCACAAGAATTACCATTATCTCTGAACCATAATAAATTCCCCAAAGTCACAGATCTAACACAGTGCTGGTTTCAAAAGCATGCAGGTTGGAAGAATTTTTTATTATTGCCTCTCTAATTATTACTTCAATCAGCTCTCTGCTCTCATTGCAGGCTCTACCAGCATTATCTTACACCATAAGAAAAATACATAGATGGATAGAAGTGCCTAATAGTTTTCCACTAGGAAGGGTACTGATAATGAAAATCAGGGGTTACTCCCCAGCCTAAATTTAGGCAAATGCACATCATCAGATGATCCACAACACTCCCCTCTTTATTCCTCCCAAAATGGCTTCAGATCAAAAGTCCAACTGGACTTACTGTTTAAAAATGGTTACTCTAAAATTGGCTAGTTGGACTATGAGTGACGAAGTACTGTAAGGGTCGAAAGAGAAAGTAACTACCAGCAGAAAGATGTCTCCTCTCCAATGCCCTTTGTTTCTTATACAGGAACATCAGAGAACATATCAAATTTAAAGGCAGATTAACCTCAAGATTTTCATTTGTTCAGTAAAAACAATCTAGAGAAACAAATTCAGTAAAGCCTAGAAGCATGTTTCAAAAGAAATAGTGAAATTTGCCTTTGAAATTCCACTTACTAATATATCTAACAAGGCAAAAATGTTACTTTATGTGACAGATAAGAGACTGATTTTAAATTTAAATACATTCTAAATTAATTCATAGCTCTTCTTCTTTAGCCTATATCCTCTGTTACATTTCTTTTACTTATTTGTTCATGCAATATGAGGTATCATCAGCTTTCATCGAGAAAAAGGTATTTGCTTGCTGTCACCAAAGGGTATTACGCAGTTAGCATTCTATAACAGTGCCTGGGAGACTCAACTCTTCCAAAAAGTACTTTAAAAGCCTGTCATTTGGAACAATAACCAATTAATAGTTTTGTTAATTCACTTTGACAACTCGTGGGATTCTTCCCACTTTTTAACAAGTAATTCAACATGTTCATATACTCCAAAGAGGATTCTTCTGATTCACAGTTCAGTTTTAAAGGGAGGGTGAGGGGGTGTTGGGATTTCCACATTTTTTAATTTATTTTTATTGTCTGTACATCAAAAGGATGGAGTAAAAAGAAACACAAATCCTTTGGTATTAACAAAGCCGGTAACACAACAACCTTCTCCTCATTTTGGCAGCATAACCAGGAAAACAACAGGGAAAACTCATGGGGTTTTCTATTACTTAGGAAGCTCTAAGCACTACATCCAAATTTAATCCATTTCTTTCATATGTACATATATAAACAAAGGCTGTAGTCATTAATAAACCATGTCATTTTGCTTAACTCATGACAGATGATAATAAAAAACCTTTGCTTTCTGATATTTGTTCAAGACTACAGATTATTTAAACATCAATCCTTACAAACAGAAAAATACTAGTATTTACATAAAAAGGAATTTGTTTCCATAAATACAGAAAAATATTTATAGTTAAAAAGATCTTTCACAAGCTACATGTAAATTGAAACTGTGTATCTTCATTGGCCTGTTTTTCCTTGATACTTCATCTTATTTTCTGCCTTTCTACAACTCAGACACTGAACAGCTAATTCAATGTCCTTTCAAAATCTACAGAGCACATACAAGCTTTTACAAAATTTCACTTATAGCTGGGGACTTTCCTGTGACCCTGGATGCTGAATAAATCCATTTTTACTACACAACATCTATATTACAGTACTTTTATGATGAGGCATCATCAGACAGATGAGATGATACAAAACATTTATGTATATACTTACACTTGACACACTACCAACTGTACATAACTCACGTAGAATCTGTGGAAAACCTCTCCTGGTTTTCTATTTCACAGTAATAGAAGATCCAAGGAATAACAAAAACCAGCCCAGGTAAGGCTGTACAGACAGGCCTACTAATGTAGAGATTATCACTATTAGACCACCTCCTCCTTATATACCTCAAGAGAAAAGAAAGCCACTTCAGACAAAGAAATTTCAGTTCATAGCAATGTCAAAGTGCTCCACCTGAAGTTACTGTCATCCATCAGGACTCCAGTGCTTGTAAGTCCAGGCAGGCTTGAAATTGAAACACTGACAGATTAAGGTAGACCTGTGATGGGTGGAACACAGCAGCACAAGGCCTCTCTTAAGGAAAGCTAACTCAGTAATGTTTGCACACTCAACTTTTGATTCATACCCTTCTTCAGGCTGAACAGATCACATGAGATAACTGGATATGCAGTGTCGTGGTTTAACCCCAGCCAGCAACTAAGCACCAGGCAGCCGCTCACTCACTCCCCCCCACCCAGTGGGATGGGGGAGAAAATCAGGAAAAGAAGTAAAACTCATGGGTTGAGATAAGAACCATTTAATAGAATATAAAAAGAAGAAACTAATAATGATAATGATAACACTAATACAGTGACAGCAGTAACGATAAAAGGATTGGAATATACAAATGATGCCCGGTGCAACTGCTCACCACCCACCGATCGACGCCCAGTTAATCCCCGAGCCGCAATCCCCTGCCCCCACTGCTCCCAGTTTATACACTAGATGTGCCGTCCCATGGTATGGAATACCCCGTTGGCCAGTTTGGGTCAGGTGCCCTGGCTCTGTCCTGTGCCAACTTCTTGTGCCCCTCCTGCCTTCTCGCTGGCTGGGCATGAGAAGCTGAAAAATCCTTGAGTATAGTCTAAACATTACTTGGCAACAACTGAAAACATCAGTGTTATCAACATTCTTCTCATAATGAACTCAAAACATAGCACCGTACCAGCTACTAGGAAGAAAATTAACTCTATTCCAGCTGAAACCAGGACAGCAGATACAATATAGTACACCTCTCATCGAAATGCAAGGCTAGACTCCTCAATAAGGAATGGAAAATTAACTAGAAAGTATGCTCCCTAGCGAGTGGTAGCTTGCATCACTGGATCAGTATTTCCGTGTAGGTCACTAATTTGGAAATTTGGAAAAAAATAACAGAGGTGAACTATAAAATAACTGGAGATAATCCAGTAGGGGGTAAAACAAAAACAAAAAAGACCAGCCAACTGAAAAAACTTTCAAAATCCATGTCAGGTACCCAAAAGAAACTTAGCAAGGAAACAGCTAAAAAATCCACTGAGCATAAGGGACTGATTAACCAACGTTAAAAATGGATCCCTGCAGTCGAAGTATTCAGGGATAAAGCAGTACCCTCCTCAGGGAGGTAAGCTGCTGGCCCCTAGAAGGAAAGAAAGTGATGATCCGGTAGGAGCCTGGCAGCAGAGCACAGAGGCACCTGATGCTCTCCTGGAGACAAGCAATCATTCAAATAAGGACCTGCTTCTTCACAACCCAGGACTGCAAAATGAAGTCACAGCTGGGAAGGGAGTGGGCCAGGCCGGATACTCCAACAGGACCAACACTCCTAGAGCCAAGTTTAACTACCCTAGCTCTCAGCCTAAATCATGTTTCTAATATTTCAGGAAGACAGCACTCCAGTGACAGCCTGTACAGACTGCCCATAAGACAATGGGGTGTGGTTTTTTATTGTAAAAATTCTGCTCAACTATACTGCCTCTGAAACATACTCTGCTTTCCTATTACCAGCAAAAAATATTCTAGACAAATAATCTTCATTCACAAGAACTATCAAAAATGTCCACTTCTTCTCTAGCCTAAATACGCAGATTAGGAATTAACTGCAGAAGTACATTCACAGATGAACTTCCCATTGGGAAATTGCAATAAAATGGAAAGTCATGCAATGGAGACCACCCAGGAATCAGCTGCAGCAATAGTGACAGTAACTAGCATTTCTAAAAATACTCACTTCATCTATATTTAAAGCAGTTTAAAAACAAATACTCAGTTTTTCTTAGAAGAGTTCAAAGTACTTGAGTTGTGTAATCAGTAAAATTAGTGGGTTTTTTTTATATTAGTCTTATAGCAGAATTTCTTTTAAACACGTCTTTGCACAGGCATTTCTGAGATAAGACTTGTGTATACTTTATTCTCACGTTTGCTGTTTAAAGAAGTGCTCGGACCTCTAGAAAAATTCTATACAATAATTAACCAAGTGTCATCTGATACAATTATCAGTTGTTCAATTTATTTCATGTCTGATTTTGAGCTACTGACATAGTAATTTCTCATTTTTCCTTCTGACTGAAAAAAGAATTTAAGATTTAGTCCCTCCCCCCCAGTCAGCTGATCTTTATCATCAGTAAGAATAGCAAAAACTTGTTAACATCACATATGAAATGTACATTCACTGGCTTAGGATATTGTAAAACTTTACTCAGGAGAACAGCCACTCTCCATATTTCACAGAGAAATGTATGCAAAAAAAAACCCAAACAAACACCCACCTATATAATTGGAAAGGTAGTAATCATATTTTTAGTGACTCAATCTATTTCTTTTTGGCTGCTCCATAAACTTGCATTAAACATTTTTAAAACATATCCTCTTCCTATCCTTCTACATTCCATATTTGTTGCAGCCTTTTTTGCTGTTAATCCAAACGGTACCCATAACTTAAGATAATACAGCTTAATTTACGTCTCAAAATAATTTGCAAAGTAAATTTGGTAACTTGCATGACTCCAGTTCGTTCTTGAATGCTTAACTGGACACTCAGTTGCTTTCAACAGCTATAAGACCTACTGATGTCATTGAGACTACTCACAACTGCAAGTCCTAAGAGGATCTGTATTTGGCATGCTATTGTCCTGGTTTCAGCTGGCATAGAGTTAATTTTCTTTCTAGTAGCTGGTATGGTGTGGTTTGGGTTCAGTATGAGAAGAATGTGGATAACACACTGATGTTTTCAGTTGTTGCCAAGTAGCATTTAGACCAAGTCAAAGATTTTTCACCTCCCCATGCCCAGCCAGCGAGAAGGCTGGAGCAGCACAAGAAGTTGGGAGGGGACACAGCCAGGGCAGCTGACCCAAACTGGCCAAAGGGGTATTGCATACCATGTGATGTCATGCCCAGTATAGAAACTGGGGGGAGTGGGGGTGGGGGGATCACTGCTTGGGAACTAACTGAGCATCGGTCGGCAAGTGGTGAGCAATTGCATTGTGCATCACTTGCTTTGTATATTCCAATCCTTTTATTATTATTGTCATTTTATTATCATTATTAGTTTCTTCCTTTCTGTACTATTAGACTGTTCTTATCTCAACCCACAAGTTTGACTTGTTTTTTCCCCAATTCTTTCCCCATCCCACTGGGTAGGGGGGAATGAGTGAGCAGCTGCATGGTGTTTAGTTGCTGGCTGGGGTTAAACCACAACAGCTATAAAATATATGTTATTTATAAACAAGGTGCAGCTTTTTGGATAACTGTAGAGTAGGTTTATAAAAGCATGCAATATGCTAGCCAGAATTTAACATCTAACCAAGGATCATTAGAAGTATGGGTTACAGACAATGGAGATAATGAAAAATCACCATGGTGAATACACATGGTACACCTATTCTCGCATTGTTTGTGATTTTTCCATCACACAGAATTTTTTAGGATGACATTGCAAAGTTTTCAAAAAGTTCCTCTCCCTTTTACTTCCAAATGAGCTTTTAGCAAGGGAGCTAAGCAAGAAAAGAATCACTTTGAAAAGCAAATGCAAGGCAGGCACTCTAAAGTGTAATGAAGAAATTGGGGGGGCAGAGGGCAGACCACCAAAACCCCCACATTTCTTTCAACATACAATGCTCGAGATTAGCAGAAAGGATGAGTTGGAGAAAGAAGAAGTCCAATTTTAAGAACTGCGCAAGTGTGTGGATTGTCCGGCTCATAATTCACAAACAAATTTCACCATGTCTAGTGCACACAGCCAACTCATGGGGGGTTACAAAACTGACCCAGCCTTGGGTTGCCTTGACGCCCTGTCTCTGGAGGGTTTCAGCTTCAGTTTCAAATTACAACCTTGTGTAGTCAAACAATCACAGACCAACAAAGGAAAAGATAAGGGGAAACTCCACTCAGATATACATAATCCATTTAGGCATATATCATAATCCACTCAGACACAGTCATACACACCATTCCACAAGTCAGGGGATAAAAACTCTAAGATTCAGGTTGGAAATGGGGGGAGTCACTTCTCTAACTATGCAGTTGGCTTGCGAAGGAAACCCCCTCCCTTGATTGGGATGCCGGTCAAGGTAACTTTCCTGGGATTGAGAGCCCTTACCTGGAGGGGTAAGTGAATATTGTTTATGCTTTAAGTTTGTAAATGCATTTGTGGTTGTCTGTGAATCGCTTGTGGTTGTAATAATGTACTACTCTTGCCTTAAAAAATAGCAATAGTGCATTCCTCCATTGTATCTGTAAAACCTACAATAGTGGCATGTTAAGTCTGTAAGCGAAGTTCAAATAAGTCGTTTGCTTGAACCTTGCAGTTAAGTCCTCTTCCGTCACAGCAAGGGCATGTACTCCACAGAGCTTTCAAATAGAAGAAATTTTAATTTGTCTAACAGAAGTGATTAAATGAGTTACCAGAACAATTAGACAAAGAGGCAAGCAAGAATAAGTGTATTATTTATATTCTACAGGAATTGCAAATTTAGCATAAATAGCAAAGTTTAAGTCATAAACAATTTGAAAGTTAGGATAAAAGTGGCATGCTCTTTAGAAGTGTTATAAAAATGTAACTGTCAGGATCTGACCATGTTTGTTCAAATGTGTCAGTGAGGCAGCAATGTTGCTTTTCAACAATCATGAATTTAAGAATCCACTTATTAAGCCCAAAGAATAACCGTTCTGTTCTAAAAGCAACTACATCACTTGAAAAAAATTTGTTTAGACAAAGCATATCTAAGATTTATGCTCCTTTACAGAATCCTGCAATGTTGTAGGCAAGATTCAATATATTCATTTCAAGGGAATTTTATGATTTACTGTACGTAGCAGTGGTAGGTAAATTATGTCTCTTCAACCACACCTAAAACTAGTAAGTGGTTGAAACTAGGATCTCGATAATGAACCTCTATTAATGCATAGACAGGAGAAATCCAAGTCCCACTATCACAGAAGGGATTCAGCCAGCATTACCAAGTTATACAAATCAAGTTTCCCCAGGAAACAATTGCACACACAAATCAGTCTCATTCCACAGTGAAACACTGGAAGGCTGAGAAACACACTAGGTACGTCTTCACCAGCAGGTTGGATGGCTCCCTGTGTCACTCGAGTCCTGCTCCATTGCTGGTCCACAGTAAACATCAGCTAGATCACTTAACTTCCAGGAACTTAACTAGTTTTCTCCATGAAAAAAGACAAAACACAGTTGACAATTTGTCATTAACTCCAGTGTAAACAAGCTCCAGACAGATACTACTACAGCTATCATATAGCAACTGTCCACGGGTCATAGAAGGCCATAAGAAAATAATGAGGAGAAAACTCAAATTTCTAACAAAGTGTCATCCTGAAATACAGACTTCTGTTTACTTACCAACCACATATGCCATTGCAGCTCTTTCTTATTGACTATAGTGTCAGTATAATTCTCAAATTACTGTTACCAGTGTGTTAATAAATTGTTGTCACGTGACAGTAAACGGGTACTATATTAACTGATGCATTTCCAGGTTATTGCATCTATCACACAACATAGAAATAAAATTGTACTTCCTGCTAATATATCCTATTCCAATAGTTTTTCTGAAATTTGGGAACATTTCGGAAGTTAAGCAAGCCTTCCACATGCTTCAAATCCTGCACATCTTGCTTTGTTAGTTTAACTATCATGAAACACCTACGTTGATTTGAAGATGGAAGTATTTCTATAAATCAAACCAAACAGGACCATGCAGAGAACGCAGCATTTGTTTACATTGCAAATTTAGTACTTAACAAAATCTTACACTTTGTAGTAGATGCAAGAAGCAGATAGAAGAAGTAGAAATACAAAATACTGAATACAGTCAAATTTCATTTAGCCTCCTGATATTATTTGTAATTACTTTATGCTAGCAATCTATGTAGTCTCTAAAAGAAACACATGTACTTCAATTAGTAGAGGAGATAAAATAGTGAAGGATGGATTTCAGAAAATAGCCAACAATGGGACCATTAAGGGGCCATGGCAAAAAGAAGGTCCACAAAGAAAAGTCCAATGAGTTTTCCTGTCTTGCAGCTAAACATTCCACATACAGGCTTGAGCCCTTCCTGACACACACACATAGTGAAAGTCACTTTCCTTGATTTTGCTTCTCCCATTCAAAATACCACCATTTTATTCAGTATACCTGTGCCTTAGACAATGACCTTACAATATAATACTACTCAAAAATGAAGACCAGCTGCTTCTCTGCAAAACTCTCACAGCAAACTTTCATCTGAGAGATTCAGAGGACAAAGTCACTGTAACCACGTTTTACCCTGCACTGCCAAAATCATTACCTTACTAACCTTGTATGTGCATATTATAAAAATCATTCATTTATGTTACAGTGAATTACTTTAAGTTAACACCGGGAACACAACACCTGAAATGAATTTCAAGTGACAAGACCATCATCAATCACACTTTCTCAACATTAATGCCACTACATAAAGCCTTCTGCTTCACTGCTTGAAAACGTAGGTGTTTTAGGAAGAAAATGTTTTGCAGGTGGTGCCATATATACTGATACTTTTCCCAAATTAGCAGGTTCTTTGAACATATAGCATAAATCAATCAAAATAGCATATTTGACTAATATTTAAAAGACAAATCATTACAAATATTAGTAAAGCTAGAAGCAACTTACTTGATCCATATTTCTAACAATATTGAACATTACATCCCAAATGGGGAAAGGAATAAACAAAAAAATACATAAAAATTAGAAAACAGCAAAACCCAACAATTTGATTTGTAGACTTGTTATCAGATTACACAAGATCATTCTGCAAAGTAAAAAAGCGTAGGCATTAAATTAAAACATGTGCTATCAAGATTGTACATATTAATATTGGAATTTTGATTTCTTATGGTACCAGTTCGTGTTATTTTCAGTTATTATTTTAATTTGCAGATGGTTAGATCCTACATGATGTTTTGACAAAGCATTGTCACAAAAGCAACTTTTTGCAATACAGTTATAATACAAAGACCAGCCAAGTTATTACTTCAATTGCTAGGCTCAAGATGGCGGAAAAAGGTGCTGGATTTAAATACAAGTATGACAAAGAGACTGAAAAACCGCCATTATAATATGAATGGAAAGTTCAGTTATGCTATCATCGATAATTACAACTCTTTGTAAAATAAACTCTTCAAACCCCCAGCAAAAGCACTTATGCTACACAGGAATATTTACACATTCTCAAGCATTTGCTTATAGTTTTAAAAAATGTAATGTTCAACAAGCACTAAAACTTTAGGACAAAACATTTTCTGACCTGTAACATTTGTTAAGATAGGAATGATGTAACAATTCAATCTAGTTGATGCAAACACCTCACACTAGTGGAGGCATCCCAGTCAGAGTCAGGTTTTTCAGTAGCTATTATCCCCTGCCTCTGGAATTTATCCAAGAGCCATTTCAGAGAAGGAGCCCAGGAAACACAGAAGATAAGATGATTGTGTGAGCTGGAAGCAGAGTGCTGAACCTCCTTTCCTCCAGTATCCAACCTCAGCAGATCTACAAGCCTAAAGACCAAAAATTAGAAGAGCAGCCAAGGTTAACCCACCACAGCCTAAGGGCCAAACTCCCACCCAGCTGCTCACTCACCCCCCCGCCCTCAAAGGGACAGGGGGGAAATAGGATGAGAAAGCTCATGGGTCGTGATAAAGGCAGGGAGATTGCTTACCCATTACCACTGCAGGCAAAACAAACTTGACTTGGGGAAAACTAATGTACTGTCAACTAAAACAGACTCAGGTAGTGAGAAACAGAGGCAAACATTAAAACGCCTTTCCTCCTCTCTTTCTTCCAAGCTGAACTTTACTCCTTCACTCCAGGCTCCTCCACCTCTCACCCCAAGCAGGACAGGGAGCGGAGGGCAGGGGTAACTATGGCCGGTGCATAAGAGCTCCTCTCCGCAACTTCTGCCCGCTCACATATTCCCCCTGCCCTGGCATAGGCTCTCTCCCATGGGCTGCAGTCCTGCAGGAAAAAAAACAACCTTGCTTCAGCATGGGCTCTCCACTGGCTGCGGTTCCTTCCGGAACTCTCCACCTGCTCCAGTGTGGGGTCCTCACGGCTGCCATGAAGACATGCTCCAGCGTCATGGAGCTGCTCCTCTCACCTCCGTGTTCCCTCTGCTGCTTTTCACTCCTTTTGGTTCCCTCCTCCTCTCTCTGTCAGCTGTTTTGCCCTTTCTTACAGACATTTTCCCCGAGGCAACCCCCCCCCACCCCGCTGCCTGCGGGGCTCAGCCGTGCCCGGCGGTGGGTGGGTTGGAGCCGGCTGGAACTGGCTGTGTCTGGCGTGGGGCTGCCCTGGACCCTCCTCACAGAGGCCATCTCTGCAGCCCCTCACCGCCAGCACCTGGGCACCTGCACCTGCCACGCAGGTTTAGTCAAGACTACTTGCATTGTTTTAATAATAAAAAAAGCATTTTACGTGCTCAACCTAAAACCAAAATATCTATATAAAGGATTTGCTGATCAATCACACGGGAAGAGTATTTGTATCGGACACTAATGGTACTTTGAGAAAAGCGCTCCAAAAAACCTAAACGCATCTTCAGAAATCACACCATTGCTGGGGATCAGACGTTACGAGGAAGCTCACAGGGACCGCTGCAACACTTACAGCAGGTGGGAGACGTTGTTCACCCCTGCACCCACTGCAGTTAACCACACAGGGCGGGAATCATGGAGGCATACTGCTGTCCACTGCAAACTCCTGTTCAAACAAGTCAGACAACTGCTAACGTAACAGTAAAGTCATTTTCTCAATTATGCGAGGACACTGCTGATAAAGGCAAGTCCTAGCCCATGCTTCTCGACAGCCTCTTCTGTCCTTTCCCCCTTTCCTTCCATTTCAGATTTCTCTGGAGCAATCCTGCTTTGTGCAGCACCGAGTATAATGCAGCTCTGATGCGGGTCTGCAGGTCTGAACTGCGACACTAAGCCGAATCATCTGATTTCAAGAAATCAAAAATTAAAACAACTATCCTGAAAAAGGAGATTCAATACAGCCAATAATTTCACAACCTAAGTTCACTATGTGGCTATAACCGAAATTACCAAAATGCAGCATAGCATTAGTTAGAAATGTTTGTGTATGACCATAAACACAGTGAAACCCTCATAAATAAAACATAATGCCCTTTTAAGTAATAAAAGTGTGCTTTAAGTTACAAAACAATTGTAGAGCTAACATCAAAACTTCCACAAACTACGGAAAATGTTTAGGCTTTCTACAGTTTAATCATCATGAATGGCACAAAGGAAATTATTTCCTATCGAATGGGTCAGAGAAAACAGAAAGAAAGTTCTTGCAGCATTGATTTTGCACATAGAATGAACTTCTTCAGTTGCGTTTGCAATTGTCGAGAAGGCTTGAATAGTATTAACACCCCCTATTATAGAGCCTCAAGGAATAGCCACATAGTCAAGATGTCAAACTCCTTTTTAAAAGATGAAACAAAACGTACGACTGCTTCGTGTGTTTGACTAGTAAGTGATTAAAGCATAACTCTGACTAAACTGAATTTGTGCCAGTGTCAACATAAAACTTTTTTTTAAAAGTCAGTGCTATGAATTATTTACTGTTCTCTCAAAGCTCAGTATCAACACATGAATTCACTCTCATTTATTCCTCCTTTACAACCCCAGCTAGAATCACCCTGTAACATGCAGGACAGAGTCAGCACAAGACTGCAATACAGTGAGCAAAGTAACAAGGCTAGGCGATCACCCAAATTATTCAATGCTTTGGAGACGTAGGAAGAGTAGCTCTAGCACAAGCACACTCTACCATAGAGCATAACAGCTTCAGAGCACCTTGGAAAAGACAGGGCAGGCCTTCATCATTAAACCATTCCTGTGTAGGGACAACTCCTTCCGAAAACCTGGGCATGCGACTGCTTGGAGTAGCACCAAACAACCTCAGAGAGGCAAAACATGCATTACAGTACACATAATCAGTAACAGCACACAAACAAACCACAACAGAAAACTATGCTGCTTTAACATTGAAGAATTGAGCCACTAATGAGAGCCACAAGAAAGATTCCTCAAAACTACGTACCTGAAAGACCATCTTTCCACTATCTATATTCAGAGTATTTTGTCCCTTAGAAGCTTGTAACAGACTGTCAAAGCCAGAAGTATTGGCCAAAGTCAAACTACCCCATAGAAGATACAAGTATTTAGCCTAATTTTATGAACCTGTGAAGATACAACCCCCTTCTTCAGAAATAGCATTCAAGCTATTCTAGCTACTTTGGATTATCACACACATTAAGATCTTTAATTCTCAAATTCTAATAAAACAAGGATTGCCCATTAGAAAGTGCTGAGAACAAAGCATAGCCAGATGCTGCAAAAACACTAAAACACACATAAATAATGCTTACAAAAGTGGCAATATTATCAAATACATTCATTAAGAGACAACGTAAATAACAAATCAGTGATGCTGTTTAAGGCTCTATTACTTCTTAATTAACTCTGCCCATGATGCACAACTGCGCAAAGTCATGAAGACCTCTATACTATCATACAGTGCCTGAAATTCAGCACTTTTCTCTTGATTTCTCCTTTGCAGCAGACACATACGAACATGCATGTGCTACAAAAGCATTACCAAGCACTACTAAACCAGCTGTACTTGCAGAACTTTCATAATATTTCAACATAATATTTCGTAATATTTCAACAACTACTTTTCACAAACAATACTGGAAGTGTGCTACTGTGTCAACTTCTATTGAAACATGCCTCTTCACTCTAGATAAGTCTGAGGAAAATAATTAAAGGTTATCCTCCTAATTTGTGTGCTGTGGAACAGCTACCGTTACCATCTTTAGATTTTAAAAAGTTTCCTTATGTACAATCCTTTCTTTAAAAGTGTATTCTTATAGTTTCACTGAAATGTAATTGATGATTATAGATTTTTTCCAGTGAAAACTATACTAATTATCCAGCTACCGAGTGTTGTACTCCAGTTATGCCTCTGGTATAACAGAATAACGTTAGATTGACCTCTGTGAAACATGCTGGATTTTTGGCCTTCATTTCCAAAAGACTCAATTTAATAATATTCCTAACACCTCTCAGCAGTGCACTATGCTGGCTAAAATTAGCTGAAACAGCTTATTAAATGTTGTTTCTCAAACTAAATTAGTAATCAAAACCCCACAACTTCAATCAGGACCTTTGGAACAGGACAGAAATCACTAATCTTCTTTTATTCCTTACTCTGAAAATATGAACTTTAATTAAAAAAAAGTATGTATTAATACTAAAAACTAATGCAAACCTGAAATACTGCAATAAGTTAAAACATAGCAGTTCTATAGAAGATAGTTGTCCAAGCTCATGAGAGTGTTAAAATTTCTAAACCATGATAACAGAGGATAACATCAAGAAGTACTTCTTTACTATAAAGCAGCTATTGGCTTGAACAAAGTAATCTGGGTTAAATGAATTATAAATAAAGATAGTGTGTGTTCATAAGAAAAAATGGCAGATTTTCCTCGAAATAAAAAGTCAGGTAGCCTACTCATTACAGTTCCTGCTGTTTTTCAGACTTCTCAGCTACTCACACAACAGGCAAATTCCAGAAGTCCATGAAGCTTCTCAAAGGTATTTTAAATGGATGCAGATAACCCACGTACTTAGCCACATTTCTATAGAATACATTCATTGTTTTAAATCCCACACAAGTGTTATCAGCTTTCAGCAAGAACATTATGCATCAACTGAAATAAGGATGTCTCTAGTTGCAGTTGTATTAAAGAGTTCTAATGGAAATGTTCACATTAGAGTATCATGATTTTCACCGCATATTAAATAATTCCACAGACTCCAGTTATATACAAAATTAACAAACTGGAAAATTAGCATACTGGCAGCTTCTTAAAGGAATGCATTTTTACTTCACACTGTTTGTTTACTAAACACTCATGGACAACCTTAATATTAATGTGACATAGCAATATAAGGCTTTGAAAACATTTTTAAAAAGAAATCCAAATTGCCTTCATGTTATTCGATGACATATTTTCTAGGGCTAAAATTCTATGCATGATACAGGAGCACCAACTTTTAAATCCTGTGAAGAGTCTAATATTGTAAAACTAGCAACTGACCACGGAATTGCTAACAGAAGAACATTCACATACAGCATTTATCATATGTGTCCTGACTAGATTTGATACCTCAAACATTCATACAATGAAGAGTTTATTTTTGCCTGACACATTCTGACTTACCCTTATTTCAGTTCTCACTAACAAAAGAAAAATGAAAAAAAAAAAAACACAAATCACTATTTTACTTGTTTCAACAAGAAAAGGTTGCAAAATGTTGTGGGAGAAAAGATTGATACAAAGAGAAAAAACAGTTCTGTGTATGGGGCTAACATTTTGAATGAAAAGTCATGCTACTCTTCATGTGAGAAACAATTTTAAAATTCTCTAGCAGAAATTTCTTTAAATGCACATCACATGCTAAATTCCATTTAAAATTAATGAACTCTCAGCCCATAATGAACTTTTTTTTTTAGTGCTGCCAGCACTTTTGATAGGGTTTCTGGTATTCTCCAGACGGAAGCAGATAAATTTAAAAATCCAAAAGGCTACTGTCCAAGCGTGCCACTAAACAATGCAAGAAAAGTTGTAAAAATCAGACTTTATCAGACTTACCGCCAGTGCTTTGGATAACTTTGTTCTATAGTTATTCAAAACAATTGCATCAATCTCCTTATGTGGCACATATGCAAAACCGTCTTTAATAAACACTCTTCTGGCTCTAAACAGATCCACAGCATCTACAAGTCCAACCTGAGAAAGAAGAAAAACCCACATTGCAGAATAGCAAAATAATGCAATAACAATGTTTACAACCCTAAGACTCAAGATGGACCAGTAAAGCATTAAGTCATTCTCTCAAAGATTTTGAAATTAAATGTTGGCATTGGAATAGCTGATCATTATTTTGGTGGGAAAATATTGTTTACTTACAGGAAGTCATGCAACTAGGCAAAACAAGCTACTTTAAAGTTTGTATCTATGATTATTAGCCCAATTATGTAGCTTTGCATCACTTACTGATTTGTTATTTGACAATGGACTTCTGTTGCCTTTCTGTTTCAGACATCTTGAAGTATTTGATTCATGTAAGCTATTTATAAAAGCTCTTGGAACCCAACCAACTTCACTCCAAAGAAGAATCAGTGAGCTGCATTAGGTACTTCTTGCCTCTCCCCTCGCTCTCTTGCAAAAAGAATTTCAGACTAACACAATCAGACCAAACCTAGTTTCAGCAACAGATGTTCGAGAGTGTCTCCACCCTGAATGGTCTGTCAGCCAGGCAAGTTAAGCCATTTGTCTGGTAAACATTAAAACTTAAGATCGTTTTTGTGGCAAAAGACAAGGGATGACAGAAGAGGACAGAAGACATTAATAGCCATTTAAAGCTTCCTTCATTCTCCCAGACCCTCCCTCTACCCTTATACGGACATGAAGAACTCTCACTAGTCTCAGTTAATGTAGATACTTTGATTAGCAGTGATCAATAGTATTACGCAAACTTAAAATCAGTAACTCCAAGTTTAACTGAAAGAGAATGAATGCAAATCTGTGGAATTTAGCAATTTCTACTTACCTTATAGAACATTTGTTCTTTTACTTTAGTCATTCCAGGGGTTGATGTACACAGCTCATTTGCCAATTCATTTTTCAGGTCTTCGCTAATCTAAAATTAAGAGCTTATTTTAAAACTGCTGACATACTTTAGAATAAGGCTTTTTTTTCATTAACATGAGCTAAAAGATTACTTAATCTGTAAATATATCATCACTTTAGTTGACAAGGGAGATAGAATTACATACTCAGCAAGTGATCACTAATAATTAATTAAGCAGAAACCAGCAAAACACTAGTGGTCAACAGTGTTAAATAACCTTCCTTCTGAAGCAGTAATGCAGATTTTAGAATATAGTAATTTTAAACATTAACACAAGAACAATAAAACACAATTTTTAAAAGTCAACCTCTTCAAAATGAAACTTGTGACAATCCCTGCTCATACCTAGATTTACTGTATGCATTAAAACAAAGCATGATGACTTAATGGCAATTACTAAGGACTTAAACAACTTTGTCAGATGTTTAACAAAAACATCACTTGCAGCTGATTTTTAAATCCAAACTTCAAAAAAATGACATATCATCTTACATACATGGATTATCTCTCTCTCCTTTTTTTTGAGGAGCAAGAAAAATGGTATACTTCTTGGTCTCTAAATGTTAGTGCTTTTCCAGTTCTTGGAGCAGGTAAGTTAAGCAGTAGTGCTCAAATTTAACAACTTGAAGTATTTAAGCCAAAATTTCTAGCTTGAAAAATCATGGACAATGTTACATTTCCTAATGTAAAAACTTAAATACTGCATATACATAAATACATACATTATACTTTTTGACTATTTAATAACACACCAAACGCAGCAGAAAGCCAAACTTAAAATTAGCGTATTGTAATGATTTTACTAGTCAATAAATCATTTGGGGTTTTTATTCAACAGAAAACAATTAACAACAGAACTTGAAATCAAATTGTTCTGTTTCAAATCATGATTAAGCTCAGGCTTTAAAACCTGAAAACAAGTAATAAATAAAAAAAATTTAAATCATAAATAATCCACTCTGATAAAACAGATCATACATGCTGGTAATCCAGCAATGATACCTAGTAACTTAAATACATGCAACAACAGTCTTAAATATTTGCACAGTATGTTCTTGATAAAGTATAACGGAAGTAGTCCCTGACTGAAAGGGATTAAATGTTAAGGAACACAGAATACCCTCCCAAAACATATATGGACACCGATGTCACCACAGTATAACACATTGTGTGACACTGCTCCACATAACCTGGATGTGTGCTCCAATGCCCACGGAGAGGTGATACAGGGCTGCAGTCAAGATAGC
This sequence comes from Astur gentilis, assembly GCF_929443795.1. Taxonomy (NCBI): domain Eukaryota; kingdom Metazoa; phylum Chordata; class Aves; order Accipitriformes; family Accipitridae; genus Astur; species Astur gentilis. Next base: position 250,868 of record NC_064894.1, on the reverse strand, counting down.
TTTTAGAGACCAGTCAGGAACCAAGCCAAGGCTATCCCATGCAGTAGATACCCAGACTCCACAAACGCAAGACATAAAAGACTTCCTTCCTCTCCATGGAAAGGCACGTATGTGCACAAGCAGTTCAGTTTCTTCTCCGAATGGGGCAGAATATCTAATTTGCTGACTAACACTTCTACGCAGTTAAATGGGCATTTAAACAAAACTTTTTTCCTTCCTCTCAGTTGAAAAACTGAGAAAATGAACCAAAACAAACACTTTTATTGGAAGTCATAGGAAGGACCCTTTAATTTCAAACTTGGAGGAACAGCTCAGCAAATCCCTTCTATGAAAGTGATTTGACAGATGCATATGAAATGGCCAAGGCAGTGATGTCTAGAAGGTTTAAGGTTACCCCGTCCGCATCTTGATGTAACCTGTAGTACTCTCTCAGGAAAATCAGCTTTAAAAACTAATAATAAAGCTGCCAGCAAGGCAGAAGAATGTAACTTTGAAGACAGAGGAAATACACAGTAGCATTATATTTCTGCATGTGAAAATCTAATGCACAGGTGAAAACAGCCTGTAAGGAAACCATTTTTTCTTTAACAAAGTAGCTGTATCAAAACAATTAAATGTGTTTGTACAAATGATATGAGAAACCACTTTCTATAAAGTACTCTCTCTAACAATCTTGTTCTTGTTAGTCTTTGAAAGATTCCTGCTTTCCAAACGTGACACCCTGGAACTATATACAAATTTCACAGTGCTACCAAAACCCTAGTACTCCTTCCAGATGATACATTTCTAGTTTAAGTAAGTATATATCTAAGTCACCACATCAGCCTGCAAGCTTGCCTTTCACCTAGCGTAGGCCAAAGTTCTAATTTTAACTCCAGAATAGTGACTTCCATTTTTCAAATATAACAGTTTTATGCATTCTCAGTTGAAATTGCTTAAGAGACCCCAGTCCACCATGTCATTCCAAACCCTCGGTGAAACTGTCTTCAAATAAAAACAGTACAACATATTGCACAGCTATTGTGGTTACAATTGCATTATTTGTTTTAGGATATCTCCCTAAAAAAAACACCAAACCAAGCCAAGGATAGGGTTTTTTTACTGAAAGCTATTAAAGCAGTCCAGTCACTGTTTTAAAGACAGGCTTGCTATTGAGGGGAGAATGAGAATAGGGAAAGGCAAGGATTCCTTGTTTATTTGTTTTTAAAAAAACAATTAGCTCATTTTCATCAGCAAAACCATTTTATTCAGTATTACATTTAATTTCAAGGAGATTTTATCTTTTAATATACACATAAAATAATTATACTGACTCCAAACTTCACAAGCTGTCTAGATCCTTCTTTATTAATAATTTGACCATATCAAGCTTGTACAAGTATAAACTCACAGTGATTTTAGATTTTCATGTATCTCACTAGCAAAAAATTTAACACTGTTGGGGTAAAAGTGATCCTGGTGAAACCTCCAGAAAAATAGGTTAATGGTCCATGACTAAAGATTTGGATAAGACTGTGGACAGTATTACTGAAAATACAGTTTCATCAGAAATTGTACTTTTTTAAACAATATTCATCATATAAATAAGTACTTTATAAGTACTTATAAAGCTGTTAAATAATTTACTTCTTACAACCTCAAGCATCTTATAGGTTAGGCAAACCTTCAGCAGCCCTATAAACACTTTGCTCCTTGCCTCTTCACCGAATTCGCATTGTCTTCATGTTTTCAGATAATAGAGAGAGAGGAAGAGGAAACAAGGATAACCCTAGCCCCTAACTAAAGCTGGGAGATGACTCCAGAATGCATTTAAAAATAAAATTTGCTTCCCTAAAGACTGGAACATTAACAATAATCTTGCATTGGCATTAGGGATTTCACCACTTTCACGTAAAATTGACAGAAGATGCAATGCAATGAAAATAAGCTCCTTAAAGTCTAAACTCAGTCTCAAGCTTTCAGTTAGGTCATGCGTGTACCTCTGTATACAGAACATGATGAAACATGTATCCCAAGTTGTCTCAGTTCATGGAAGCTGGAAAAGCTGTGGGGTTTTTTTGCTTTTTTTTTTGCCTTTTTTTTTTTTAATTTTAATAAGAACACTACAGTTTGTACATTTAATAATTTCATCTCTTAAATGGCACCCGCAAGAACACATTCCGGTAATCATTAAAAAATTAGACACAGTTAAATACAGCTTTTAGGATTCTAATCAAGATTGGAAAGATAAACAGACTGCTTAACTTTTGACAGCGCTCTATGATGTTCACCAGATAAAATACTGTGATGTTCAAAGTATTAAAAAAAAAAAAAAAAAAAAAAAAAACACCAAACAAACAGAATTCTTCTGAGGGTGTCATCTGGTGCTCATCTGACCCTCCACACTGAACTGATTCAACTCACTCCACAGAAAACAATTCACTAGTTTTGCCTCATTAGTTTGTTGCCAGTTTAGTAAACTGAAACTACTTATTACCAAGTTAGTCTTTGCTTTGCACAAGCAAAGAACAATAACACCAGGAGCAAGATCTTCCCTTTTCAGTGACTGTGGGTCACGTATCACAGCTTGAAACAACTCAACACTTCATCGTAAGTTTCTGAGACTTAGAAAAATCAAGACATAAAAAAGGAAGCCTCGAGAGAAAAGGAAGGAATCAAGGATTTGGGACAAGTTGCGTTATTTCTAGTTTTCTTGCTTTCTACATGCAGTTTATTCATTGATTTTTAATCACAGAATTGCCCTGGAAACACAAAGACACATAAATTTAGATTAAAATATTAATAATTTAATATGTAAGGCTTGGTTAAACAAACACTGGTAGTGAGGCAGTCCAAAAACTTCAAAATAAATCTGATATCCCTACTCTGCTTTAATGAAGAGATGAAGATGCATGCACATATCATACTACTATACATGCACAAATACTTAATTTTGCCATTTATAAATCTCCCAGTAAGGAACAACTCAGTGCACAAGTCCTTTCCTTTTCCAAGACTCCACTTCAGTTATTCACATGCACACATCACTGCTGTCCTTAGAAAGTGAACTTTTTAAAACTTGCTTTTAGTCACTCAGCAGCTCGTACTCAGATGGCACAACACCCTTCTCAACAAGAGATGGTGTCAGTCTCAATACAGCGCTGTATTACAATTTTAAGTATGAAGCAGACAAAACAATAATTGCCTAGTCAATCTTCTCCATTGCCACACACCACAGTAGAAAGCTAGAACTAGAATACAAAAATATTAACCTAGATACCATTAAATTTAAGAATATAAAGTGTATTCAGCCAGTTAACGAATACTAGCTTGATGAAGGAAAGGACATCATTCCCAGCAGTTCTACCAATTAAAAGCATGAAGAGCCTTAAATAAAACATTCCAGAGGCTCATAAATCTGTTTTTCACAAATCTGATGATGTTTCTTAAAAATATATCAATTCCATTTTGGCCAGGCAAAAAAGAATTAAGAAGAAAATTGTATTTTCCATAGTACTACAAGTTACTATTTTAGCTCAAGTTCAGGTTGCTGGCATCCCTAAAAATATAAAGGGCTGCACTTGGAATTATTATGTATTCTTATCCATCCACTGAAATGTTGTTTGGGCTTTTTTTAAAGTCATGAGTAGGCACAGAAAGGACATTTCATGGATCTTCCTCAACCATGCAGCTATTACATGGTTATCATAATCACAGAGAAACTCGGTGACACAGGGCCAGTTGGCTATGTTCCTGACAAACATTTCCCTACATCCATGAAAAGGAAAGCTGAACAAAACAATTACCACAGATTACTCTCAAATCATCACACATACATATTAGAGTTGCACGTGACTGAATAGCTAACAGAAGGTCCTGGTGAGAAATGCAGCAACACGATTCCTTCCATTTACAAATCAGGACACCAACGCCAGACTCAACCTTACAGAAACTTGTTCACAAATGTTTCTCTAGATTCAATCACACGATTAGCAGGGAAGAGTATTTCAATGTTTGCAGACCATTTTATGAAGCTTACATCCAAAGCAGCAGCTAGTAAATTCTACTTGCAGTGTAATTACCTCCTGCACAAACTATCCTATCAGCTTTTATGCTGCTGTACTAAGGAACAATATAAATATTTCCAAACTTACTGCATTCGCTGCTATGTGAAGAATAAACTCATTTTGGAAACATTCTTAACCTCAACCACTACAAAAGAATTTAACACCTTGATTATCCAAAGAATTTATTTTCTTCTTGAATAACATATGGATATAATTTTTAAAAATACACCATTATTTCCCAATTTTCTCTTCCTTTATGCCCCAAAAGAATATCTAAAATATTTATAGAAAAAGAGAGGACACTTGATGACACCATTATCCTTGTCTACACTAAGTTTCTCCCAGGAATCCAAAATTACCAATTGCCAAAAACTGAAGATCTACAAGGATCAGGTTAGGACTTGCTATTCTTTCATCATTTCCAAACCATTAGATTAATGGCAGTCAAGTGTGACCTCTTCAACTACTGAGTACTAGAGCACATTATCACAGAAGGAGTGTGGGTACCCTTCCCACCTCTATCATAAGCTGAAGAACCTGGTGTAGAAGATACCTATTCTCCACTGCGTTTCTGGTATAGCTGCAATTTCATATTACTTTAGAAATCCAGGGTTGCAGCAGAACATCTACCTCAGGATTCAGACTGTATTCCAAATGTTATCTGGATGTTTTCAGCTAGATTAGGAGGAAGAAAATTTTCATTCATCATCTCATTTTTATTACAGCCTTTTTTGCAATTTTTATTTCAAAGCACATAACTTTTTCAAAGTAGGAACAGAATGTACTTCAAACCAGAAATAGAATGTACAGTACCCAGTACAGGATCCAACCTTACAGTGGACTCTAAAGGTCCTATTTAACTCAAATGATGAGCCACACAAAGCTATTTAGTAAGAATCGTAGTGCTCTAGTGCACTAAAGGGGCCATAAGTAACTGTACAGTTTAAGTTTGACTTTAGTTTCACAAGTCAATTTTAAGCAGTAAAAGCTATCTTCTAAGAGTCCATTTAGATGTCTGCAGATAATCAGCATCTGTTTCTAATCAAAGCGAGATGATTACCAAATTAAAACTTTTAATTAGCATTTTGCATCATTTACAAACTGTTGTTCATTATGTTTATGAAGGTGAAAAGGGTCATACCAAGTGGCTGTATTTCTTCAAGCACATTTATTACTTCATTCCAACATTTTATAGAACATCATCACACCATATGTGCAAATCACAGAATCATAGAATGGTTTGAGTTGGAAGGGACCTTAAAGACCATGTAGTTCCAAGCCCCCTGCCATGGACAGGGACACCTTCCACTAGACCAGGTTGCTCAAAGCCCCATCCAACCTGGCCTTGAACATTGCCAGGGATGGGGCAGCCACAACCCCTCTGGGCAACCTGTTCCAGTGCCTCACCACCCTCACGGTAAAGAACTTTTTCCTTACATCTCATCTAAATCTACCTTCTTGCAGTTTAAAGCCATTACCCCTTGTCCTATCACTACACACCCTTGTAAAATGTCCCTCTCCAGCTTTCCTGTAGGCTCCTTTTAGGTACAGGCAGGCTGCTATAAGGTCTCCTCCAGAGCCTTCTCTTCTCCAGGCTGAACAACCCCAACTCTCTCAGCCTGTCTACACAGGAGAGGTGCTCCAGCCCTCTGATCATCTTCGTGGCCCTCCTCTGGACTCGCTCCAACAGGTCCGCATCCTTCTTATGTTGGGGGCCCCAGAGCTGAACGCAGTACTGCAGGTGGGGTCTCAGGAGAGCGGAGTAGAAGGGGAGAATCACCTCCCTCGACCTGCTGGTCACGCTTCCTTTAATGCAGCCCAGGATACGGCTGGCTTTCTGGGCTGCAGACGCACATCACTGGGTCCTGTTGAGCTTCTTGTCAACCAACACTCCCAAGTCCTTCTCCGCAGGGCTACTCTCTGCCCAGCCTGTATTTGTGCTTGGGATTGCCCTGATCCATGTGCAGGACCTTGCGCTTGGCCTTGTTAAACTTCATGAGGTTCGCACGGGCCCACCTTTCAAGTCTATCAAAGGCCCTCTGGATGGCAACCCTTCCCTCCAGCGTGTCAACCACACCACACAGCTTGGTGTCATCGGCAAACTTGCTGAGGGTGCGCTCGATTCCACTGTTCATGTCACTGACAAAGTTGTTAAACAGCACTGGTCCCAATACCGACCCCTGAGGAATGCTGCTTGTCACTGCTCTCCACTTGGACATCGAGCCATTGACCGCAACCCTTTGAGTGTGACCATCCAGCCAATTTCTTATCCACTGAGTGGTCCATCTGTCAAATCCATGTCTCTCCAATTTAGAGAGAAGGATGTTGTGCGGGACAGTGCCAAATGCTTTGCACAAGCCCAGGTAGATGACGCCCGTGGCTCTTCCCTTATCCACCAACGCTGTAACCCCATCGTAGAAGGCCACCAAATTTTTCAGACACAATTTGCCCCTTAGTGAAGCCATGCTGGCTGTCACCAATCACCTCCTTATTTTCCATGTGCCTCAGCACAGCTTCCAGGAGGATCCGCTCCACGATCTTGCTGGGCACAGAGGTGACACTAACTGTCCTATAGTTCCTTGGATCTTACTATTTTCCCTTTTTAAAAGTGGGGGTTATGTTTTCCCTTTTCCAATCAGTGGGAACTTCCCTGGACTGCCCCAATTTCTCAAATATGATGAATAGTGGCTTAGCCACTTCATCTGCCAGTTCCCTCAGGACCTGTGGGTGTACCTTATCAGGTCGCATGGACTTGTGCACCCTCAGGTTGCTTAGGTAGTCTTGAACCTGATCCTTTCCTACGGTGGGCAGTTCTTCATTCTCCCAGTCCCTGCCTTTGCCTTCTGTGACATGGGTGGTGTGACTGGAGCACTTGCCGGTGAAGACTGAAGCAAAAAAGTCGTTCAGTACCTCTGCCTTCTCCATGTCCCAGGTAACCAGGTCTCCCATTTCCTTCTGAAGAGGATGCACATTTTCCCTAGTCTTCCTTTTATCACCAATGTACCTATAGAAGCTTTTCTTGTTGCCCTTGATGTCCCTGACCAGATTTAATTGTCAGGGCTTTAGCTTTCCTAATCTGTTCCCTGGCTGCTCGGACAATTTCTCTGTATTCATCCCAAGCTACCTGTCCTTGCTTCCACCCTCTGCAGGCTTCCTTTTTGTGTTTGTGTTTGTCCAGGAGCTCCTTGATCATCCATGCAGGCCTCCTGCAACTAATAAACACATGCAACTAGAATTACTGCAGCAAAATGTTAGTTTTCTCCATGACTAATAGAAAGTCATGCTTATAGTTCAAGGATCCATTAGAGAAGGATAAATAAAGAACAACCCTCATCCATCCTGCCAGTGCACAAAAAAATGACAAGTGCCTGTTCTGTTCTCCCCTCCTTACAGGCAATGCTTCTCCCTCTTAGATTTATGAAATGTGTTTATATTCTCTAGCGAATCAAGCTTTATTAAAGAAGTCTGTAAGAGAATAATACAATTAATTTTAAGCCTAAATGTTTTAATTAAACCTCACCCCATCTACCCATCCCTCACAATGTTAGCTCACTAGAATGCTCAGTTGCTTTGCAATCAACCCAGTTATTTTGGGTTGCAGCCAGTTAGTAAGACTGCTTTGCAAAAGACATTACTTTACAAACAGACCTGCCAGTCGGCCAACCAAATCCTCGGACTGCAGTACAATGGCCTAAAGAGTACTACCTACTGGTTGAACCAGATTCCTACACTACTAATACTTTTGAGGAAAGAGGTCTCCCTAGGATTTTATTCCCCTAATACGTAACTACAGTCAACTACAAGAGGTAGCTATAAACCCAGATATTAATGGAGGTGTTTTTTTTTATCTGGCACAAATAACAATTTTAACAAAGGAACAGCCAACTCTCTGACAAAGCCACCACTTGGTTTCACTTAAATCTGTCTTTTGAAACTTGAATCATTAAACTGAGAAATGTATTACTTCCTTTGAAATTAAGTACTTTAGGATAAGAGTAACCTGTTACATTTTTATAGCGCTAATGGTATACATGTTTTGCTGAATTACTTAAACTCTAGCATTTAAAAAAAAAAAACACAAACAACTACTCCTAAGCCTTTCCACATACAATTTTGTTTTCTATTATGACTTTAAGCATGGAGTTAAGTAACAGAATACATATTTTTAGCTTACTTTGGCAATAAGGCACTATTCCCCAATTAGACATGCATCACTTCTGACATTTGCTGTCACCTCTAAGACAAGCATCATTGGTTTTCAAGCAAAGGGACAAACACAAGATTCAAGTAGCAGGAAATTACGATGAAATTCAGAACCATTTCCTTCACAAGTGCAAACTGCAGCCTACTTGGATATAGCTACCACTTCAGCTTGTGTCCTGGTTTCAGCTGGGATGGAATTACAGCTGGGATGGAATTAACTTTCTTCCTAGTAGCTGGTACAGTGCTACGTTTTGGATTCTGTATGAGAAGAATGTGGATAACACTCTGATCTTTTCAGTTGTTGCTAAGCAGTGTTTAGACTAAGTCAAGGATTTTTCAGCTTCTCCTGCCCAGCCAGCAAGAAGGCTGGAGGGGCACAAGAAGATGGCACAGGACAGAGCCAGGGCAGCTGGCCAAAGGGATACTCCATACCATGTGACATCATGCCCAGTATATAAACTCGGGGGAGTTGGCCTGCGGGGATCACTGCTTGGGAACTAACTGAGCATCAGTCAGCAAATGGTGAGCAATTGCATTGTGCATCACTTCTTTTTTATATTCCAATTCTTTTATTATTGTTGTTGTTATTTTATTATTGTTATTATTACCATTATTATTTTCTTCCCTTCTGTTCTATTAAACTGTTCTTATCTCAACCCATGAGTTTTACTTGTTTTTTCCCCCCCCGATTCTCTCCCCCATCCCACTGGGTGGAGGGAAAGTGAGCGAGCAGCTGCATGGTGCTTAGTTGCTGGCTGGGGTTAAAACATGACAGCATGGTGTAAGTTTCCACACAGTAAAATTAGGCTCTAGACAGTTTCCACATGTAAGCATTTTTCCCCATCCTGTTTGGGAAAGGAAGAAATATTATTTGATGCCTCTGAAACACAAAGCCATAAACCCAATCAGAAGAACATTTTGGTTTATATACCTGGTACCAAAATGGATAATTATAGTCACAGCCTTTTAGTGGCTAGACATGATATTGAGTATTTTCTTTTGCCTATATCTGTCCTTACTAAGGAAACAAACCAGTCCCATTCTCATTAATCCAAATCTGACTTTAGGATCTTCCGTACCCAATAAAGGCAGTCATAAAACATTTTTTCAAGAAGCTAAACTACAAATATTTATACAACTGCCCCACTACCGAGATACATGCTTTTGAAGAAAGCATAATAGTTATATCAGTAAGTCTCTCATAGGAGTGCTCTGATCATAAAAATGGAAATTAGAGAATTTTAATTTCTACTGCTTAAAGCCGCTAAAAAAGCACTTCAATAGCAACATCAAAGAGCTACTTTGGAAAAAAAAATTAACTCTAACACTAATGCATTTTGCTCTTTCCTTTTATTTTGCAGTGCTTTCCTCTCAAACGCTGGCAGATGCACTACAGAGCATTAGCTCCCCCACCTGACTATTCCCATCTGCTGTTCCTTCCCCATTACTATGATCCAAAGCATTTTATTAAAACAATGTGCTTTATAACAGCATTAAAAAAATTAAGATGGCTAATTTTGCAACAACTGGCAGTTACCCAAAAATAAGGCATCTAACCTAGAAGTTATAAAAAAGTCACAACATTTTTTTTAAATTTCAAGAGGCTTTTCAGAGGTGAAGAAGTTCTAAGATAATTTAAACAGGATTTTTTATGCTCTGTGGAGAAGAAACAGCAACACAGAAAGATGTATTCAAGAAGAAATATACTACACTTTGAAGTTTACTTCTTCTGCACACTGCAGAAAGATAACACACAACAGAAGCATTGCAGGGAATCTAAATTCAATTATACATCATCCTTATACCACTGATAAAGACATGATAATAACTATTAATTTTCATTTCTTGTGGAAGCAACAAAGAAGAAATACATCTGTTTCAAGGAACGAACAGTCTGAAGATAAGATGAAGGAACGGTCACAGGAAATCGGAACAGTCAAGATGCTGACTGATCATCACTGGAAAATAAATTTAAGATAAAACTTTACATTCTGTTCCACTCCACATTCCAGTATATCAAGTTAAATTCCTGGAAAGGTACAGCAACAAATCAAAGTATCTGATAGCACTTAGGAAGAAACACAGGAGACACGTAACAGCCCACATGGATCTGTCAAAAACTAATTGTGTTAAGCCAGTCTCACTGCCTTCATGACTGTGCAACAGTCCTCAAGGATGAGGTAATGAATACAGAGGTGCTGGGGACTTTGCAAGCAAAGCTGTGGAGTTTTTATGCACAAGGCAAACGAAACAACTGTCATCTTCAAAGTGCTACTGAAAGAGTCAAAGGCAAAAAGAGAAGAAATATATAGCATTTTGAAAGCAACCACCAAACTTTTTGGTCCACGTGAACAGAAGACAGACCCTTCAACAGCCCCCAGAGAGAGACAAAGTCTGACTGGTTAAGATGAACAAGTTTCATGGCAAGTTTGCGCAAAAACCAAGTGGAAAGTAACCAGAAGTTCACTGGATCTTCCAAATCAATACAAGATGTATCACCAACCTACAGAGAACTTCAGGTGCAGATGCTGAAAGGGTAGATATTTCATTTGATGTCTAAGAACAAGTGGTAGGTCTTAGACAGCTAAAATCATGCAAGGCAAAGCAGAAAATGGGTGAAATTCAGAATGAGGGCTTCAAAGGAGACACTTCTGACAGTGCCGAGAACATTATGGTGTTCTAAGGAAAAGTACAGCTTTGCTCAACTAAACATAAGCTAGGAGAACATCCACCAAAAGAGAAAGTGGGAAAGATATGACTAATTGAAAACAAAGAGCTAATAGCAAAAAAGTATTTTTAACTATCAGGTAAGGGTGGAGACCATAGTAACAGTGATACCACACATCCATGAAAAAGAAGAAAATTTGAAGAACTGAATCCTATTGTCCTCACCACAGAAACAGAACACACAAAGGGTAAGTTAAAAGAAAGTAACCAAAATATCCACAGCCATACACAGTGAGAGAAGAGAAGCATGACTGAATAGACTAGAAAGTAGTTTCAGTAGAGGAAGAAAAAGCTGTATCTGAGAAACACCAGAAAGACCTGAAGTTGAAGTTAGGACAAAGAAAAAGCAAGCATTAAAAATGCTACAGGCAGTTAATTTAGTGATGAAGTATTGAATACAATATTGGCAGGAGAGCTCATTACTTGCAAACAGATAGTGAATTTAAATCCTGTCAAAAGAAAGATTATGAACAGCTCAAGTACATTATCAGTTTCACTGAAGCAGACTATGGCATGGAAGAATCTCCCAGAATTTAAGAGCAAAATTAGGCATTGCTTCTGCTGAGATTTGTACACAGGAAGTAGGAGTCCAAGATGCTGAGATGGATAAGTTACAGAGGGATAAGTTACTTTCTGACAGGAGGACTAGACTGATTTGAGAAACAGGAGAGAATAGCGAAATAAGTATGGCAGGCCTATTCCAGGAATTAAAAGTTAAAGGTCCCAGAATATGTGGCAGTTGTCTAAAAATTAATTAGATAACTGATAGTTCCTATATGAAAAGTTCTATGAAAAGGCAATGAAGAGGAAAGTTCTGTTCATTGTCACTTTAGGGAGCATAAGGATTGAGCAACAGCTGAGGAAAAAGTCAAATTCATGGAAAGAAGGAAGTGTTAATAATTACAGAAATTAACACGTAAGTTAAATTCACAAGGAATGAAAAGAAAAATAATTTAGACTTCTGCTAGGAGAGTTTCCTTTTAGGGAAACTTTACTCCAAATACTAATTTACAGTAACTGGCATGTTAGTTACCAATCCAAGGGGACTCCACTTCTTAACTATTGAGCAAAGCGAAGATACCAGTATGACTAGGTAACTTTTGACCCAATTTCTCCTTTGAATGCTATAAAGCACCAGTTGGCATGTATTAGAAGAAAAAAAAAGTGTAAATAAAAATCTAAAGAGAATACCCTCGTCTCACTTTCCCAAAATATCTTAAAACAACTGCTGAAAGAAGCAGAATATATTAGAGGTGCCTATTTATATTTCAAAAACATACAGAAATCCAGCCTAAGATCTAGGAGTTACTGTGCAGTATGATATACATAGACACAGCCTTGAAAGGCAAGAAAAAGATAAACAGTATACATAGTGAAGGAAAGAATAAATTTACTCAATTTTTATGGCTTCAGGTTATCATCATTACAATTAATTACTTCCCCAGTGTTAGGTCCTGTAAGACCAAATACATGAACAATAGGAAGCTCAACACCTTAATTCAGGAATTTCTAGGAACACCAATAACCCAGATATCTTGCAGTTTTCCTCAAACTTACAGATGCATTGAAAGCTTTTCAATAACAACTTCTGGCAGTTGCCATAAATATTCTGATTATCTCAAAAAGGCTATCAGAATATCAAATCAATAAACTAGGATTTATCTCACACTATGAAGGTCTAAAAGCACTATTATAACAAAAAAAGTGTCAGTATCGTCATTTCTCAAGGACTTCTGATATGGGCATGCATAACCAGCTAAAAGAAAAACAGGAAAAGGACAAGTGAAAAGGTTGGGGTAGGAACAGAGGGACAAACGGGGTGGGGGGGCGGTGCATACATAGCAGGGCATGTGGAAAACCACACAGACAACCAATCTCACTGATAAAGTTACATGACAAAATGGGGCTCAAGCATAACGTCAACTGACCCCAAACAGGTCTTGTATCACAGTCTGACAGAAATAAAATCAGGTACTCCTAACACAAACAAAGCAAAACATCAGATGCCCACAGCTTGTGGCAAGAAAGAAAAATTACTTTCTAGTTAAAGTGCAAGTGTCACTTACCTGTAAAACCATTTACTTTATATAATTCCTTCATATATTGAAGAATTTACTCTGAGATTAAAATATTTTCTTCAATGACTATAATATTTAAAATATTCACTATATTTCCCTTTAAATATCTTAAAAATCTGTATTAGTGGTTTTTACTGCCAGAAACTGTCAGGCATCATTACTGTAATTACTCAGTTATAGTAAGATTTTAATGCTTTAATCTCCTAAATTAATGTAAATCTCAACCGCACACCTGTGTTTGCATATTCTCTTTGATGGGCGCTGTCACCTTAAATGTCAGCATTTACTTAACTCTTGAGTGCTCCTTAAGGATTTCCTGTGCTCCCTATGTGACTGACTTTGCGCATAGACTATTTAATGTGCCTTGAGAGCTGAAAATTACATGCCATATATAAAAAGCTTCAGTATTTATCTGGATGATGACAGCACTGTCCCCTAAAAATCTTTTTCTTTTTTTTTTTTTTTTTTTTTTTTGACTACATGAAGTATAGAATAGACTGAAAACATTCTGAAACACCTCCAGAACCATTCCATGTTTCTCCTGTTACTGTGATAGAAAATCATTCAATGTATCAGGGGGAAATACTCTTAACGTATAGATTAAAAATAAGCAAGCTTTAGAAACAGGGAACAGCTTATTATTTCTTGTTTACTGAAAAAAAAAAAACAAAACCAAACAATTATACAGCGGAATCTTCTGGATCCATGTGTGATGGGTTTTTTTAAAAAAAAACAAAAAGTTTAGTTTTGAGGCAAGACTATTAACCAGTATTTCAGACTCTTCTCCCTTAAGCAGTTCCCCAAAATTTAGTGCACACCTGATAGCAAGCCATCTATGAAGTATTACATAAAAAGTCAAGACAGAGAAGCTTAGAGACTGGGGTCCAGAAATTATAGTGTCAAATACGGATAAAATTAAGCTTTACTGAACAAGAGATCCGCAGAATTACTAAACAGAAAGTTTAGCAAAAGTTCCTTTATGTCCACTGGTCTAAGCTGAACAACTAGATGCTTTTTGCAAGACAGCAGGATTTTGACTAACATGAAGCAAACGCTATTCAAACAGCCATCTTCCCATGGAACAGGTAACATCAAGAGAAATACCCCACAACTGGCTATCCATTAGATGACACTGCTCTAAGAAAACTACATTTTAAATGAGCTAGTAAATACCTATAATACTACTTTATCAAAGTATTATTTCCTAGAAGTTATTATTGTAAAAGTGTCACGTAACAAATCCTGCTCCCAGACCAAGCCTAACCCCTCCCAAGTCAAGCCTAACCACTCCCAGGAAAACACATGGAAGGGACTTCTACCAAATAATGTATCATAGGGTGAGTGAGTGAGCGTGTGGTATGTGTATATAAAATCATTTCTGTTTGTCCCCAAAAGTTCTAACTACTGTCAAAGGTAAAGTTCAAAAGTTAAATTTCTTCAGTGTCTTTCCATTTCCTGGAAAAGAGGCTATATTGTAAACATCACCTTTGACAGTGTCCTGGTTTCAGCTGGGATTGAGTTAACTGTCTTCCTAGTAGCTGGCACAGTGCTGTGTTTTGAGTTCAGGATGAGAAGAATGTTGATAACACACTGATGTTTTCAGTTGTTGCTCAGTAGTGTTTAGACTATAGTCAAGGATTTTTCAGCTTCTCATGCCCAGCCAGGGCACAAGAAGTTGGCACAGGACACAACCAGGGCACCTGACCCAAACTGGCCAACGGTGTATTCCATACCATGGGACGTTCCATCCAGTTTAGGAACTGGGAAGTGGGGGCGGGGAATCGCCGCTGGGGGACTAGCTGGGTGTCGGTCGGCGGGTGGTGAGCAATTGCCCTGCGGATCATTTGTACATTCCAATCCTTTTATTACTACTGTTGTCATTTTATTAGTGTTATCATTATCATTATTAGTTTCTTCTTTTCTGTTCTATTAAACCGTTCTTATCTCAACCCACGAGTTTTACTTTTTTTTTTCCCCGATTTCCTCCCCCATCCCACTGAGTGAGCGGCTGCGGGGTGCTGAGTTGCTGGCTGGGGTTAAACCACGACAGACAGCATGGTTCAACCACAGCTTATTTCAGAGAAAACACAGGCTAAATTCTGAATTAAGTTCTTGTAACAATAATTTTGAGGCTGAAGCTATTCATCATGAAAGATGTACAAATGACTGTTAAGTTAGAAATCATCTTCAAAACTGAATCTGTTTTAAAGATATCTAAAAAAGTTTAAAACGTCTGAACAGCACAAATCTTAGATACTTTATTTTCTAATGCAATACCAACAGCTTTAAAGCTGTATAGAAAATAAATGATGGAAATGAACTAGTTAACACAACTAGTCCCAGATACTACAAAGTACACCAGTCTCTATTATTTTTGCACTATTTGCAGGCAAAGCAGCACTTCATTAAAACTCCCCACAACCCACCCACCCCCAAAAAAAAAGTTGAGGTTTGGTGTTCTGATAAAGAGCCTAATACTCATTACACTACACAATGATTTAACCAAAAGGAAAAAAAGAAAATAATTTCACTCCCAAACTCTGACCAAAAAGCAAAAGCTGAGGCAAGTTACTGGCAGAGATGTTGAATACATCCTCTCAGAATTTGAGACCATTGAGTTTTTCAAACTGAGAAGTAACAATAGTAAAATTTCAAATAATCCTCATCCATCTCTATTCTTGGGCATAACCTCAGCCCTTGCCACCAGTGACCTGACAACCTCTTCTCATCCTACCTAAAATATCCATGCTTAAACAAAAGGAAAAGACCACTGCCATTTATGTAACTTTTTTCCCCCCTACCACTTATAACTAACTGGAAGAATATCAGTTGTCAAAGGCTCCAGCAGGGTCCCAATCTCAATAACAGTCTACAAACAGCTACATCAGAGTTTAAAATAAAAGTGTAAATAATAAAAAATGTACAGAAGTTGCAACAAGAGAATCCCGTACATTCATGAGGCTGTCATCTCACACTATCATACAGTTACAATTAACAGCTCACCACATTTAAAAAAAAAAAGATAAAAGAGAGAATGAGGTTCATCGCTCCTGCTCCCCCACTTTTATTCTTGCTTTCCTTCTATCTCTTCCTTTCTTGACATTTTATTCAATACCACACACTCTACCTCTTGCCTATGCTGGCATAAATTGGTAGGATAATATAAACACTAATACTGCAGAGTACTGTAAAACTTTGAGCACCAAACCAATGTTCCAGTAGGCTGAGAAGCACCAGTCCAGGCATCTTCCACACTTGCCAGAAAACAGGCTGGCCAAAGCTATTTCCTACAAGAAATATAAATGCAATCTACCTGTTAGTAGTTCAAAAAAGTTTCTCAAATATAAACTCAAAGCAAACTTCCATTTTTTTCAGAAAGTCCAGGTTCCAGAGGCTTCTCACAGAAATACTAAAGATGGACTAACTTAATCCAGTGACAGCTTTGTAAAAACATTTCAAGGAAGACCCAAGGTTCAAATTTCCATAATTTATATTAAATGTAAAGAAGCTTATTTTCACAAACATCATAAAAATTTTAAATTATCATAATTCTATCCATGTTCAAGCACAATTTCATTACACCGAAGTCATAATCTTTAATCTGAGTACTTCGAACAGTTTATAGCCTTCCTTTTGCAAGTAAAGGGCATCTTTATAATCAGGTGAAACTCCCCAGAGCAAGTATTTACTTATTTCAATAAACCCTTTCCCATGTATTTTGGTCCATCAGCAATATAAATGTCAGTCACAGGACATAAGAAATCCTATTATAAAAATTAAAACATTCATTTTCATTAAATTTTCGTTCCAGAAAGCTCATGCTCTTTGACTAAAATTCTCTTTAATGAGATCAGAACTACTATCACTTCAAACTCTCCGCAGCTCTCATATAAAAAAATTCAAAAAGTCTAATATTTTTTTCTTCTAGTTGTTAACAACTTCATACTTCCCCAAAAAGTTATTTAGCAAGATCAATGGCGCTAAAGTCTCCAAAGAAGATCTTAACAGCCACTTAACTATTATCCCTGAGTGGGATTAAAACTTCTTGATTCTATAAAGCAATAGTTCTCAATCCATAATTCACAAAATCTCAGAAATTAGTTTGCAAAACCCCTGCAAAAAATTATATGAATACATGTCTCACTTTCTCATGCATGTAAGCAAACATGAAAAGGAGGGAAGTGACAGTTACTGAATTCTTAATGCTAGGTTCACTTTGTTGGTAGTGTAAATGAAGACAACTGTGACAAAACTATACAAGACAATCCACTTACTCCTCCTCCCCACAAAAAATTTGACCAGTTCTTAAATACTGAGAATCGCTTCTTACAGTGGTTCTTAGAACTGTTAACTGGAGAGATAGCTACACCAGACTACACTGAGGTCTGAACTTCAGCAGCTCTGGCCTATCTCAGATTACAATTCTGAAATGCAGAACCATTATCTAGAAAATGCAAGGCACCTGTCTTCTCTTTAAAGAAATTTAACTAACTTTCTTAGGATAACTTAAGCAATTAAAATTTCATAGTAGAATTTCTATACATTTACCAATATAAAAACTGAACTGTAATACCAGAACTGAATTCCTTTTCCTGAAGACCATCCTTGTTTTCTAACAGGTGGAGCACAAAGTTTGATTTCCATCTTGATTTATGCACAGTAAGGCACGAAAACATTGTAACTTCTAACAGAGAAGTATGAAGAGCATAGTTAGTCTTCATTTCCTTTTTAAAGCCTTTTACAAATACAACATTGAGAAAAAGAAAACTGCTTTTACAGCAGCCTTACTTTTTAGTGGCCCCTACATAACACCATAGAGTTTAGACCCGTTTCAGATACGTATGGAATTCCTTAGTAATATTTGAATATTTTATACATGATAGTGCAAGGAGGGATTAGTTTTGCTTAAATTCCCACTATTCCCGCTGGAATTGGAGGGGGGGCAGGGAATAGAAGCAGGGAAGTAGATTTTCAATGAAATGATGCTTTTTTGCCTCAACAGGCATAAGAAAGTAATACCTTCTTAATCATTTTGACATATTGAAGGCACATTCAATAGCACAGAACCAAACTAGCTGTTGGTCATACTCCTAGCTATTTCCAGCAACCTGCAAACATTAATTTATTCTCACAAGCCTGAATGCTGAAACTGCGACAGCACAATATGAGACTGGGGAATAAGCAAAGGAAATACAGCTCCACAAACACAGCGCTCACTGAAAGGTCTGTTGAACCAGGGAATGACATTTCTAATAGTCTCCTGAAGACCCAGGAAAGCCCATGTGTTACTGTTTAGCTAGACAAATTTATTCTCAACATTGCACAAGCCATTTTTCATACTGTTTAGCTAGACAAATTCATTCTCAACATTGCACAAGCCATCTTTCATCATCAACATGCACTGGTGCCAGATCTTTCAATCCAGCAACATATAATGCAGGTCAGGCACATATTTTAGAATATTTAAGTTCTTCTAATTAAGCAGTATTTTAAGAGAAAGTTTTTCTCAGTAGAGTTATGATTGTAAGACAATTTTTATTAATTTAAGTTTACTCTGAGAACTACAGGCAAAGCTGGAACTTTCTAACAAAACAATTCATAGCTGCAATGCAAAATTTTATCTAAAACATTAATGCAGAAACTGCAATAGACATTTTCCTTTACTCCGCTCAGACAAATGAAGCAGTATATAACAGCAGGAATCCCTTTGTAATATCCCTAAAGTATCTGAAAACCAACAGTTGTTTGTCTAGACAGAATTAGTATTTTCAGGGGTTTTCGTAAGTTGGTAAAGAACTAGAATGAGTTTAAGTCAAAAGGGACAAAGGCTTTGAATCTAAGGTCTAATGAGAAAGCAACAACTGTGGAATAAGAGCATTTACAGAATTTTGGACACAACTTATATATTCTGCATTCTCTATAGCATGTACTTTATAGGCCAAAATCAAATGGTCTATTAAATGAAAAGAGTATAGTTTTCATGTATGTGCGTGTATAAAGTCTATGTAAGAATAAAACTGTTATTTAACTCCACTTTTTTTTTAAATTATATATAAATCCTTCTACACAGTAGGCAATTTTTGAATGCTGTATCTAATACCAGCATTTTTGTTTGGTTGGGTTTTTTAAAGCTAAATATAGTCTTGGTTACAATCTACAGCTCCAGTAACTCACATAATATGCACAAGCAGAATCAAAATTATTTTTAGCATGCACAAACATACACCCATGTGTTGAAAAGATACTTGCAAAGTAGAAGCCTATTATTTTTAACCCACAGTGACAATTACACCATAAGCTACGTTCTTGAGCAATCAGGATTTTCATACATTGATTATTAAATTTTAATTATGTCCTCAACAGCTATCTTAAGTATTCCCTGAATGCATGTCTTTTTCATTTTCACATAGTTTTCCAGATGTCAGTATTCAAGATACCGCACGATGTACAAAGTCCCCAGGTCACTGTGGTTTGCTTTGGTTATTATAGCAAGAAACCAACATCTTAGAAGTAGTTAGTAGATTGCAAAGATTCTAGAGCAAAGTTTATGAATGAAGACATATGTTGACCAAAACTATTTTTCAACTGAAGTCAGTAATCTGATGAGAATGGATCACACACACACTTCAGGTTAGAATCAAACACAGCCATTGCTTTCTAATCGTTTAAACCTTTAAGGTGAATTATCACACAATTCATCACTTACATGTAAAAGAAAGCAAGGTAATTCTGACTTGAGTGTTATTTGCCCTGACGGACAGATGAGACATATGAATGCTGTACCTGAAGAACACAGACTACATCTGACCCATCCAGAAACTTGATTCAAAAATACCTCCTATCAGCTTTTGTAAACATTGTTAACTTACCTTTGTAATTACACATTTTTTCAGTGAAGTGTTGGTTGACTGAAACAGACTGAGCTTCTCTTGTTGCAGCACATAATTACATCACTTAATCCTCGTTTCTGTGGCATGCACACTACTGTCGAAGTTCAGAAGTTCTGTGTGGTTGTTTTTTTAAAGCCAAAACTGCACTTTTTATTTTTTAAACAGAAGCACTAGAACTATCTTAATGAGAATTTTAAAAAACAACAGGCACATGCAATGTAACACAAATACAGAAAGTAACATACTTACAGCTTCAAACAGTAAGTTAATGTGTTCCAGGAATTTCTGTCTTAAAGTCTCAGTTAGTTCATTGAAGCGGTATCGCAAGAGATCCATTTCTTGTTGAAGAAACCAACGCCTGAGATCCTCACTGCAAAGAAATAATCAAAAGAAAAAGCATAACACATTTTCTGATTATGCATTCTCTCTTTCATTATAAACTAGATGTCAAACCTAGTGAACACAGCATTAAATATAACACTGACTTTGGCATGGGACCCACAAACCAAGGAGCTTGTAAGAAAAGGCAGAAAACCTTCAGGAAGGAGCACTCAATCAGAAAAGACTTGTGAAGAGACAGTACACAAAGAAGCATGATGGCAGATGTTTTGGAAGAACAGAGATCGTCAACCTCAACACTAAAAATTGCTCTGTAGGTATCAAAGCTGTTGGTCTCCTTTAAATGGTAGGCACCATTTCTTACTTGTTTTAGATAAGAATAACCAACTGCAGATAACATTCTCCTTTGGTGTTTAAAGGACAGCTTTTTTTCTTCAACATGGCACAATATTTCTTCATTGTACAGTTAATGTCACAGTTAACCTGATGAGGCAAATACACTACGAAGCCTACTTCTTTTAATTCTCACTTTTGGGGTATCTGCAGCTGAAGGAACAAGCACACATCTCAGACACTGTAACAGTGCTCTACCCTAGGCAACAAATAGCCTGGAAGCAGGCAAAAGGAAAATATGTGACAATGAACTTGGGTGAGGAACACAAATAGAACATCTAACACTTGACAAAAGAGCAAGAGGGGTTTAGCAATTGCAGGTGAGCAAGTAGGAAAATAAATGAGAACACAGGGACAGGAGTCAGTAGACAGCATAAAAGAAGAACAACACTGAAGCCAGTCTCTAAGCACTCATATGACTCTTTTATATCCCAGCACTCAGGTTCCCAGGCATCAGCATATTACTCAAAGCCATAGGAAATAGCTACCAGAATACCAGTAACAAAACCCACCCTGTACGTGCAAGCACAGAATGCAGATGATACCGTATCTCACTATTACAGGGCATTCTTTTAAACTGTGAGCTATGCTGTGGGCTCGTGCCATGCCAATTCACAGAGCACAGAAATACCGCAGTCTTACATGTTCTCCTTAGAGTATTTAAGCACCTTTTCCCATAGGGAACCAGTGAATTACAACAGAGCTGTTTGTGTTTTTGTGGACAAAACTTCTGCTTGAAATATAGCTTGGAGAAAAGTAATTCTTATTCAAATTATAATTCCAGACAGAAAGGCTCTGTTAAGGTGCTTTGTAAAGTATAACCCTGTGGAGAGTTTCAGTGCTCGGGATGTACTGATAATCTGTGCAACTTAAAATGGAAGTTAATGCCTTTATGACTGATCTTCTGGAGTTCTTCTGTGATCATCTTGGACAGTAACAAAATTCTAGGATGTTTCAATTTTACTGTTTTCCTAATTCATCAGCTTTACACTGCATTTGTTTTCCTAAGCAAAAAAAAAAAAAAAAAAAAATCAAGCATATATAGTTACTTTGGAGGCCAGCCAGTCTCTTGTTCTTCCTTTCCTTCGGGAGAGCAGATCAAAGGCTATAATCCCACCTGCCCACATAAGTTACCCAAACAAGAAAATATTACTGTTATCTCTACAATACACACACCTACTTGGATTCTTCCTACAGTTGACAAACTAGCTGATGAGCTGGCTTACATTGCTGTATATGTCCAGCATATACATTAAAACTGACTTTCTTAGGAACATCATCATTAGGGCATTATTTATGCTCATTTTTTTCCTTATGTCTTCAGAAAATTTTACATCATTTCTAAACCCAAATCATGTCTTATACTCATTGTTAACATTTAAAAAAATTGTACACTCTCGTTCCAGACACATATTAGTAATAGTACTTATTAGCAAAACCACAAGCTTAACTGAAAAGCAATGTCACTGTCATCAGATAACTAAGCAAGCTGCTGCTGAAGATGAGACAGTTGCAGGTAGTTGAAGCGTGGACATTAGAAACATCTCATTTTTTGCCACTTAACTTTTTTGTGTGCAGAATACTCAACAGTTTAAATCAGTTCAGTAGATTCCTGACTAGGAAAATAGTATGAAAGAACAGGCTCTTTCATATCAGGTAACAGCACTCGGGGGTGGGTAGGGGTCGGGGGGGGGATCCTTTTCACCCCCCAAGGAGCCGTAGAAAAGACCAGCACATTTGTTATGAAGCATCAACAATCAACACAGAAGTACTTTAGAAAGACATGAAAACGCTCCTAAATATGGAACCTAAGACCAGTAGCTCACATTCCAGAATTAAATATGAGAGTTCAGTTACCAACAACTTCATGTTAATTTGTGAAAAGCCTGGGCATGGGCCAGAGCTCTATTTTACTAGGCGACCAACACCAGAAGATTCCTCAGAGTTTAAGTTTCAAAAGGTAGACAGCAAGGGCAACATGGGTACAGAAAGCACACAAAAGTAAATGCTAGTCAATTAAAGAGGCAGCAATTTCAGCACACAAGTCTTATTTATTCTATAGGAGAAAAAAATGGCAGGAAGTAGAGAAAAGGCCTTGCTAAGTTTGATTACGAACTTATGTCTTTGTTATGTGACACATTAAAAAAAAAAAGGCACTGAAGTATGTTTGAAGTTTCCTGAACAGAAGAGAGTTCTGCTGTCAGAGTGGCAGCAAGATTTATTTCTTCCATCTTAAGTAAAGTGAAGATTATGCTCCTGTGACTTTCAAGAGTCTTCATAGCTAATCTGATAAAGTGAAGAGAGATGCAACAGACAGAAGCAGAAATGCATGGTCATGGCCAACATGCAAGTAAAATTCTCTTTAGAGCTGTGTTTGCCATGAAAGTGAATGAAACAAGATTTTTCTATTTCCTGGTCTTGACAGATACAAGTGACATACAAGAGGTGTGTGAAAGAAGGGTATGGGTGAGACTGTTCACTCAAGACTGTACTTACCATATCTTAGCAACATTATATGGGAATAAGTTTTAAAGTCTTGGATTTCAGAAGGCAGAAGAAGGACAGTCAAGAGATGATAACTACATTACAAATTTAACTGACAAGAATGGCGGAGCTGGCCACTTCAGACCATGTAGAAATGAAAGCAAAAAAATCCAATTTATAAGTGAGGACTGAGCAGACTAGAAAAAAAAGTTGATGTAAACCCATACCCCTGGGTGGCACTGTTGGCCAACTGAAAACTTAAAAAGGCAGTATCACAGGAAAACAAGCCTGTAAACACAACTGCCTGGCACAAGGAACTGAATTCAACCTAGTTTGCCGTTACATCTATTCAAGTACACTTTTTCAAACATTCCTACCTTAATAGCTTTCATCAATTAACCTAATGATTTGTGCCAAGCCTGTTTTTCTGATCTGAGAAAAACTTAAGGGAACGGTATATTCTATTTGCCTCCCAATTTTATCTTTTGGGGCACATGCCAGTTTTAGAGCATAGAAATATCTCATCCTGGAAATAGCTGCTTTTCAAGACTGAATGAAGAATGCCGGGTACATGGTCACCTCACAGTGCTTAAGATGCTGTCTTCCATTTTACCAGTAAGTGCGAAGTCCACCTTTTCAAAGAAACAAAAAAAGCTAGCTTAAGTGGAAACTGACTATCAAGCTGCTTTATTAAAACACTGCATCAAACTATCTGTATATAAACGGGAACACAAATATACATTTGCAAGTAGTTTTAAGAGTGCACTGGAGCTCTATCCGAGGCCCCACTCCCCTAACAAGGGGTCTTTCCCTCTAGACTACAAAGCCAGGCTCTTTCCTGCTGATTCTGTGGCCCAAAATAGCGTGTACTCATTTCCGTACAGTGGTTCACCTTCGACAAGCTGCCCTCCTCTGCCCTGCCTATAGCCTAATTCTTAAGATGCTGCTCTGAAACACAGGGTTTGAACCATGTCTCACATTTATTTCCTAGGCAAGCACTGCAGTCAAATAAGCTCATACAAAAGACAAGGATCTTCTTTCAAAAAGACAGCTTGCAGAGTAAAAGAAAGCAGCCCAATTATCTGCATCTATCATTAATTCCAGGAAACTCCAGAGCCATTATAGAGATGCAGGGCAGCAGGGGAAAGATCTCTTAGCCAAGTCACTGCTTGGTTATTTCTGACTGAGGCAGCCTTTCACTCAGCATGCTAACCACTGTCATTCACATATGCCTTCCTCCCTTCTCAGCACAGTGGACAAAGCTTAGTGAACCCCACTCCTGAACCAAATACCTAACTTTCAGGCTTTTGGTACATGGTTTGTATTGCCTTCTGTGAATCTGACCCAAACTCATTTTTCCTGAAGGCACAGACTAACCAAAAATAGATGCCTCTAATTCCAGATCAGATTCATGCCACCAGACAATTCTACCTTCCAGAATAGCAGAAGTTTCTTCAGAAATGTCACTACCAACACCGTCAGAGCATCTCATCTCCTACAGAAAAGCAATGGTCCCATCTAAATAATAACTAAATGCTTAAAGTTTTACAAAAGAGGATAATGGAAACCAAACTGACTATTCAAAATGCCCCTAAGGTGCATAATAAGCAAATGTCCTGGTTTTGGCTGGGGTAGAGTTAATTTTCTTTCTAGCAGCTGGTATAGTGCTATGTTTTGGATTCTGTATGAGAAGAATTTGGATAACACACTGATGTTTTCAGTTGTTGCTAAGTAGCGTTTAGACTAAGTCAAGGATTTTTCAGCTTCTCATCCCCAGCCAGCAAGAAGGCTGGAGGGGCACAAGAAGTTGGCACAGGACAGAGCCAGGGCAGCTGGCCAAAGGGATACTCCATACCATGTGACATCATGCCCAGTATATAAACTCGGGGGAGTTAGCCTGGGGGGGGATCGCTGCTTGGGAACTAACTGAGCATCAGTCAGCAATTGGTAAGCAATTGCATTTTGCATCACTTGTTTTGTATATTCCAATCCTTTTATTATTATTGTCATTTTATCATTGTTATCATTACCGTTACTATTTTCTTTCTTTCTGTTCTATTAAACTGTTCTTATCTCAACCCATGAGTTCTACCTTCTTCCTTTCGATTCTCTCCCCCACCCCACTGGGTGGGGAAGTGAGTGAGCGGCTGCATGGTGTTTAGCTGCTGGCTGGCATTAAACCACAACAGAAACATTAAGTTTTCAGGTGCTTTTTAGTCCTAGGGTACGTAAGGATACTACCTTTTAGGAGTTTTTGGTAGAAACTTACAATACAGGTAAAGCAAGATATTTTCTTGTAAAAATCAGCAGGACCAGTGCGGCTGAGGGAGTTTATAAAAATATACACAACAAACATCAGCACTAGAAAGAAACCAATTTTACATTTGTTATTCATAATCGCTAATAATACATGTAGAATAGAGAAGCATAGAAGGCACTTCAGCTGTAATTCTGTTATTCAACTTCCTCGCTTATTTCAGGATTTTAAATTATGCTATCAGAGTCACTGCAGCAAAGACTGCTATTGATCTTCACATCCACAACATGTTCTTCACTGCACATGCATCACAGATCTAGCTGGCTCATCGATCACGTACATCAATGAACTGTCTTCAGCACAGCCCAGGTGTCTTTTGAAAGGGCAACACGATGGGATGTGAATAATCCTGAAGATTTCAGGGTGTTTAAAGTCACCCAGGGCCTGTCATGGTGAGGTTTCCTCCATCTGGAGGCTTTTTGAGGCTTCTGCTACTACCTATTCTGTAGGTACCTATATATGTGGTCTGTAGCAGGCACTCACCCTGTTGTTAGCCTCCTTGCTCTCTTCTCCAACACTTGCCCCAAAACTCTCAACTCTCTCATGACCCATTCCAAGGAAAAGCCCTATCAATTCCAGCTCCATATCCTGGCTTAGAGCACAATCCCTCCTACTCACCTTCCTGGTCTGTTTTTGCTTATGAATCTGTATCCATCCATAGCAGCACTTCAGCCATGTCAGCTATCATGGTATCATAATATATTTTCTACCACATTCACCTAATTTAAACAAACTACATTGCAACTTCAAGTGCAATTGAATTAACAATTCAAAACAGTACACACTTTATATTTGCCAATTTTAATTCTAAAAAAGGACTGCAGTGGCAAGGAGTCAGGATTTCACACCGATGCATAAGCATAACAAAGCTGCTAGCAGACATAAAGCACTGACAACCTCTACAATTTCATCCAAAAAGTACAGCTGAAGCAACAGGAATGCACTTGACAGGATCAACTTTGTGCTTGAGACTTCACACAACAAAAAAATTGCAGTGCAACCACCCACAGCAATGAATTTGGAAGAAAAGCAGAG
Source organism: Astur gentilis (assembly GCF_929443795.1). NCBI lineage: Eukaryota > Metazoa > Chordata > Aves > Accipitriformes > Accipitridae > Astur > Astur gentilis. The sequence goes on along the minus strand of NC_064894.1, from coordinate 224,356 downwards.
TCAGTATAGGAAACCTCAAAGTCAGATGGTATTTTTAGTTTGCAAGAAACAAGGCGCTCTCTTTAGACAATAATATAAAGCCTATTTACATAGTCAGGGCTTTGGTCAGTAACCAACAGTTTAAGCATATGCAGCACTTAATTTAAATTATCAATCACTGCGAATGCTTGACAAACACTTAACACTGGTGTACTTTAATCTCAAAAAAGGTGTCAAAAGGATAAGACTCAAATCAAAATTCTGTAGGTAAAACCCAAAGGTTTATACTGTTGGGTTTTTTTAATTATTACAAAATCTGGATATTCATTTTGATCCCGAGTATCCCTTTTCATCACAGTTGAAATCAGGTTCCTAGCAAAAAAGCCCTCTGTTTGAGCCTACCTTTCTATTTAGTAGCCATGCAACCCTACAGTATCTGTAATGTCTATAATAAAGCAACGTAGTACCTGTATGCATTTTAAATTAATAATAAAGAATACAGCATAATCCAAAAAGTACTTACGACTGACAGTAAGCAAGGCGTAGTATGAAATGAGAGATATGGTCTTTTCTTCTTGCCTCATAATCATCCTCAGCCAAAGCCTACAGAACATATTATTATTATTTCAGAGAAATAATCTCTTCCAGATTAAAAATCCACATTTATCATTGCTGTTCAACAGTGTATTAATACTCTTCTTTAAGACAATAAATGCAAGACTATTAAAGAAGGGGGTTGTCCTAAAGACAGAAATACATACTCTCAAAGACCACATCTCTGACAAAACGACAGAATTTAAGTTTTAGGAATAGTATTTCATCACGTCTACTTCTATTCATAATTCTTGAATGGTGTAAAAAAAATTAAATGCAAGAGAGTTCCCTTTTTTGATTTTTACTCACTTTGTAAGGAAACTTAAGCTTCCGGAGCTCAGCCCCCAGCTTAGTTTTGTATGAATCACTACTTCTTACATAGCTCACACCAAGGTTTTCAACTACTTTGAGCACTGGGGGAAAAAAAAAAAAAAAGTCCACGTTAGAGACAAAATATTGAATAGAAATCTAACTGTATTGTGTCTTGGGAAACGCACGAACTGGGGTAAGGCCACAGGAATCGCTTTCAGTGGTATGGGGAGCAAAGGGGTAAGAAATAGGGAGGATGAGGTGTAGCCCACAAGTCCCAAACAGCTCGCCCAACTCCGGGGTCCATACAGCCACCACGGAAAGGGAGACAGCTAACTCTGACGGATCAGTCTCAGAACATCGGTTTCCACGGCAATGATAGAAGCCTCGGTTTTCAGAAGTTCAGGGGAACCCCTGCTCCCAGCGACAACGATCCGAACCGCTGTACTGAGAGACATCAAGTACGTCGCGACACCTAGAAGTGAAACGTGCTCCTAAAAGCCACCAGCGTAAGCCGAAACTATACAGTCCCGACTGCCATGCACCAAGCACTCGTCGTGGAATCAGTCACGGCTCTCCGAAAGGCCTGCAGCAACACGTTCTCCTTCACGGGGGGTCACTGCCGCAGAGAGGCAGCCGGTTCGCCTGAACAACCAGCCAAGAGAGCGCCGGAGCCCGCCAAAAACGCGTACAGCCCTGACGGGAAGGACCGAAACCTCCGGGGGGGGGGGGGGGGGGGGGGGGGGGCACGGCCGGGGGCGCTGCTACTCACGCTTCAGGCGGTCGACGGCGAAGCTCTCGAACTCCACCAGAGAGACGTTTTCCGTGGGGGGGTCCAGGTAGAACTGCAGGCTGTGAGGGTACAGCTCCCGCCGGTCTCCGGCTAGCCGCGCCTGCTTCAGCCTCGCTCGGCCGCTGGAGAAATCCATCTGCCCGGCCGGCGGGCGTGGGGGCCACACGGGCGCTCAACCACGGGGGCGGCACGGCCGGGAGGGAGGGAGAAAGGAGAGAGGGAGGGAGGCGGAGAAGGGAGGGGGGAGGCGGCAGCCGCCGCCGGCCCTCGGCTCGGACAGGGCCCGCCCGCCACCGAGCCGCCCCGGACTGCCGCTGCCTCCGGCTCCCGCCCGTCGCGCCCAGCCGACCCCCCACCCTCCCCGTTCCCACGGCGACGGCCCCCGCCCGTCGCCGTCAGGCAGAAGGCCCCACCTGAGGCCGCGCGCCGGCCCACCGCCCCAGCTTCCCGCGCACAGCCGGCCGCGCCGCCGCGCCTCACGCCCAGCCCCGCCTACCCGCGCCACGCCCCCCGCGCGGCGATTGGCTGGCGGACGGCGAAGCGGGCGGTGTCCCGTGGAAAGGAGCCCGCCACCGGCGTGGCGGCTGGTGCTGCCTGCGGGCGGCCCCGGCCCCGCGGCACCGCCGCCGGCCCCGGCGGGTGCTCAGTGGTGCCTGGCGCATCGTCCCCTCCGTGCCTAAGCTGGCGAAACGGGTCCTTCGGCCTGCGTTTTCTGACAGCGCGGGATGCGCTGTCTGCGAGGCCTCTGTCCTCTGAGGGCGCCCGAGGCCTGCCGTCAGTATTGGCGCAACTGCTGGTTTCCCTCAGTCCTCCGCGGGTGTCCCCTGCTCGCGTTAGCGACGGCGGTATCGTCCGGCTCCTGCGCGACCGCGGTACCCAACGCCGAGGGCTGCCACGCCGCCAACTGTCACGACGCCGTTAGGCTGGTTTGAAAGTGAAACGTTCAGCGCAGTATTCAAACCCTGAGGAGCTTCCTTTTAATGCCATCCGCACCGTTCTGCAGTTGTAGGATTTTGTCATTTTTCCGAGAGAACTGCAGGATCTGCCATTTGTGCCGCTGGTTGACCGTTTTCCTGCAGCCGAGGTTACGTTCCGTTTTGCGTCCCTGCCTCAAAATGCCACCCGTTTGCCGATTTTCCCTAACCAGAAAAGTTGGATAATGATCCGGCAGCAAATTCAGAGTGCAAAGGGGTGGAAAATCAGAATGGACGCACAGTTTACGCCCACAAAGTGAGGAAAAATCAGCTTAGGCTGGCACGTTCTTAAGAACAATGAAGCGATCGTGGACCAGGACACATGCTAGTCTCATGTTCGATACCCAAGACATTGCCAAGTAATCTGATTGCAGCTTTTAACGAGCACTGCCACTGGAAGGCAGCCTAAAACTGCAGTTTGCCTCTGTACTACCAAATGAAACACGGTGCTGAGTTCAGCTGATGTGGAACAGCCCACTCCAGTTACCCTTCAAAACAAGGTGGCCTCATCCACGTTGCCTATGGAGAATATTCCTATCCTCATGCCAGTTCTCAAACTGTGAAGCGTGCTCATTGGTCAGGGCCAAACCTCTGCCAAGGGGCCATTTGAACAGTTTAACAGGATAGAAAATCAAGTTTCACTCTCCAGGGCTGCTCTGTAGTTTTCCAGGAAAAAAACATGCTGTCAGTATCTTTTTATTATTTTATTTTTTTTTATATTTAACCCAAAGCAACTTTATATTTTTATATATATATATAAAGCAATTTGCCACGGTTTAACCCCAGCCAGCAACTAAGCACCATGCAGCTGCTCGATCACCTCTCCTGGCCAACTCCCCCCGGTTTATATACTGGGCATGACGTCACATGGTATGCAATACCCCTTTGCTCAGTTCAGGTCAGGTGCCCTGGCTCTGTCCTGTGCCAGCTTCTTGTGCCCCTCCAGCCTTCTTGCTGGCTGGGGATGAGAAGCTGAAAAATCCTTGACTTAGTCTAAACGCTACTTAGCAACAACTGAAAACATCAGAGTGTAATCCACATTCTTCTCATACTGAACCCAAAACACAGCACTGTACCAGCTGCTAGGAAGAAGATTAACTCCACCCCAGCTGAAACCAGGACACAACTTCAACCCAAAGCAACTTTCTTTGAATAGCCAGTGCTCATACCTCCACAGTTTCTTCCCCTCCTCCACCTGGCTGCTACGCGAGTTACTCAGGAGTAGGAGTAAATCTGCCAAAGTCTACCTAGTAGTTGCAAGAAGGCAGAGCTTCTGGTTTTGTCTGGCCAGTGTGTTAAAATCCAAGAGATCTGACTGAGCCTGGCAGTGCAACCATCCAGGGCAGGTCAAGGAGTAAGACAAGAGCTCGCGCTTTTGCTTGGAGTTCTGTACCGGGCCTGGTCCGGAGGGGGAGAAGTGTGACAATGCCGAGGAGCAGTCCGCAGAAAAAAACAGCAATGTTTTTCATTTTCATTTCATTTCAATTAATGTTTAGGGTTTGACACATAAACGGTACCACACTTTTAGAAACTGCGGTTTGCATTTTGCTGACCATTACCACTTCTTCTATTGAACCATGCCCTGCTGATTTTTTACAGGTCAGCAGTTATGTCTACATCTGCCTTTTTGTTGTTGTTGTTGTTGTTTCTCTACTAGTCTCTTTTCCTCTAATGCTGAGTAATGAACCCCGAATTGTCTGAAATTAGGTGAAGACCTAAGCTGTTTCTTTTTTTTAACCATTAACACTAACCTTATTGCAAAAAGTAATATGATTACTTCAGCAGAAATTAAGAAGCAAAATTAACATCTATATTACTAGACTCAAATAAATCTTACAGTGCAAAACCTCACAAGGGGTTTGTCAGCCCTTGCACACGAAAATCCTTTTCTTGGGAAAAGAAAACAGACAAATAAATGAAAAGATATAATCTTACTGGAAAACTCCCAAAACCACAATTCAAACAATCTCGTAACGCAATCTTTCTTACTCACATATTTATTGAAACCTATAGACAGTTTCAATAGCATTTTTTGTTACTTTTTCCCATGTATGTTTTCATCAATTCTATAGGTAACATTACCAGCAGGGACCGATTTTTTAAGTATTTTTTTAACAGAATCACTGATGTTGCAACAACCCACCTCACAATGTTTTACAGCAACATCCATATGGTCAGCTGTCAAACCGTCCCCATCATCCCATCCAAACACAGTCTAATCCATCCTACCCCAACCTGTTCTGCTACCTAATTAACAAAACCCAAATTCCTTATTTGCATTAAATGTGTATCTTTGCACAGTTTCTACTCCCACTTTTGTTATACTAACTAGCAGAGTGCCTGATGCTAATCCGTTGGAGCCCAGTTCTTCTCTACTTGCATGATTACCACTGCTAGTAGGAGGGTAAACATGGTGATGTCAATATCTAGTCTCTCTTTCAAGCTGCCCTGTTCATCCACCATGTCTGGGATGTTTGGATCTCTAGGGATGGCAGGGATTAGCACAAAATGTCCCTTCTCTGCTTCCAGCTCCCTTTCAGCTCTTATTGTTAATTTACCCACAATCTTACTTACTGTGTGTATCATCAGCCTGATCAAATTCTCGTGTAACTCAGTCTTTAGATATATTGCCTTCATAACTTGCTTTCTTGATGTTTTCACCTCTTAAAATACTCTTCTTGAATTTTTTTTAAACTGCTGTTTATTCGAGGTATTTATTTATAGATTTTTTCCATCACTTAACTCAATTCCTGTACTGATCTAGCTTTTTCAGAAGTCTTGACAGATTTACAGTTTTCTTGGAGTATATTTGTGTCATTGCCTGCCCAACTTCTCTTTATATGTCTATTTTGCAGTTCTTTGCTCCATGCTTTTTATTACTTCTTTAAATATTTGCCATCCAGGTTATACTGAGGGTTTTTTTCTGACCATGATGCACGGACACCTCTGTACGTACTATAAATAGCAGGGTAAATCTTCTGAGCTGGTCTTTAAATTCCTGCAGGCTCTGAAGTGAGTAAAGCATGAATCATGCAGTGAAGAGAGGTTCAGGGGGCTATTTTAGTCGGACTATGGTCTCGGTCTCTCAGTGTTAATTTATTTAAGTGGGGAGTGACAATGGCCACATTCCTTGTGACCACTCTCAGTCTCTCTGGCTCCACTCATACAGGGCTTTCAGATCCTGGATTTATTCCTCAAGTCCTCTGTCCAAGACTCTAGTACACAGGGAGAAGAAAGCTAGATACAGCCTCACAATCTTCTTAAATTTATCCTGGCAGGTAGGTAGGTCTGTCATCTACCTCTGCCTCTCACTGCATGCATCTTCTTCGGTATGTGTAGGCTGCTGTAGTGAATATGCTCACTGCATCCTTGTCCTGTTATGTATCGTATTTTCAATCCCTTAGCATCATTTTTCAAGCTACATATCAAGGAAGAATTTGCCCTACGCCTGTGCTAGGATTCTCTGAAAGGATGCCACTCTTGTAGTCCATTACAAGATGTTCCATGCGTTTTAAATAATTTTGCCTGCCGTGCTGGGGCTTGGGGGCAAAGGGGGGGGGGGTGGGGTGGGGTGTCAACTGGGTTGTTTTTTTTTTCCTCTTGTTAATCTCTCTGATAACTTTTGAGCATTCGATCAATGTTAGAGAGGGGGGTTGAAGCATCAAAGATAAGTACTTGCAAATTTGAGAGATTAGAATCTGGGTAAAGGAAAGAGAGAGAGACTCAAATTTCTACCACAGGAAAGAAAAGCAGAACTCGGCCTCTTGTGTGTGTGGAGCAGCAGCAACCAGCCAGTTAACACAAACGACCTGGCCGATCACAGTAAATACAGCTTGAGCTCAGCCGCTGCGCCATCATCTCCAAACAAACAGGGGAAGATTTGAGCTGTCGAGCACCAGCACCAAGAAAGGAGAATTAATTTGTAGACTTAATGTATTCTGCTGCACAAGGATGTCCTCCTTCTTTTTCCTTGTATGTCTATCTTTACCATATTTAAATTGTGAGCTTCTGAAACACGCAAAGAAGTTTTTCAGCCTTTCTATCTGTATAGATAGAGAGGTTTTCTTTTCTTGGAAATGATTACCACTAAACTAATTTACAAGAAAAAAAAAAGTACTTGTTACATATAACATGTAAGATTTGCTGCATTTCTAATACTCTCTCTTGAGATAAATCAAATTTCTACCCGTATAGCACTAAAGAATAGGATCCTTTCTTATCAAGTAATATGTAGGTAACTGAAAAAATTTCTTTACCCCAAAAGTATTGCTATCCAACATAAAAACTAGACATAGCTATGTATCTAGGATTTTTTATCTGTCTTTTAATTGTATAAAAAAATTATTTCCCACGATTCAGAATAATGCAAAGAAGATTTAAAATATTTTTTACAAGGAGAATCCCCTATTGTCTGAAAATGCCAAAATATTATTCCATCTCTATTAAAAGAAAGTCACTGCAGTTTAAGGATTTTCTTCAGCCTTTCTGGTGTTTATTTAGGGCTATTGAATAATACAGACTTGGCCAGGCAGATTTCCTGTATTAAGCCTATGACTTGATCATGAAAAAATGTCCTGTTCACTACTGACACACACAGAGTTTTCAAATACCCAGTTGCTGTGTAAAACAGTCTGCAAAATTCCAACCTAAAGTGGCCAGCTGCCTTCCAGTTGCTAATAAATCTGTGTTACTTACCCAGAGCGCTTTCACCATTACAAGTGAAAACCCCCAAAATAAACACCAGGCTGGGATCTGGACTGCCTAACTGAGCCACTAAACCTGCAACTACCTTTTAAGCTCTTCTTTTAAAAGGAATATTTTCCCATTAAATACTTGTAAGGAGGTAGGTATCCTGCTGGCCTCTGAAAGGACATCCAGCCTGCCTAAATTTAGGTGCCTGGGTAGCTGATTTATTTTCCATTTGTTTACCTCAAGTTTGTTTGGGCTGGGTTTTTTTGTTTGTTTGTTTTCTGGGTTTGGGGGTTGTGGTCTTTTTCAAATGTAAGTAATGCACAGGAGGGGAAACTTAAGATTTTTGCAAGTTAGGGGAAAAGAGTCTCCCTTGCATGTAACACTAGGTCCTGTTCTCCATTATGAATCGATACCAGCATAAGGAGTTAGAGGCAACTCCTAAATTCCTTATGCAAGCAAAATTCCAAATTAATTGGAAGTTGCCTGAGCAAGACATATGAGATGAAGCTGATTAACATACTAGCTAATTCTTGAGCCACTTTCCTACTAGAAACTGAATATATTACTTTGTCTTAGTTCTTAGTATTTTGTCTTTATGTTACTTTTGTGCTAGTATTTCCTTTGGCTGAGCCTTTGTGGAAGTTGAGCTAAATAAGCAACACTGAACAGTTTATCAAAAAGTAACGGTGAGAAGTTCAAATAAAGGCTCCTCTCCCCGTTAAGTCTTGTCTAACACTGCATTGGTTTCACTGCAAGCAGAATGTAGCCTCAAATTGTAAAACCCCAACCCCATCCTCCAACACTGTGGACATCAGTTTCTACTTCAACATTCCTTAAAATTCAGGGCTTGCTGATAAAACTGCTGATTTATTTTCAGACTACAGAGCTAGACTAACTATTGGCAGCAGTATCTTGGCAATCTTTCTTCAGATCACCTACGTGAATATGTAGAAATCTGGTACACCCATTATTGTTTTGAAAACTGCATGGTACCTTTGCATAACAAATTTCAGAAGCTGAGACTCATCCTAATAACTTTTAAACAACTGTTAAAATTGCCTACAATATAGCCGCACTAAGTACAAGAGATTACTATGTTCATACTTCCAATTAGGAAACCAAGTTTATCAGTTGCACATCTATTAATAAAATATTGCTTTCAAAACCACAAGGTTTTATATTTTTAGATCTATTGAAGACCTAAGATTTTTGTAACCAATCTGGTAACAGTTAAACAGCAAGGGTGGATCACAATGAGTCTAAATGAATCCATCTGGTATACCTTACTGTCATATTTTAGGTGGCATTGTTGCACTGCAAAAAAAAAGCAACAGCATTTTATTTTTTCCTAGCATATAGTGTGCCAAATGCTTTCAAAAGTGACTGTGTTCTCGTTATACATATTTACTTTTTATGGACCCATTACTTACATGGGTATCTCCATGGTATTATACACTTTGGTGCCTGCAGTTTTGCCTTCTCAATGAACCATATACAGTTAAATATGGGTACAACTTATGGCAGATCTGTAATTATATATTTAGTGTAGTGTCCATGTGGAGGTGTTGAGTGCCTTACCAATTTATGATGAATATGATGATCTCTGCAATAACTTGATACTTCATGCTAGTGGGAGAAAGTTCTTTCAAGATCTTCTAGACTACACTTTAGTCTAGAAGTCTACAAAAGTAGACTTTGAAAGTAGAACAAAGCGAAGATCAGTCAAGCAGGTACAACGGTTACAATGGCAGTCATCACAGCTAAAAATCACTGTTGGCCTTTGCTATTCTCTGGCAGCCTGTATACTCTCCCGATTCCTCCCTCTCTTGACTGCATAGCACAGAGTGCGCACACTCGTCCGCCTTCACCTTGCCAGGAAAGCTGCCAAGTAATGGGCACCTATGGGCAGATTCTAAAGGGCAGGGAAATAAAACAAAATGAGCACAGTTTAGCTGCAGCACAATGGTCAGCTGTGCAGCGGAAGTACTGAATTTTCCATTTCAGAGAGCCAGCCAAGTCTTGGTTTAGAGTAACAGAAAATTCATGTGTTAGAGCTGCTGTAGTTTACAATCACCTACTACTTCAGAGATCTTTTCAACAATTCTAAAGACTGGAAGTCTCAAGTCAACACAGGACATTTTTTTCTACAATGTCCACAGCTGGGGGGTCACATAGCACAAAGAGCTCTTAGAGTGGTTTAGTTTGTGTGCTTTAGTTTGAACTGTTTGCTGTATTCCAACAAATTTGTTGGTTCTTTAGTGATTATGAAAAGTTTCTGTCTTTTCTTTTTCCCTGTACTGGCTTGCTATTGAACACAAAGTCTTTCTCTTACTCTTGAGGACAAGCAAATTTCCATGGCCAAAGGATCACCTAAGATTAAGGTCAATAATTATTTTCCTCGGGAAAAAAAGCATCTTTCTAAGACAGTAAAAGATGACAGTGGCTTGGGGAGGCAGTTTTCCATGTTTTCACTTCAAGGCAAGAATTTCTTTGCCATCCTTTCTCTATCATAAATACAAATTGTTAAATAAATAGAAATGCTTTTTAAAATAAAACAGTAACACGCAGCAACAAAGCACTAAACTTCACATACAGTTCTCCCTCTGGTAAGAGTATGAAAGAACCAACTGTATCGGACAAATTCATAATATTGCACATAATCCTAGAAGTTGTCCACACAGTAGAAAGATGAGGCTGATACAAAAACCTACATAGGACAAAGCCCTATATGGTGTACAAATAGGTACTACATAACAATAATATATTTGTTAGCAGAAAAAACTAAATATACCAGAAGAGTAATAAAAGACAAACTACATCTGGTTTTGATTAAAAAGTCCAATTAGTTGGAGATTTAAAGGAATGAGAAGGACAATAAGAAAATCAGATAATTGGCAATGTGCTCTTCTGTGACAGTAAGTCACGCTTAGGGTTTAAAAGTCCGCTGTATCATCTCTCAGGGACCTCCTGCACAGAGATGAACAGAGAACTTCCTACAACAGAATGCAGTTTTATAGCAGTGACAGAGCTGCCAGTAGCCCTTTGGTGGCAAGTGGTGAGCAGGCAGCACAGCCTCCGTGCTACACCTCCTCATCCAACGCCAACCAACCTCTCTGCCTCGCAGGAGGGAGACGGTGATACCCTCAGGGAACAGAGCCAAAAGCGTTAGTTTATTTGCAGGCCTGGGAACATCTCGGTTTTGCTTTGTATGCCCACGGCAACCCGAAAATTCTATGCAGGGCACTGAGAAAGCCAGAGCTGTAGGAGAGGAGTACCCAGCAGGCAGTCTCCAAAAGGGAGGGACAGTTGCAGGTGTTCTCAGAAGTACGCTGCTTAGGCTGCCATCCCTACCTCCTCTGTCTCCTCCTCTGCCATCCCAGTTCACTTACAACATCTCAGTCCACTCGGGCAGTTTCTGGGGCCAAGGAACTCATGATGCTTATTTTCCCCATCCCGCCGGTATTTCCTTCCCCTGCTCTGTCTCCTGTAGAGGCAGCACTTGTGTTACTGCCTGCACAGATTCCCCAGTTCCAAATACGTGGACATCCCTCCCTTGTAGGTAGCAGTAATTCAGCAGTCGGAGCAATAGCAGTAACCCCATCCCCAGCCAGCCTGGTGCTCTGGACAATGCCACCACAGTTCCCTTCTCTCCCTCACTCGCAGCCCTGTAGCCAGCCCAATGTCTTCCCGTGCTTATTTTCACCAGCATCAGTCCTACCAACCTGCTTATTCCGCACTTCCAGGCACTCCCTGTTCAGCAGTTGCAGATGAAGTGATCTCAACCCTGTTCTTCATGCCAGCTCCACCCCAACCTTGCCATCCAAGGAGTTCAGACCGTCCCGAGAAGAGGAGCAAAGCTGTGCCCCCCCCAGCCCCTCCAAATGGAGGCATAGGCCAGGTAGGCAACAGCGGCACAGCTGCACCTTCCCGGTGCCATCTCCTGACAGTACTGAAATTCAAAGGAACACATCGGACAAAGGGCTTTTCTGAAAATTCAGTGATGTGATGTATAAAAAGAAGCAGCGGGAGGTAATGACATAATAACAAATAATTACAAATGCATTTGCTCTTACAAATTGTTACCTCCGGAGGCAAAAGACTAGCATAACTTCTCATTTCATTTATCCTTCTTCATAGTGTTTTGCTTCTATGATTATTACTGAGCATTTTCCTCAGAGCCTGGTATAAAAATATCTGCACTCACTTATCAGGTTCCTGTCTCCCTCACTAAGCTAAAGCTGGACTCACTAACTTTTTTTTTAAGGTTGCTATGACAGACTCTTCAAAGTTCAAGTGCAATAGCCTGAATATAGATGAGCTTTCAGTAGCAGCCAAAGAAAATGTCAGAAACTCATTCTCCCTGACATTTTTGAACTTCAAAAATACTGAAAAAAATGCCTGGCTGAGCTTTTGCAAAACCAACCAAATTCTTATATCAATTTGTTTTTGCTGTTGGGACTCTCTACTAGCTGGTTTGTCAGCCACATTTTTTCCTCTGGGATATTATCTTTCCCATGCTGTGAAAGACTAAGAAGTCAGTTGGCTAGAATCTTTGGATATCTGTAAAAACTCCTTAAAAAATGAGATAGCTCTGGAAATTCAACAGTATGATTTCTATATTGGTTTTGTGATTGACAGATCATTGTCCATCAGTGACAACTGTCTATTTTAAATTGTGGTCTACTGATGATGGGTTGACTGTAAGGTGCTTGATGGTGGCCTACAGAAAGAGACTGGTTACGCAATTAGAAAAAATAGAATATACTCTATTATTTACTTTTTCTGCTTTGTTTTTTTAATAGATTTTAGATCCAGAAGGAAATATATTTAAACTGCCTACATATGACAGTCCATAGCATTTAATCCACTGTGTGGATCCGTACAACTAAAATTGCTCTAAGATACCTGGTTTAGAAAAGCATGGATCTTAGGATCTTTCAGTTAAACTCAAATCCAAATTTTCTGGAATAAACTTGAAGTAAAAGGGAGATCTGGTTGTGCCAAGACTTAGTAAAGCCCACATGCTATGGTCACAAGAACGTGGAACATATTACATATCTGAAATTTGTAGCAAGATGTTGGAAACGATCCTTCAGATCCATCATTATTTATTCACATATGACAGCAAGACTGGGGCTGGTAGAGACCACTGTTTATTTTCTTATATTTACCAAAACATAGGGATTTTTTCCCTATAGTTTGGCTGTAACATCTTACAAAGTCAAATTTTGCTGTCTTGTTGCTTTTAACTAAGGGCAGCCCTTCTTAAGTATAAATTGCTTTCCATTCCTGCTTGCAACAGAAATGCAAAAGACTTACAGAGGGTGGCCTGGTAAACACAGATGCAGAATATTTCCACTGTGATCTATACAAAGAAGTTCTAAAGTTGTTCGTATGTTTCCCAGTTGTCTTTTTGCTTTTATTGATGCTAGTTTGTTCCAAATTTATTGCCTTATTTTCCTCCTTATGGGCGTGGACATAGATTTAGTTTTTATGTCTACATTGACATGACCTCAGCCTGACAGTACGTTATGGGAAGCTGGAAGCTTTATTGGCAGAAGAGAGCCTGTTGGGAAAAAAGCTGGGTAGTGGTAATTGGAGAATGAGCCAGTGTCTGGTGTCCAGCTGTGCTTGCTGCACAAGGCTGACTAGAGCTGAGTTACTCAGATGTCTTCAACTATCTGGAAGAGGCTTTTAAAAAAAAAGAATAGGCTTTATGTATGCTGGATACATTTTTAGCTGGGAACATTTGTATAAAGGCAGCAAATTATCCTTCTTCCTTCTTGTTGTTGTTAGTATTGCAGTGGAGTGTAGGAGCCACGCTCTTGGAGAAGCAATTCGTTATACACACACAAACCAGCATGTCTGAAAGATGTCATGGCATCAACATCTCAAAATGCACCAATAATAGTTTCATATGCAATAACTTTTGTGACTAATTTTGTAAAAACACCTGCATCCTGACCCTGGGAGGCAAAGCATTGCTATTTCTTATTGCATGCATTTAATGCAGCTTGCTTCATAAACATCCCAAAAATTGAAGTTCTAACCTTTGAACAATACATTATTTTAAGGAAAATGGCATTCAAATGTCTTTAGAGAATACTGTCAAATTAAATACTGAATTTGAAGCAAATTTTATAAAACTACGGTCTTACAAATCCATCATCTTTCTCTCTTTTGCCATAATAATATAAACAGTTACTTCTAAGTGAAACATTTATTGCAGATTGCAGCAAGAATCTCAAAGTGTTATGGTGGATATATGTTACCTAACTTTGTTGTCAAGACTGAAAGAAAAACCAAGAATAAATTAATTGTGAATAATTTACATTTTTCCATTTCGTTGCATTTTAATAATTCCTGAAAGTTTAGAAATGTAATTAAGGAATTTTCTTTTTTTGTATATAAGATTCATGAAAACAAACATTCAAAACAAAAGAAACATAAACAAGCTATGACAATTTTGGACTACAGACATAGAGGCTAGGATGATAACAGCAGTACTACATGAGCCACAAAAAGGTCAGGATTGAAATGTATGAAAAAATTGATCAAGTATTGGGAGTGTCATTTAATACAGAAAAAGCATTTGGCAGTCAGCTGGAAGAACATTTTGAGGAAACACATATTAAGAACGAAGTTTTTCCGGTGATATGATATCTAAAACAGTTTTAGCTCTTTAAAATGTGACATGGTTGCCCAGTTTCTTGTCTGGTTTTGGCTTATTCATTGCAATTATAATTGTAGATAAGTAGACCAAAAGTTCAGGTGAGCAAAGCTGACAAGACAGTGTATCCTGTATTTGTTACAGCCATTAATAACACTATTTCTGAAATTTTAGATCCACTTGAGAATTTAAATAAACTAAAAACAGAAGGGAAAAGATACCAAGTCATGTTATCCATTCCTTTCCATCCCCATTACTCCACACAGATGTTTCAAAACAATTAATTCCAGCCCTGTGTAGCTATAAAGCTAGCAGTGCCTTCTGTGGTGTCGAGGGCTGGATTTCTGAGTAGCTTTGTTCCAGCTGGGAATGGAGAGCGACCTACACAGGTGGTGGGAACAGGTCATTGAATAAAGAAGATCTCCCTGAAGCATCTGGGACCTGGCGTAATTCCTGAACTCTCTAGGGCATTAGAAGTACAGCACTTATTCTATGATTAGGAGGACACATACGATTTGGCTTTTTAGGGATCACCATCTTTTCTTTCCCCTAGCATGCCGACAACCCTCTGCTCCATTCCACACACAGCAACCTCACCCTCTTCCCCATTCTTTTTCCCTAGGTCCTTCTTTTCTTCCTCGCTGCCAGAAGAAGATGATAGTTATATGTGCTGAGCATGGCCTGGACACTGATTAGCTAAGTAGTGGCTATCAAAAGTGACAGATGATTTCTGCTGTCTTGCCTCTGGTGAACACACTCATTTATCTAGGTTTCTTCCATCTACTTAGCTGCCAATTTTCAGACATGTTGATTGTTTACCATCTTTTAGATGCTTCTCTATCTATATCGTTTGGTTTCTATCTATATTATTTGGAGTCTACTTTTATTAGGACAATCATTCACCATCGTTACCAGCTGCCAGCGCAAATAGAGAATTCTTCTTCTGCAATTGCATTAGCAACAGTCTGCAAAGGCAGTCAGCAGACATCAGTTGTGTGGACAGGATTTGCTACTCAGATAGTAAGTCCCTGTCTTCACCACAAAATGTCACATGGAATGGGGACAATGCTGGTAGGTGATCTGGTGCCCATCTTGCAAATCTATAGCACATTGTTTCTGATGAGGAAAAAACAAGATTTTTTGTCACAGTCTTGCTTTCTCAGTTCTCTTGTACATCTTACAGAAGAAGGTATTTTATTGTAAGGTCTTTAAGAATTTTGACTACCAGAATTCAGTTCTATAGAATATTCCATATCTCACATGGCTTCTCACACCATCGTTTCACATTATGATAAATGCAGCAGTGAGGCTAGCACAGGCATTTTCTTTTATCCCTGTGTGATGATGTGCCATGCTGTGAGGCAGACCTGGGAACTGATTTGACTTAAGAAAAAAACTTGGTGCTTTTTGAACACTAGTTCAGTTCATAATCCGATTTACATTATAAGCACATGAACTGTTGTTCCAATGCAACTGAGTGAGGGGCACAGCACAGAGAGGCGGACAGCACTATCTTGAGTATTTCCTTCAAACATTAAGCTCCTACATACACTTACTGGTTTGCCAGGTATGTGGACCTGCTATGAATAGACAAACACTTTCTATCTTCTTGCTTCCCATGCTGGATCCCTGCCATGAAGCTGTAAGAAGAAAAGATGGAGCAGCAATGTAAGCTTGAAGTCTCAGACTCCGTCTGCAACTGAACCCTACTCCCCCTTGGACTTTCAGTTCACATTAGGAGCCTTAGCAACCTGAACCTCCATGCCTACTGATAGTCCTTGCCCCAAAACACCACCTTCAAACAATCTTCAGTTCTAGTTACCAGATCATACCCATTTGTCCTAGCTTCCAAACAGCTTATGGTCTTAATTTCCTCGATATGCTTACCCACATCTATTTAGCAGTTTCATCCAGGATATCCAGATGTCCCAGCTACCACAGAGTAGTGCAGAGGCTGCTGATCTAAAGGCAGTGCTCAAGGAAATAGAAAAGTCCACAGGATTTTTAGTCTTTAGCATCACCTGTATGATAGATAGATCTAAACCACACCTTCCTAATCACAATCAGCAATGTCGTGTGAGGCTTGTTCTAGCCTGGAATTTTCCAGGGTTCACAGCAAGAGTCTACCCTGATTTGCATGAAGGTATTTCCCTCATTACTGTTATATTGATCTGAAAATAATAAATAGTATCTCCTGTTTGTAGGGAGGCAAAGAGGAAAGTGAAGAGTCACATACAAATAAAGACGATCAAATGGTACTTCTGAAACCCTCTTACGGAGAAACAAGGGTTCCCTGGATGAGAGCCAGGGTTGATTCGATCCAGTCAGTAGGCTTCTCATAGGCATCAGTTTTGCATCACCATAGTTATTCTACCTTGAAGGTAGCATTAGCTTTAACTATTACAAATTCACACATGAAGGAAAACATTTAATGATTGAGTCCTTTTTCTAAGTGACAAAAACATGTCCTTCTGACATTTTTCTTTCAAAAAAAGTTTGAGCTATGTGATGTTTTAGGAGAGAAATCTGTTTCGTGTATTTTTCAAATGCAACAGAGACAAGCTTTAACGGGAAAGTCAACATAATAAATAAGGAAGATAAAAATTTAACTCCTACCAATGCTAAGGTGACTGATAACCAGTCACTAGGCAAAGAGCCTTAGTACTGAAAGAAATCTAAAGCTACTAAAGTAGAAAATACATATCTAAAGCAAGAGGACCACTGTCCACTAGCCCCATAAGTGGGGCATTGGATTGAAGTGCCAATATTCTTTCATAGCAACCATCACCAAGGACATCAGTTACATAAAAATGTGAGATGAAAATGTGAACAGATAGAAATCCTTCTACAAATGAAGTAAAAGGGAGTTGTTTTCCATCTGTAATGTTGATAAATGAAATGTTGAACTATTTGGTGAAAAACATCAGTAGCCATTAATACATCTTTTATAATCACTTTCTACACCTGTCTACTCACTAACATCAGGGCAATGCAGAACATAGATTGGTTGTAGGTCTTTTTACACATATATATGCATCTACACAAAGTGCAGGAGCTGCAAATACAGGAGCAGCCCAAGCATCTACTTAATGCGATCTGTTTCTGACAGTGATCAGTACCGGATGCTGCAAAAGAAATTTCCACAGAATCCATGAGGTAAGCAGTCGTGGAAGAACTGATATATAAGGACAGTTTCTTCCTAACTTTGCTGTTTAGCTGGTGCATGCCCCGAAGAATGGCATCTTACGCCCTTTCCAAATTCACTCTCTCCCATCACCTTAATAATATATCACCTGTTCAGCAAACCCCATCTCTTTCTTTCTGTACCCTGCTGCAAGCTTCCCCTGTCACCAGGACTTTAGCAGTCTGTGCACCAAGGATCCATGGACCAGCTCTGACACCACAGCTGCACAACCTCTGCTCAGAGTGCCAAAAATGAGCTGTGAGTCTGTACAGAGACAAGAAAAATAAAAATTACAGGTACTGGTGTGACAGGATTGTTAGCAGCTCAGGGATTCAAGACAGAAAACACCGGCATGGAAATGTGTGTAATCCTAAATTAAAAAAGAGAGGGAAGCTTGTTGGCCCAGGGACTAGTCAGGAGCTACCAGGTCAGGTCACCAGCATCATGAGTGTCGGTGGAGCTGGTAATAGGTGGCAGGCTCAGCAGACCTGTGCACCCATTGCAGAGAGCTGTGGGACAAGCCCGCCCTCCCCATCATGACTGATGCCTGGCTGGGCAGCAAAGACCCTGGGTGTTGTATCTGGAGCAGTGGGTGTATTAATCCTTAACCTAAGAACTCATTAAATCCAGCCTATCCGCCCCCCCAACCTTGACCCAATCAGCACTTGCTTAGTACTTGTAAATTGTGCATATCCTCCTTGTAGAAGGTCACAGGGTATGGGTACACATGCCCAAACAAACCAACTGAAAATAGGGTCCATAACAACTGATGTGCACTTATTTCTGAAATCTACTGGACTCTTAACCTCAGTAATTTATTGAATCAAATCCATGCATTATGTGTTGTATAAAACACTGGTGGCGATTGTGTAAACTGAGAGAAATTGCACATTTCTGAGTCTGTGCAGCAGATGCATGATTGAAGCAAATCTTTTTAAACATGTTGTTTTCCATTATTTTTTAGTCTCTGCAAAACCAGCCAATTCCTACCACCCAATTTGCTCATACTGCAGTGATTCAACCCTTGGCATTTTTAGCAGATTCACCACAGGTCATTAGTTGCATCGTGTGTGTACAGTTTATTGAGCAGATAGCCCACAACTGTGTCTATTTTGTTTTTACAAGCATTTTTGTTCAGTTACACCAGACAAAGCAGTCAGCAGGATAATATGTCATGAGGTTATCTTTTGCAGTAATAGTTTTTCTGCAGTAGTAATGAGAATTTCTGAAACAGAATATTGTTGCTAATTACTTTTACTCACCTAATTTAGCCATCTAAAGATTAAGTGTCTAATTTAAGCTAATTGAGTTGGCTGCCTCCGTGGTTACTGGAAAGAGAGAGAGGTCTCACATAGCAAAAGATCTCCAGTGTATTGATACTTACTTTGTCCCAAGATGAATCACCTTCCGGGAGTCCTCCCTCTTTCTGCTGACTGCTGACGTAGTCAAAATGGTAAATTGAAAACTGGATGCCCACCGTTGCTTTTATGCAGCATAGATATGAAGTTCTCTGCAGATGGACTGCAAAGAAGTGACATTACATAGACACAGATTGGAATCACAGTTAGCTGATACATATTATTTTAGAGATATAGGAAGCAAGCTTGAGATTTTCCACTCCAAACCAAACCAACCCCCAAGTCTCTGTCTTTTGTGTTGTTATGATGAAAGCTGGATGAAACTTCACTGAATTTGGTGAGCATAATGAGTCTTTTGCACAGCTGTTACAAATATTCTGATAAGTTAAAATTTTATATAAGCTGGGTTTGATCAAAAGGTAAAGATTGTAGAATATAGGGGTTTGAAGCTCGCAATGTAGTCATCGAAACTTAAGAACATACAAAATGTGCTGTATACAGTCATAAAAAGAATAAGTATTGTCTTAGATCGGTTAACCATAGAAATTTAGACAGATTTGTTAGATTGTAGTGTTTTGTTTTAATGAACAAAGAGAGAGATCGTTATGGACCTTAGCTTTGTGGTTTAGAAATCCTACTTTGATCAAAAGACCAGTTAGTGGAATAGGTAAGATTAACCAATGAATGTTATAGTATAAGAATATTGATAAGGTGATGTAACTGGGGGCCAATCACTAGAAACGTTAAATTTAAGAATTAACATTGAATGCACTTTTATGTAAATCTAATACATGATGGCAAAATCATACTGCGCAGAATCGTATAACAGAGGTCAACTATCGGACAAAGTGAGGAAGACTATGGAAGACCACCAGAGGGCTTATGAAGACCACCAGAGACTTCACTACGCCTGCGTAAAAGGACATTTACATATGCTAATGATCTTCCGGACAATTGATGATTATGTATGATATTTCCCAGAAATCTAGTGAATATGTATGACAGGTGTATATTTAACCTGCATGATTAAATCAGACAGGTGCACACACTAGGTGGAGTGATCCCCTGTGTGCCCAGCGCTGCAATAAAGGAGTGCCTGCTTCTTAACTTCTCATTGATGTTAAGGAGTTTTATTCCGGATTTCGGTAACACAGCTGTTCAGCTCAAGGTAGTTCCGCTTTTGTGGGTTTTTTTGGGGGGTGGAGGGTGGAATTTCAGCAGGAGCCATCACCAAAAGCCCAGACCACAAGTCCACAAGGCAGGCCATGAATATGGTTTTACAGCTGGTCATCATATTTCAAGAAGGGTACCAAAAAACTGGAGAGTCCAACAACAAGTATAATCAAAGATCTAAAATCACAAAGATAAAATAAAGAGGGGTCGTTTAGCTTAATTAGAAAGACTGATAGGGAAGAGTGGGAACGTGATGATTTTCAAAAATGATCACAGAGGAAAAGCAATGATCTCAGCAAGGAAAATTTCAGGGCAGACATCAGGAAAAACCTTCTCATAGTAAACAAGTGCCTGGGGGGACTTCTCAAGTTTTCATTACTGGAGCTTGTTAAAACTAAACAAGACAAATGTCTATCAGGAATGACTTGGGCATAGGTACTTTGCCCTAGGGAAAGGGAAATAGAACAAAAATGTCCTTCCTCTATGATCTTTCATTATCTAAATAATTTCTTATTTATAAGAAATTTATTTCATATTTCTCCGTTCTTATACATTTCTTATAAATAAGAAATGGGCTGACAGGAACCTCATGGAGCTCACCAAGGGAAAGTGCAAAGTCCTGCACCTGGGGAGGAACAACCCCAGGCACCAGTATGTGCTAGGGCCACCCAGCTGGAAAGCAGCTTTGCAGAAAAGGACTTGGGTGTCCTGGTGAACACCAAGTTGAACAGGAGCCAGCAGAGTGCTCATGCCAGAAAGGCGGCTAATGTTATCCTGGGCTGTGTTAGGAGGAGTGCTGCCAGTAGGTAGAGGAGGGTGATCCTTCCCCTCTACTCAGCACTGGTGGGGCCACACCTGGAGTTCTGCGTCCAGTTCTGGGCTCCCCAATACAAGAGAGAGATGGACATACTGGAGAGAGACCAGCATAGGGCCACAAAGATGATGAAGGGACTGGAGCATCTCTCCTATGAGGAAAAGCTGAGAGAGCTGGGGCCATTCAGCCTGGAGAAGAGAAGGATCCGGGGGATCTTAGCAATGCATACAAATACCCGAAGGGAGGGTGCAAAGAGGATGGAGCCAGGCTCTTTTCAGGTGTGCCCTGAGACAGGACCGGAGGAAATGGGCACTCGCTGAAACACAGGACATTCCATCTGAACATCAGGAAACACTTTTTCACTGTGAGGGTGACCGAGCACTGGCACAGGTTGCCCAGAGAGGTTGTGGAGTCTCCATCCTTGGAGATATTCAAAACCTGCCTGGACAGTCCTGGCAACCAGCTCTGGGTGGCCCTGCTTGAGCAGGGGGGTTGGGCCAGATGATCTCCAGAGGTCCCTTCCGACCTCAGCTGTTCTGTAATCAGTGGGGGGGAGTAAGCAGACCCACAGAACAATTTTGAATGTTACTGTAATTGCTCTTTCTGGATATGCCTGTCTTTTTCTGAGACCTTTACAAAGAGTCCCCTGTTTAGGTGTCCATGTTTATGGGCAGGAGGGGATGAATCTGGGCCAAGGGCTGAAGAAGACAAATAGCAGACAGCTCCTTGGAGGCAATGTCCCTGCTCAGCTTCCATTGACCTCCCTAGGAGTTAATGGTGCTTATCAGCCCACTGAATAAAGGTTGTTTGGGTTTTTTTTCTGACAGAATTTAAGCTTCTGCATAACAGGAGCTAAGACATAGCCTGTCAGATTGTCAAAATTACAGTCTTTTATTTCTCTAGAGTATGCCAGAGAAGAAAATCCTAAAGTAAATGACTGAAAATTTTGTTATAATCCTCATAACGTTTAAGTAAAGCAAAGACCCTCTGTCTCACAAATGCTTCATTTTTGCCAGTCTTCATTTTACTTAAAAATTAGGGAGAATATAACAAAATCTTCATTCACTGACACTACAAAACGTAACAAAAAGAGGTTTGCCAATGAAATAACTTTCTTAGCATGTTTGTAATACCTTTCTGCATTTCTGTAATCTTTTTGTATTTTCTTTTTTTTTTAATTTGGCCTTTTTTCCGATTGATAATTACATTTGACAGTCTGAATCTGCTTTACCTAAATACATAAACTCTGTTTTAAACCTTCTGTCAGGATCAAGAGTCAATGTTAAAAAAGAGATTTTCAGATTCCATATTTTCCCTTCTGCCTTGTGGTACTGAAAACCAAACTTTCCTAACTGATTTGAACCTTCCCATCCAAGTTAAGCTTACCTACACCACTTCCCTAATTCCACCTCCTGCAGGATAATGCCTTCATTTTAATCTATCTTATAAATGCAGCTCATTGATTTTTTTATTTACAGGCATGACACAACCTGCCCTAACTTCCTTAAACTATTTCTAATGCATTTACTGGTCTTTAAAGTGATGTAAATATTTTGTTTCAGTTGTCAAATATTCCACTTTACGTATAATCATTGTGAAAAGACAGTTACTGAGTATGTTTAGTGGGTGGTGTCTGTGACAAGCAAGAATATGCACTCTGGAAGCACAAGGAGGTTACCAAGGAAGATTGATATTTACCTGAAGGTAATCAAGTATCAGTAAATAGGCATGAAAATAAGCAGCACAAAAATTATTGTGATTGCAAGACAAAATCGCAAAGTTCTAAGTCTAAAGTTGCCACCAAAAATAATCTTTTCTATTTTCTACGTATGAAATTTCAAGATAATCAATCCTCTTTATGCCACAGCTTCTCCCCACACAACATGTAGATACAGTATTGCCCTTTTTCTCTTTTATTCTCTCTTTAAAGGACTTACTATTGCCATTGGCTATAAAAGCCAGCCAGATGAAGTGCTTTGTTATATATCTCTTAATTAAGCTAGTGAGAACATTTAATAGAGCCATTTTTTAATTTTCTCCTGCCACTTTACAATAGAAATGCACTCCCTAGTCTCCCAGTCACCTTTTAAAAACCTCATATAATGAGAAAGAGATATATTGGGCTCTTGATCCTTGCCATTTGGCTAGTACATTTTACTTTTATTCTTCCTCCGGGGGGGAGTGGAGATATTCAGTATAACATTGTTAGAGTTACCCATTTAAAAGTCTTTTCCTGAAGAACATTTTTCTGATTTTTGAGAAGATTTTATTTATGGAGCTTAATATATCTTTGCTTTTATTACTGAAGGCTGTACTGCAGCAAAGCTCTAAAAGACAAACCTGAAAGTAGATGAGTTATCCCAACTGTTCAGACTTTCCAGACCCACATTGGCACTTACTGAGTTTCATTAGCCTTTCTAGCGGGAGGAAAGCTTGAAAAGTAATCCAGTAATAAAGCCAAAACCCTCAGTACACCCTGTGAGCAAGAGCGTATGGAACGGAGTGGGAAAATAATACAAGACTTGTATTTTATCACTGGGCCCATATGGGACAGACATCTCATGTAATGGAAGCCATGTCAGAAGAAAGGGGTTTAGCATAATAGTGGGGTCTCAAAATACAACTTGGGCTTGAAGAACAGGTTCTTTCCATTTTCTGACAGCGGAATTTACAAAGGTGAATTTGTTAATAGTGGAGATAAGCAATATCATCTGGGTGCTGTGTTCCTGTGGCTTAGGAAAAGTTAGGAAGTGCCACGCATCCCCGAATGAACCGTACTGCTAAGAGGTAGACCTGGAATTTGGATCTGGTGATACGCTCATGTACAAACCCTCACATTTTCAAAATAAAGAAATCTCATCTCTAATCTAGCAAAATAACCATATAGTTATGCTTGGCTAAATACAATTCCTAATCCAACTGATATCAGAGGAGGGATTACTTTTTTCATCCCAAATTATTTTGACATGTCAGTCAATGGTGGATTTCCATATCTTAGTTACTTACAGCTCCCTCTGAAGCTGTGGTCTGCTTGTTTAGCAGACGTACAATGCACCGTGCCAGTGGGAAGTTAACCATGAGCCGTATTCATTTCAACAGAGCCGTTGGCAGAGGAATTCAATCCCTCTGTTGACAGGAGCTATGGACAACCTACTTGTGTAAGGCAAGCTGCAGTGCTCTACCAGGTTACCACGCCTCGCAGTGAAAAGCTATGCAGTAAAATTTCCTCCTCTTTTCAGTGATATTTTAGTTGACATCAATTTTATCAATGTATATATTGACAGGTTAAGTTACATAGCTGACTCCAACAGGCATTTTGGAAAAATAACTTGTGAGCTTTCCTGAGATTCGTAGTAATCTGGCAATGCATGTGAACATCTGAAATGAATACTGAGGTAAGACCTCTTACCCCGCCTCAGCTGTAACCGGCCATACAATATAAATTAGCAATGTATGAATGTGAAGGAGCAAACAGGAAAGGTGAGTCTTTGAGCCAACGTTCAGGAGTGGCTTATGGCTTCATGGCTTTCAGGCTTCCCCGCCCCCGCCACTGTGACTTCTGATTTCTTGGACAGATAGTTCCAAAAGCACTGAAAGACCTCCTTTACTCATAGACCACAAATCTTCTATATAATTCTACTTTATGAATTATTTTTATTATTTTCCTTAAATCAGCTAAATAGATATTCCCAGTCCTAGTCCAATATAAAATCTAGATGTATTAAAAACAGCCCAGCAAAAAACCCAACAAATAATACAGGTAAAAAAGGATAAAAGTCTGAGATGAAAAAAATCTCTTCTGTAAATCATCTGTGAGAAGCAAAGAGCAGGCTGCTCCCCAGGGAAGGCCAGCCAGGAGCTGGTGTGACAGCAAGGTGGCATCCTTACCAGCAAGGGGACAGTCCCACTGTGCCTGAGCAAGGAGAGCAGGGCAGGTCCGCCAAGGGTAACCAGGGTCAGTCACAGCCCAGGCAAGGCCCCAGTGATGAGAGAGGTCCGAGGTCAAGCCAGCAGGTCAGGATCAGGACCAGGCACAGGCACAGCTCCAACATGGCTCAGGCAAGAACCACGGTCGAGGGTCCGAGCTCAAATGTAGCTCCCAGGCAAAGAAGAGACGTGCAAAAGAAGCATCTCGCAGCTCTCTATGTCCCCAGCAGCCTGATCCCAGCTTACATGGATGGCCTGCACCAGAGCTGGCCTCCAGCCCAGGCAGCTGGCCCCTGCCTGGGGGGCAGAGGTTGCAGAGGCTGGGGGGCATGCGGGGCCCTGCTGCAGGGTTTCTCTTGGACCTGTATCTTTCGTCTTCTTTCTCCACCCACGTCTGTGATAGAGGTCACAAAAGAAACTTCAGTGTTTGCCTAATCTTACATATGAAATGATCCAGAGTTAGGCAGAGTGATGCTCCCTGGTCAGGATTTGCAGCAGCTACAACAGTGAGGTGACTGAACCAGGCTATCACAAATGCCAAAGAAAGAGGTGTACCTAAAACATTTTCTTCTCTGTGCGTCTATTTTAATGGTGTATTGGTTTTGTCTGGCAAGGTTTTGGTAGTGGGGGGCGTTACAGGGGTGGCTTCTGTAAGAAGCTGCTGGAAACTTCCCCTGTGTTCGAGAGAGAGCGAGCCCATACCAGCCGGCTCTAAGACGGACCCGCTGCTGGCCAAGGCCGAGCCAATCAGTGATAGTGGTAACGCTTCTGTGATAACGGTAACACCTCTGTGATAACATTTTTAAGAAGGAAAAAAAGTTGGGACGGGGAGAGAAACAGCCGCCGGAGTGAGGAGTGAGAACATGTAAGAGAAACAAGCCTACGGACACCAAGGTCAGTGAAGAAGGATGGGGAGGAGATGCTCCAGGCGCCGGAGCGAAGATTCCCCTGCAGCCCGTGGTGAAGACCCTGGTGAGGCAGGCTGTCCCCCTGCAGACCAGGGAGGTCCACAATGGAGCAGATATCCACCTGTAGCCCGTGGAGGACCCCACGCCGGAGCAGGTGGGTTCCCGAAGGAGGCTGTGACCCCGTGGGAACCCCGCGCTGGAGCAGGTTCCTGGCAGGACCTGCGGATCTGTGGAGAGAGGAGCCCACGGAACAGGTTTTCTGGCAGGACTTGTGAGCCCGTGGGGGACCCACGTTGGAGCAGTGTGCTCCTGAAGGACTGCACACCGTGGAATGGACCCATGCTGGAGCAGTTCGTGAAGAACTGCAGCCCGTGGGAATGGCCCACGTTGGAGGAGTTCGTGGAGGACTGTCTCCCGTGGGTGGGACCCCACGCTGGAGCAGGGGAAGAGTGTGATCAGCCCTCGCCCTGAGGAGGTGAAGTGGCAGAAAACAACATGTGATGACCATAAACCCCATCCCTGTCCCCCTGTGCCGCTGCGGGGGCTTGGTGGTGAAATCCGGGAGTGTAGTTGTGCCCGGGAAGAAGGGAGGGGTGGTGGGAAGGTGTTCTGAGATTTCGTTTTATTTCTCATTACCTTACTCCGGTGATTTGTAATAAATTGAGTTAATTTTTCCCAAATTGAGTCTGTTTTGCCCATGATGGCAATAGTGAATGATCTCTCCTGTCCTTACCTCGACCCGCAAGCCTTTTGTTATATTTTCTCTCCCCTGTCCAGCTGAGGATGGGGGAGTGATAGAACGGCTTTGGTGGGCACCTGGTGCTCAGCCAGGGTCAACCCATCACAAATGGCTTTAGACACCAAAACTAATTCCCATTTTAAAGCATCTTCATTTACTCAGGATTCAAAAAATCAGCTGCCTTTGGAGAAGAAGGTCTTTCACATAAAGGTCAAATTTTTTGAGCACTCACCCAGGACCTGGGAAACTCTGGGTTCCAATCATATTGCAGCTGGACAGGGTTTGAACTTATGTCTAACTCTCTTAACATGTTTATGAGGTTTTTTTATACCCCTTTTTGAATAACCACTACCAAGAAGGGGAGAGGAAGGGAGCAGACAAAAAAAAAAGATATCTCCATAGTGACATGCCTATTTCATAGCATAGACCTTGTCTTCTAATTACCTATCTACCCATATATTCTATTTCATTTCTGAGATGATGTTTGTCCTTGGAGGGCTGTAAAATTATTTCAAAGGCTATAAAGCAGCAGTGGATTCACTGCCACCAAACTAGCCACCAGCTAAAATGCAGATGTTTGGCCTGGCTAGGCTCTATAGAAAACAATGGCCTCTGCCCTGTTTTCATGGCAATCTGACAGCAGGTCTGACAGACGTGTGCTGTCGCAGCAGGGCAGTAGGTACAGCATTCTGGATACAGCCCTTCTTTTCCTAAGCTCAGCACTAGTAATCCCCAAAATGGAAGACAATATAGTCCTACAAATGGGTGCTGGCTCCCTCACCCAGAAACTCTCTTGGATAATAGAAACACTGGGCTGGGATGCAGTTGTCACCTGGCCACAGGGGACACTGGCCCTGGCTGCTATCCAGTGAAGGACATGTACTGTCCCATCAGAAACAGCACCAGCTACACTCAAGTGTTTTGGGTGAAGATGAGGTCTGTGATGCCAAACTTTACCCGTCTGCCCTAGCCTATAGGATGTTGATGGTGCTCAACTAGCCCTGCATAGCTGAAACTTTGCCAGCTTCACTGGCAGCAGGCATAGCAAGAGCAAATTAGAAGCCAAGGGGCAGTGACGGGCATGGCCCCTTATACAGAATATGGTGATACAATCAGAAGGCATATGCCAATCAGGTGAGAAAGAAACAGGAAGTCTGCTAAAAACCCATCTAGTACAAGGGTGAAAAGCCTGAAGAGTTAAGCTTTCACATCACAGACCACTCTTGCCATCATATTATATGAGCTGTCTGCCCCCAAGGACAGTGAGACAAGAACAGCATGCACCATTTGCCCTAGGAGTCATCATCTGGTGAGCTTCCAACCTCACACAAAGCTTGAGGCAGCATCTTGGCAGTTCTTTATGCTTACTTGCCCAGTGCTCAGAGTTATAATTCGGAAAACTGAAATCTAGTTCACATTCCTCTTCTGCCTGATTGAACTCAAATCTTTTATCCCTCCAGTGTGTCCTTCCAGCATATTGGTAAAAACATGACTGAAGTTACTTGGGCAGAGAAAGAAGGTTTCACCAAATGGCATTTTACCTCAATTAATGCATTCCCACAGCAAATTATTTCCTTATGAAAATTCATTTTTGATGAAACATATACACCAACTTCAATATACATAAATTTCCCTCCAAGCTCATCGTGTTGTATAATCATAAACACAAAAAAATCCTGAGAAATCTACAGTTACTTGATGGCAAATGTACAAAACCCAGCATTACAGAGAAGGTACAAAAGACAGGTCAGCTACCAGGATGTAGGAATCAACTTTTTTATCAAATAACTTGTATTTGTTGTTCTTTTCAGCAGCTATTTAAAACAAGCCTACAGCATTTTAAGGTATAATATACAATATGTTGAGAACAATACAAATAACTATGTAGTCATAGAAAGACTTGTAACTACTCTCGTGACTGTATATTTATTAATTTTTTATGAATTTTCTATTAATATCTCACTCCACAGGGAATAAGCAAGCAAATTTTAATCATTCATAATTAAAGCACTAAAAAAAAAAATCTCAGAAAACAAGTTATGTTGTTTTTATACTACAATTAACAACTTTGCATATTTTTGCATTTTGTCCGTTGTTACAATCGGCACTTTTAGTCCCAAATAAGTTAGTCTTAATTAATTGGAGGCTTAGTGAATACATACCCCAACTATCAGGCAAAGCTTTCTATAAAATTACATGTAGCCAGGATATGCTTTCTAGGTCTCCTCCCTCTGCTCTGCTCCCCAAACAAACCTGTGCCTCAGTTTTCCAGGTAGAGTATCAACTACACAAGTTCCTGCCCTGGCTTCCGAGTCCCGGCTCCAGTGCCTCCAAAATGGGAACATAATCCAGAAAGGCCACTTCATCCACACCCTGTGTTAGAGGCTCAGAAGTAACACTGCATGGCATGTGCTTTGGTCAGGCCATAGAGTTTGGGTGAAGAACTGTTTAATTGTGACTTAAAGTTGTTGTCCCCACAGGAATTAACACACTTCAGTTTCAGGCTCCGCTGTTCAAACCATAAGAGTTCAAGGGAGCTTCAGAGAAAATTAGAGCTTCGTTAGAGAGCGCTGAGGCAGACCCTAGCAAGGACTTTTATACTGTCAGCCACAAGTGAAGCCAGAAGGAAGGAGGAAGTAGCCTTATATAAAAATACTGAGTTTATTTTAACATTGCTTTTTACTGAGTAAAGTCAAAACATTTGGTACTTATTTGTCTGTACACTTAATCAAATACAAGGTTTTGTTTCATTTGCAGCAGGTTTATTCAGTTTCATTCAGTGTGAATTTAAGTAAAATTACATAGATTTCATAGCAAATTGACCTATTATCCTTGCACCAGTTTTCTTGACAATTCTGCCTGAGAGTTTTCTGATTGCTCTAATGCAAAAATCCTGCTTCACTCTTGTGGAGTGTCCTTTTTGGCATCTTCGTATATATTTAACAGTTTTCTTTGTGTTTATGTAAAGAAAAGGACAATAAGTGGAGTTCTTTTTTTTTTAAACAGATTCTGTTAAATTTTGTAAATATACTTACAAAAGTATCTAAAAATCTATCTAAACTCAGTCCTGACATACTTCAGGAAACACCCTTCTAAAATCCCACATTACCAAAACCATTAAACGACGGCAGACAATTTCTCTGGCTTAACAAGGGGTAAATCAAACCCATATTTTTCTAAGAATCTAAGTAGAGCATTTTCATCTTTGTCAAAAGTATCCTATTTGATATGTAAAATATTTTCAACTATAAACTTGTATATTAGGACACCTTCATCTCACAGTGCTATGAAGTTTAAGACATAACTGCAGATGGAATACCTGATTAGATACTGTCTGCCATACGATCTACCAGTGGCTGGTCACAGCATCACGATTGTCTCGCAGGTCTCCTCTAACTGCAAATATCAAAAGGATAACATGTTAATAATTGTATACTTTCATTTTGTTATATGTTCTGCTAAAAGATAACTGTATGTCTACATAAATATATAAAGTTAATAATATAAAATACCTACAGATCTGCACTAATCTCAAAATATTTATCCACAACCTCTTTGTTACAGAGTTCAACAATTACTTTTCTGTAGATTTTGAGTACAAGACAGATGGCATTTCACAGTAGAAACCAGATGAGATATCACATCGGCAAATTTGTAACATATGGTAAGTAAAGTCTCTTCCTGACTGTGGTAGATCATAGCAACATTTTCCCCAAATACTTGTGTTGTTTTGTAGTAGTGCAGTATTTCAAAGCTTTATTCAGACAGTGATTATCAGTGTCTTGATTTTCAGAAATGTATGTCCTGAAACAAAATTGGTTTATGATAATCTCACAACATTTAGTTTGTTTTGTGGTATTTTTGCCTGCAACGGGCTAAACTTTACAAACTGAACTGGAATAACAGCACATAATGTGGCAGTCCATATTTAAACGGCTTTCTAGCAACAAGCGTCTGCAAAGACACCCGTCAGCATGCAAAATTTGTAATGTGGAGAATCAATGCTTCCAAAAATAAGGACACAAAGATGCTGACTACTCAATACAGTGAATTGACACCTTCTATCTAACAGAGCAGGTTTAAAATAAAGTTACACCAGTCTCACATAAGACATTAACTTACTTAAAAAATAGTTTGCACACATATGACTCATTGTACACAAAGCTGATTTCTTCCACTTCTACTAATGTGACAATTATGAATGATTCCAGTCCCTGAAAAATTTCTTAAATAATAAAAGTCTGGCAACCAGGCAAAAACGTTACATGCCTAGCTACAGCGATCCACGTGTGTATGTTTTTTTCTCTAATTCCCGATGCTGCAAATTTCAAATGCTATTACACTGGTAAGTACATCTTACTGACGGCCAAGATTGGGCCACAAAATAGATAAAGTCACACAAGGCATTTCTCAAATCTATTTCCTGTAAAGCCCTCAGTGACTCAAGAGAACTTGAAAAATGTGGGGGAAGCTAAATGTTGATGAATGACAATGTATCTACGAAGAAAAGAGGCAAATTACTATCTTTGTAAAACCTGTAATTGCCTCTGAGAACAACCTCACTTAACTATAACTTATTGCATTCTGGCAATTCCAGTTCCTGAACGGCATTAGTTTATCATTACAAAGGTTTTGCACTTCATAGGAACATTTTCCTCTAATTTCACATGAGGATTAAAATACAGCTCTGCAGAAAGTCTGAACAGAACTTAAAAATGACAGTGGATAACAAGAAAAACTCTTCACAATTTAGGTCTCTGGGTAGCTTTGTTTTAATTAATTGTATGTATTTCCCTAACAAGTTCTCAAGACTAAAGCAATGGAAGTGTCAGCTTTCCTCTGACCTTCTTAGACTTTTTGACTTTATCCTGTTGAATAGCAAGCTAATTTCCCCACAGTAATGATTGCTGCCAATATTTCAATTTTTTTTCTATTAGTAATTTCACAGTTTTAAGAAACCAGTTAATTGGAATCTTTTTAATTTCACAGGATTATTGTCACCTTCCTGATATCTCCTTTCTATTCTATCTGCTTAATTCTTCCCAGAAATGCTGTCAAAATGTTTACTCACAAAATACACAGAAGTAAAAAAATGTATTTTCACAAGATGTTTCAGTCAACATAGGCACATGTACTGTAAGGTACATATATATATGTATGCAGGTATGTACTATACAGGTAACAGTTTTCTAGGTTACTCAGATTCTTCAGCTGCACTGACTTCCAGGCGAGCTGTAAGTCCTCAGTATACCCAAAACTTATATAGCCTCTGTTATATGGTTTTAGATGAACTCGGGTGCCTAAATGTAACACTGTGAACTTGAAATTTATTTCTATCATTCCAAATTCTGGAAATTCAGATGTAATGCTCTAATCAACAACATGCCCTGAAAATATAGTAAAAATAAGCCAATAGTCTGCTTGACTATAGTAAGCATTGTGTTCTCCAAAATACTTCAGAAGGGTCTGTATATCCTGCCAAATTTAAATAAAGGAATGAATTACTAATAAAAAAAAATCTGAATGCCTAAGCCTTCTGATCATCAGCTACCTTCAGCAGCAAATTTTAATGAGAAGAGTGTTTGGTTTGTTTTCTTATCCCCAAATAATTTCTACTTTTAGCACTCCTCATTTTGCCCCCTGGTCACTGAAATTCTGATTTGGAGATCCATCATGTGGAAGATTGATAGGCAGTATTCAGAACCTGCTTTTCCAGGGGGGATATGGTGCTAATGCCCTAGCAAATATTTAATTTCAAGCTCTTTATTGCTAATTTTGGGTCAGTTCCCCCCTTCTTTGCTATCTATGTCTTTGTACCTTTGTTGTCTGTCAACTGTTAAATAAGCATTTTCTGTGCTACCAGGAAATACTTTCAATCAATTACCCAATTAATGTTAATATCTTCATTTCCTTCTTGTTTGGTGGCAGATCCCTCTTTCTCAAGCAGCCATTACATTTCATTCACTGGATACATATTTAAAGCAGCAAGAGCAGGAAAGGAGAAGCAAGTCCATTACTACAAGCAACTCAGCTAGCACTGATTTATCAGTAACTCTGAATATACACAACTTTAAACATTTTCAGCATTTTCTTTGGGTAAATGCATTTCCAGATGAAGTAAGCTATAGCAAATACTAAAACTACGCATAATTCTTCAATACATATAACTGAATTATCTAATATTTAGTGTTTCAATCCTGATGTTGTCCTCAAATATTTCCATTTCTCTTCTCTTTACATTTTTATTACTCAAAAACCCCACAGCACACAGATCAATTGTTTTGATTTTTTTAATTGGTCTCTACGGAGTTAATAGAAATAACTGTATTTAGAAATTGTGCTTTGTTATTGTATGACGCACTGTTTGTACCTGATAATTCAACAGCATCACTGAATATATTGGTTGAAATTAGCTGAAAGCACTGCTGCCAGCAACTTATCTTGTTTTATTTACTTTATTTACACCTAGGCATAGAAACTATTGCCTTCAGCATGAGAAACATCTTCAGAACTGTTGACATCTCAAGGCTCGTTAACTTCTGCATAGAAATAACATTTGGTTTGGGCATACTTAAGATTTACATAACAATGCATTAATAACTGCAGTCTTAAAACATTAGTATGCTCAGAATTACAAAAATAGCCATAAAAATACTTCAGTGCAACACATCTTACTTTCTCTGACCTTGTTGACATAGCCCCAACCCTGGGATTACAAAATGACAATGTCAGACTGTATCATACGATCACCACTTTCAAAAAATACAAAAAGAATACACTCAAAACCTGTATTTTTATATGTTTGTGAAATATATTAAAATTAAAATTTAATATGATATATAAACAGAAAGTATGAAAACTAAAAATAAATGGTAATGAAAAATTACATGGCTTCTAAGAACTTATTTTTGCCTGTTTTTTCATTTAGATGCCAAGAAAAACTGGATTATTTGTAGAATAAATTTTTAGTGCCAAAAATGCAAGCAAATATTGATTAAAAAATGGGACTTTGTATTTCACAGATAGGCTTCATGTAAAAAAATACTGCATAGCTACTGACACTTTTACATTGTGGCATTCAAGTGAATGCTTTTTTTCATACCTAGATATTCCTGTGATTGGGTTGTATATTTTTTCTCCAACTTTCAGCAGAGGTTCTGTCTAAAGACAGAAAACATAAAACTGCTTTGGGATGACACTATAGCGGATGTGATGTGTAAGCCTGGAATCTAATGAAAAGCTTGGGATCATTTTTATTTTAGGCTACTCACATGATTCCTTACAGGTATTGTTTGGAAACTTAGTTCTGGTATCATAGAGAGGACAATACATAAAATCTACAAAATTAACTCATAACAATAGCAACAGTAGGTCATAAGAAAATGGTAGGTCAGAACTGCAAATTTGCAAGGCTCTTAGTAATGGGAGAGAGAGAGAAAAAAAAATAATAATGAAGAGTATCACTGGCAACAGATTTGAGAGGCAAACCTTGGCTTCAAACTCAAACCTTTCAAAATGTCCGGATGGTTTGTGTCCATGAGTATGAGCTGCTGAATTGTGGAGAAGTGGCTCTCTTGGCAAGTGTTAACCAGCTCTCTTTGCAAAGCAGTGGAGTACAGAGAGAAAGCCCGAGACCGGGAATCACTGCAGGTCATTGCATGCCTCACTATGGCAAGGTCCACTGTCACCCCTGTAAGTTTAGGAGCTTGTGGGAACTGGTGATGTTAGTCATCCACTCAAAGCAGCGCATCACCATTCACTTGTGTCTCTGACCCTGTATGTTCTACTTCAGCTGTATGATCTTAAAGACTTATTAGTGTGCAGGTCAGCTCCTAGATATTGTATATGCGCAACTACATTAAAATCCAACTTTAAAAGGATTTAAGATAGTAACATATAAACATAGACTCATAGAATCATAGAATGGTTTGAGTTGGAAGGGACCTTAAAGACCATGTAGTTCCAAGCGCCCTGCCATGGACAGGGACACCTTCCACTAGACCAGGTTGCTCAAAGCCCCATCCAACCTGGCCTTGAACACTGCCAGGGAGGGGGCAGCCACAACCTCTCTGGGCAACCTGTTCCAGTGCCTCACCACCCTCACGGTAAAGAACTTTTTCCTTACATCTCATCTAAATCTACCCTCTTGCAGTTTAAAGCCATTACCCCTTGTCCTATCACTACACACCCTTGTAAAATGTCCCTCTCCAGCTTTCCTGTAGGCTCCTTTTAGGTACAGGCAGGCTGCTATAAGGTCTCCTCCAGAGCCTTCTCTTCTCCAGGCTGAACAACCCCAACTCTCTCAGCCTGTCTACACAGGAGAGGTGCTCCAGCCCTCTGATCATCTTCGTGGCCCTCCTCTGGACTCGCTCCAACGGGTCCGCATCCTTCTTATGTTGGGGGCCCCAGAGCTGAACGCAGTACTGCAGGTGGGGTCTCAGGAGAGCAGAGTAGAAGGGGAGAATCACCTCCCTCGACCTGCTGGTCACGCTTCCTTTAATGCAGCCCAGGATACGGCTGGCTTTCTGGGCTGCAGACGCACATCACTGGGTCCTGTTGAGCTTCTTGTCAACCAACACTCCCAAGTCCTTCTCCGCAGGGCTACTCTCTGCCCAGCCTGTATTTGTGCTTGGGATTGCCCCGATCCATGTGCAGGACCTTGCGCTTGGCCTTGTTAAACTTCATGAGGTTCGCACGGGCCCACCTTTCAAGTCTATCAAGGGCCCTCTGGATGGCAACCCTTCCCTCCAGCGTGTCAACCACACCACACAGCTTGGTGTCATCGGCAAACTTGCTGAGGGTGCACTTGATTCCACTGTTCATGTCACTGACAAAGTTGTTAAACAGCACTGGTCCCAATACCGACCCCTGAGGAATGCTGCTTGTCACTGCTCTCCACTTGGACATCGAGCCATTGACCGCAACCCTTTGAGTGTGACCATCCAGCCAATTTCTTATCCACTGAGTGGTCCATCTGTCAAATCCATGTCTCTCCAATTTAGAGAGAAGGATGTTGTGCGGGACAGTGCCAAATGCTTTGCACAAGCCCAGGTAGATGACGCCCGTGGCTCTTCCCTTATCCACCAACGCTGTAACCCCATCGTAGAAGGCCACCAAATTTTTCAGACACAATTTGCCCCTTAGTGAAGCCATGCTGGCTGTCACCAATCACCTCATTTTCCATGTGCCTTGGCATAGCTTCCAGGAGGATCCTCTCCATGATCTTGCTGGGCACAGAGGTGACACTAACTGTCCTATAGTTCCTTGGATCTTACTATTTTCCCTTTTTAAGAGTGGGGGTTATGTTTTCCCTTTTCCAATCAGTGGGAACTTCACTGGACTGCCACGATTTCTCAAATATGATGGATAGTGGCTTAGCCACTTCATCTGCCAGTTCCCTCAGGACCTGTGGGTGCACCTCATCAGGTCGCATGGACTTGTGCACCCTCAGGTTGCTTAGATGGTCTCGAACCTGATCCTCTCCTACGGTGGGCAGTTCTTCATTCTCCCAGTCCCTGCCTTTGCCTTCTGTGACTTGCGCAGTGTGGCTGGAGCACTTGCTGGTGAAGACTGAAGCAAAAAAGTCATTAAGCACCTCTGCCTTCTCCATGTCCCAGGTGACCATCTCTCCCGTATATATATGGAACATATGTGAATGGAAATATTTCCATCACATTAACAAAAACATAGCGACTAGAAGTCCAGCATGCAGCATATTTTCACAGAAAACGAATTATATCAAGAAGTTGCTGTCTCTCTCTGGTTTTTTTTCCCCAGGATTGCACTGGCTGAAATGCATACATTTTGTGGAAAAAAACAGGGCATGCAACAGATGCATTAAATTGGCTCACTAAGACATATCAAAGCATAGTTGTGATTATGGAGACAGGAAGTAGAGTGACTTTAATGGGACTCCCAAGGACTCTCAGTGGAAGATTATTTAACATAATCATTGATTAATCAGACAATAATATTCATGTAAAGCTTGCTATTAACAGATGACTTTATTAAAGGATGGCATTACTTTCCTGTTATAGATCGATCTGATTTGCCTTGCAGTCAAACAAAATAATTTCATTATAGCTAACTGCACCATAATACATCTGGGAAAAAAAGAATATGCCTATATGCTCATGTTAAAAAAATGCCTTGGAAAGCAGTAATCACAGGAGAACGTACAGAAAACTGTCTGAATAGGATTCCTTGGTGAAATGGTATGGCAAAAGGGATTAGTGTGACCTTTTGGGGGTCTGTAAAGGGGAATACAAAGTAGAAGGTAGGAAGTTGCCTCACCTCTGTACATCTAGTACTGTAACACTAATTTGGTGTAATTTACTTCCTAATTTGGTGTATGTGCTTACAACATCAAAATACTGGAAAGCATTCAAAGGAGTGTCACAGAAAGTGAACTAGATGCTGAAAAGTAAGCGTTATGATAGGTGTCTTACAGGGCTTGGGACATCCAGTTTGTTGAAGAGAAGTTTCATAGCTGATTTCATTAGTGCATCCTGGTACCTGCAAATGGAAAAGATATCCAAGAGTGGGTGCAAGTCAATCTCCGTGAAAAGATGTACTAACATCCAGTGACTGGAATTTTAATTCAGACAAACTGAAAAGAGATACAATTTTTTAGTTGCAAACAAGTCACACTGCTGGCTGATCTCATCACGAGTCATCAAATAACATATATGCTAAAGCCTTGAAATCTGTGAATGTACAAGTTCTTCCATTCTTCTCTTTCCTTGTGTGACATGATAATAACAGATTTCCTGAATTGCTCTCAATATACCCATAAGACATGCTGGAACGGTTTAGCCTCACCGAGTTGTTGGGGTTTCACAAAGAAGTATCTGCGCATCACCAATATGACAGACAGATCATTCTAGCCTTACACTTCATAAAAGCATTACCCAATATATGGCATTTAAAGAACAGAAAATCAAAAACTAAGATTATTTACAGCAGTCACTAACTTACTGCCTAAATTAGGGCACTTAAGATAGGCTACATCTCCTCTAATCTTACACAGCTGTGGCCACAGGCTCCCTTTCCAATGGAGGGAACTGAGGGAGCAGTTCACCTGGGCTAATTGGCAGCCATCTGAAGGTGGACCATACCATACAAATGTTTACAATATAGGTAGTAGGCGAGATGAATCCGAGCCATGCATCTCTCATCTCCCATGATGAAACCTGGGATGTACAAGAAGGAGCATTTGCATCTCTGACATAATTACTTTGGTATTAGGCAGGTAACAAATTTCTGTTAAGAGTTAATGGGAGAGCTCTCCAATTCAAGCCCTTTTGGCACACACAAGCCCTGGCATCAGATGGAATCTGAGACTAGCAGCTGGGGTCAGCATTAACAAAACGAATGCATAAATTTCAGAATAAAAACAATGCTTAAATTTAACTATTCCTTTTGTGGCATAGCCGCAAAACGCACTAAATCCAAAAGGTATTTATGTAGGCACAGGCAGCACCAATTGACTCTAGAGTGAAGACGTAGCCATGGTAAACACAGGACAGGGATAAAGAGACCTCAGTTGTGCAAGGCACGTTTTCAGCAACCCGGACTTGGCAACACCCAAGCGTTACTCGACCACACTCGAGTAGCAGCAGTGCCAGGGGGCCACTGAGAGCAGCCACCCCAGCCAACAGGATGTGCTTCGCAATATTAAGAGAAAGGGATTTTAAGGCAGGGGGCATCTTTTATCAGTCTAACTTTAAAAAAAACACAAGAACAGAACATCTTCAGATCTTAAGACTATCATGTCTACAATTACGATCAAACCTATCGTACTCTGTTTCATGTGAAGTGTGGGAGCTGGCCAACCATGTGCCACGGTGATGGGCCAAGGCCTGGCCCCGTTAAACCCTGGTTAAAAAAAATGGGTGCTCCCCACAGGAACGGTGGCTGGCTTCAGTGACAGCCTGAGGAAAGCCCCATGGATGGTCACACACGGTTTCGTTTTCCGTGGAAGATGAGGTGAGGAAGAAAGGGGGCGGGATAGAGAGCAGAGCAGGGATGAGCGCACCTGTGGGCCGGGAAGATCAGCCTTGCCAGTATCTTTCCTCAGGAACCCAGACGAAAACCTCTCACAACCAGGCAGGCAGATCCCGCCCATCGCCTCTCGGGCGGCCAACAGCCCCGAGGCCGATCCTCACGGGAGGGGCTCCCGGCCGGCCCCCAGCCCCGAGTTCGTCCAGTCCCTGAGGAGCGCCCCGGCCGCCCTGAGGGCCGGGGTAGCCCGCTGCTGCCGCGGGGGCGGAGGCAACAGCAGCGAGCGAGCGGGCGGGCGGGCACCTCCCCGAGCGGCGCCCCCGGTCCTGACGGCGTTTCCGGGCGGGGGAGCTGGGATGTGCGTCCGGGTTGGGTCGGCCCCCGCGAGCGGTTTCCTCTCGCCTTCCCTCCTGCTCCCCCTCCCTCGCCGTCGCTGAGGTGGAGCCGCCGCCGTGTCCTCTGAGGCAGCGCCGCCCGCCCGCCCGCCCGCTCGCTCCTGCAAGGGGTTGGTGAGAGGGGCCGCGGGCGGGAGTCGGGGCCCCGGCGGCAGCTGGTAGGCGGCCCGAGGCGGGAGGGTGCTGCCGGGCCGGGCGGGCTGGCGAGGTGCGGGGCCGGGGAGGCGGCGGGGCGGCCGCGGGAGGGGGGCTGGGGCGGCCGGCCGAGCCTCCGCCCTCAGCGTGGCCGCGGCTGCGGCCGCCGCGCAGAGCCGGGCCGGGATGGGGCGGCGGGCAGCAGCCCCTTGCGCGGAGCCCACCAAACGGCTGGCTCCGCCGAGCGTGGGTCCTCGCTTAAAACGGCCATCGGCGCTCCGGGGGGCCGACCTAGGGGCGGTTTCAGCGATGCTTGCCGAATACCCGGCCAAAACGCCCGTGTGCGAACGTGTAACGCAGAAGGCGATCTAGCAACGAGACGTGCCGGGGCGTGCTGAGGGGCAGCCCCGCTCTGCCAGCGCGGGCTGCGTGTGCGTGGGGACGGGCCAAGCCCTTCCAAGAGGCGTGCTTTCTCCTCCCTCGGGGGGAGGGTTGCTCGCCTCTCGGGGGGAAACTTGCCGCCCTGCCGACGCCCAGTGTTGCCGGGATGCTGCCCCGGCGCGGCAAAACGCGGAGGAAACTTAGCTTCTGTGGACACCTCCGTTTCTGTTCCAAAAAAACCAAACCAAAACCCATCGGCACGGGGGTGAAATAATCTTCACAGTAAATAAACAGTAATTAACAGTAAATAAAAACAGCCCAATAAGTTATTTTCCATTATTGCACATCGGGACTTTAGTTTATATAAAAATCTCCGTGTCTGTTGTAACCGCTTGAGGTGTGAACTTTGTCCGTGTACTTCAGCAGCTTGGCTTTGCCTCTGGTGAATGTACGGTGTGCAGGGGCAAAATTAAATCGGAGGGAAATCAGGTGCCTCCGTTGCAGTGGCCATGTGATGCGAGATTGTGGTCACACCTGATGTACTTATGATATAGACTTCTTAAATGTAAATAGCGTGTGTATTGAGTATTGATGAAATAAATTATCTAAAAGTTTAAACATTTTTTAAAAGCATGTTAAGACAGTTGGATTATTCAATCTCTTCTTCAAAAAACCCCTGACTTTTGGAAAATGCCTTATCTTCAGAATTACCCAATAATATTTATACCTTTAGTGTTTTGATTCACATGCCAGAAATTAAATTAATAGGAGCGCACAAATTTATTTGATTATGATTTTTATCAACTTACACAAATTTAGGCAAGATCATAAGAACTCAAGTAAGGATATAATCATAGAGCGATACAGGTTTATGTCTTCAAAGCATCAGTGTTGGTGTCAGGCGACGATATCTGAACTGGGTATAACAGAACAGTGGCCGAAGTTAGAAGTTGCTGTACTTCAGACTCATGCTACATGCTAGGTTGATCAGTTGAGCATCTTGTATGTGCTAGCAGTGGAGCATCAGGAAGGTAATCAACATATGATGATACATTCGTACAGTGGAAGGATATTTTCTGTGAACAGCTATATTGATTTCCAATTAGTAAGTGGCAGATCAAAGTACAGACTTGCTAAATAACTTGCCTGAGGTCACTTCAGCAGTCTGTGGCAGAGCTGAAAACAAATGATACAATCTTTGTGAATCCTTTGTGATCATATTTTCTCTTGCTTTCTATTCACAGCATTTTTATGAACATAGCTATTTACTTTGTTTACAGAATCAGTAGTTTCCAGAATAAGCTAGAGAGTCACTTGGGCTGCAGAGATGTTGGAAGAAGATATGGAGGTGGCCATCAAAGTGGTGGTAGTAGGAAATGGAGCTGTTGGAAAGTCCAGTATGATTCAGCGATATTGCAAGGGGATTTTTACAAAAGACTACAAGAAAACTATTGGTGTAGATTTCCTGGAAAGACAAATCCAGTAGGTATTAAACAGATGCCATACTATTGATTTTTACCTTTCCTTCTATTTCTTTGTTCTCTTGTAATCCTAAGATTTACAAAGGCTTGAAACAAGGCCTGCTGTCTCCAAAGCACAGTAAAGGGAGTTGTTTTCTCTCATGCACAAAGGGCTGAAATTATATTCCTCTATTTTCTGTACAAGATTTAGAATTATAAAAGCAAAATAAAATTTGGAACCCCTGTTGTACTAAGCTTTTTGATAAGTTTCCTTTGTATTTTACCACCTGTTGATTTTTTTTTTTCTTTCTTGTGGAGGAAGTGGAAGTGCTTATGCTAAAATGATTACACAAATTTATTAGCCAATATAGATTAAAATGCCTGTGGCAAAAATAATTAAATATGCTATAGATCCAGTCTCTTTACGTAATATAAGCAGATAATACCCAATTATGTTTGATAATGAGAAGTAATAAAATTCTCTAAATTTTGTAAGCTGATTAAAAAGACAAAAGGACCATTATTCAGGCACCTAAATTTTGTTTTGAAGTCTATGTTATTTTTTACTTATAGAGGGAAATGTAGAGGAAGAGGAGGAAAGGAGGAAGAAAATGTAATATGGATTGTCAGGAAAGAGCATGTAATATAATTGAGGGACTACTGCCATGACAAGTTACAGAGGTGACCTGTCATCAATATTAAGTTACAGTATATTTAA
Source organism: Astur gentilis (assembly GCF_929443795.1). Taxonomy (NCBI): domain Eukaryota; kingdom Metazoa; phylum Chordata; class Aves; order Accipitriformes; family Accipitridae; genus Astur; species Astur gentilis. The sequence continues at coordinate 183,150 of NC_064894.1, read as the reverse complement.
ATGACGTTAAATTTGAACTGAATTACTCTTATATTTTAGACATAGGAATATTTCCATGTCAGTTGTTCTGAATTGCTCTTGTTCATTGTATTGATTACAAAACCATGTCGTTTATTTCAGAGTTAATGATGAAGATGTCAGGCTAATGTTATGGGACACTGCGGGTCAAGAAGAATTTGATGCAATAACTAAGGCCTACTATAGAGGTGAAAATACCATATTTGTTATTTGGCAGTTGGGGTTTTTGTGGGTTTGGGGGTTTTTTTTGGTCTGCACATCTCTTAAGATATTTTCCTATCTCTGTATTAAGAATTTTAGTTATTTCATGTGTGTGCAAGGTATTTTTAGTTCACCTTTTTCAGTTCTTAAATATTTTTCTCCTTCGTGTAAGATCCTTGCCTTAGTTAAGTGTCACTTTGTGCAGGATGCTCAGTCATGCCCTTTTAAAAACGTAGAACAAAATGAGACAAATACCTGCACAGAAACCGCACAGAGTGTAGCCATTCAGACAATCAAACACAAAATTATATTTTTCCCTCTAAAGGTGTTTTCTTACTTCTGTAAGACCCATATTTGTAAGTGTTCCAATAACTATGGCTGAGGCACTTAGAAATGAATCCAAGAGAAAAAAAACCCACCAGTCATCCAGATAGTTTACTAGGCACAGTTCTCCTGCTGGTACAGACTGCCTTGAACACATTAACACAACAGAGTAATAAGGAAAGCCTATTTACTTAATAAACTAGAAAATATATTATTCAGTCATATGCTGGTAGGTTATCTGTTTACCCAGTTACAAGTTGCATACTTAGACTTTCTTTGCATCTAATTTAACAATGGTTGTAAAAATCTTTCCTTTTTGTTTTTTAACATGAGAGATATGAATGACTTGGGAAAGATTCCATCATTCAGTTCTTGTCAAACTAATTACCTGATGGCTGGGAAAAATATATCACTGTATAAAATCTTAGAAAAATAACCTCATCTAGAGATAAAAAAAAATGGGTTATGTTGTGCTGTTTCAGGCTTGTGTAGTCCTCTGACCTTTCTATATTTCATGATTGTTTTGGCAACTAATAGGGTTGGGGTTTTCTGTAGTATTTCTGGTTGTCACTTGTAATTGATGATTACCATTTCTTTGGGGAAGGGTCTTTCTTTTCCTATTTCTTTTTATCCTCATGTGGAAGTAGATCATTCTGTTATTTTACAGCTGACAACTTGAGCATATGAATTTTAGAAGGTAGTACTTGATTCTCTTGGAGCTTCCTTTTTACTCTCCTGGCCTTCAGTTCTCATGTGCTTTGCTCTCCTCAGTTGTTCCAAGCCAAAGTCTTTCTCTTCTAATTAATGGGACTGATATGCTAAAATATGGAGTCTTCAGAAGAACTTTAAAGTACACTTACTGGCCTCACTTACCACGTATATTGAGTATCTTGGAATCTTGCTCATGACTTGTGCCCAGCATAGTGCAGTTAGATCTCTATCTTCAAGATCTTTATACTGAAGAGGCTGCTGTGAAACAGGACATAGTCATCCTGTGGATACATATTGTAGGCAGCATGATGGATATATTAACAGTTCAAGCTATTGGATACAGTGACTGTTCTGCACCAGACTTTGGCTCATGAAGGACAAGGGAAATTATAAAAGCCTGGAATGCAGTTTTGGTTTAGCACCAGGTCTTGCAAGCACAATATTATAGACGCAAAAGGTCAAGCTTACTTTGGAAATGTAAGGATTTCATTGCCAATTATTGCTGATAAGGGGAGGGCGCCTCTAAGTTAGGTAAGATAGATGCTGGCTGTTACTTCAATGTCTGCCTCTCCCACAGGTCGCTGTCCCACTGTCATTACACTAGGGCTTACATACTCTCCTGGAACCTTGTGCGTTGTCAGTTCTTCAGGGATCTGCTGCTGATCCGTGGTCACACAATGAATGCTTCAGGGCCTGTTTCTGAGCCCTTCTTGTCCAGGCACCAAATTCATTCAGCCTTGCAGAAAAACGAAATTGTAGCTGACAGTGGATATGTCATGTGGTTTTCTATGTACAGGTGAATATGTGCAGCCAGTGTAGCTGCATGCCCATGATCATACAACGCAAGGAGTCCAGCAGCCTAAATTCAAAGAGTTGAAGGAAGCTCTGTATGTATTTAACATTTCTTTTTATATATTGTATCATGCATCTTACCGGTTTCTGTCCGATGGAAGTCGCACACTTTCTAATTGGCTAGGTACGTCATTTATATGCTAAGCACATAAACAAGTGGCTGTCATTAGCAGCACCATGTGTACTGTCCATGTTACAGATGTTTCTCAAAGCAGTTATTTGACCACTTTTTTGTGTATGCATCCTCTTCCATTCACTACCACTGGTATCTTGAGCCGACCCTTGTTAGGTTTTTGATGGAAAACGGTCATCTTGTTCATTAGTCTGTTATTCAGTTGCTGATTAGTCAAATTCTCAGGATTCTCATTTTGTTGCACAATAGTTAGACTTCGTATTTCTCAAGCCTTCATAGTATTGCTGTAGCTTGCACTTGTCAACCACTTTTGGCTGTAGTAACTATGATAGTAGTTAGGGAGGGCTGCAAGACTGTTCTGGTCCAATCTGGAGCAAGGCAGCCCTCTTTTGGGTATTGTTAGTGAGACCTTAAACCCTGCTAAGCCTGTTAAAGACATCCAGGATCTGCAGCACTTAGAACATCAACAGTAAACAAGAACTTCTGGATGATGATATCATTTGACCTTGCATTTTATCTCAGTTTAAGGTTGAAGGAAACACCATCAATTTTATAGTGCATGTGTGTTTTCTGTCATAGCCTGAAAAAGCTGAGGGAAAGGACAGAAGACTGAAACGAATAGCTGCCAAGTATAAAGCCCTGTACGAGTCTACTCATGGCAGGGAATTTCCTTACACATTTTTCTGTTACATAGGCTTTGTACCGTTACAAAAGGAGAAAATACGGTTACGGCGTCTATGAGGATGGGATAGTCTGCTGAGGATCTTGGAGACCTACACAGCTGACAAGTTCATACTCTACTTGAATCAAGTAGAGATGCTAGTACTACTCTTTTTTTTTTTCTGAATTAGTCTAGGTATGAATATCATACTAGTGATTATGCAGCCAGTTGGAACCTTTTTAAAATAAAGATATAGAGGTTATCAAAGCAGTAATTGCACACAAAAAATCCAATGTCCTTCAGTACTTTAAAGTAGCTTTATGAAACAGCTTCTTACAAAAGAACTTTGATTTAAAATACTCATCAAGAACATCCTGGTTTTAGCTGTTATACTCCTGTCGGACACTATCCTGTGGTGTTGCTGCTGGTGTCTGTTGTTGTACACAATGTGTTGTATGACAGACTCCATTTGCAGTGGATGAGTGAGATAGTAATGTTATTGACTCTCTTGAATACTGTCAGTTGTCACTGCATACAGAAAGGTGTTTCAATGTCTAAATCCTGGGTTTTGTCTTTTTTCTTTTTTTTTCTTTTTCTCCTTAGAGCCCCTACATGGACATGATAATTTCTTAAACTTGTTTATGTTCTCAATAAAAATATTGAGTATTTAGCAATATTCTTAGAAGATTAAAAGAACTTACCTAGTAAGATCTCTGCCCTGCAGCATTTTCTGGTGAACTCTGGCTATACTAACTTTGCACTATACTGAAGCATACTTTCAGAAAGATCACATTTGATACTGTTTTGATTTGAGCATGAGAAGAATACTGCTTTTGTTGTTCTCTTCTTAAATAAGCGTTTTGCAGGGTTATTGGATTAGTTAGTAAATTCTGACATTTCTTACAGTCCAGTGATCAAAATCTTCAGTAGACATTTGGAAATACACAATTACAGATAGAATATATGTATAGAATTTGTCATTGTTGATACACAGGTATATTTTTTGATGAGGAAAGACACTTTCACTTACTGTTGTTTGTTAATATCCTGGTAAGGACCTTTAAATGTCAGAATCTTGAAGGTCCCCAAAAATATTTCAGTCTGATTCCTAATTAGAGCCTATCACACAATTCTCTTTAAAAAGCAACGTGGCCACGCTGAGTTACTTTTACTGTCCCTGTCCACTGCATTCTACATTTATTATATCTAAATTGAGTAAGGAGGTCTGATGTTGTAAATCACCCCCTTTTTAACTGCCACATGCTAGGACTTTTCCCTCTAAACTTAACTATTACCAAGTTATCTCTGTTTTTTAGCATTCAGAATGAATGGGTGGAAGAGAAAGATGAAGTGAAAGTGCCGTAGTGTGGAGACTTCACAATGAATTTCTTAGTCTTAAAACTGAATAAGGTGATGTTTACAGATGGTGAGAGTCTTGTAATGAATATTCTCATCTTCAGTAGAGAAAAGAATTTGAGAGGCTTTATTAAGCTAGACTGCGAGACAGTAGGTTAAATTTAGCATTGACAAATGTAAAGTAACCTGCTCTGAAAAGAATAATTAATTTTACACCTGTATATCTCACAGGATTCTCAGTGGAATTGCATCAGAAGAATCGCATCTGTTAGAATATGGTTTGGGCATTAGGGAAAACAAACAAAATTTTAGAACGCAAGTAACAGGGAAAATTATGGAAGACTACATTGCTACTGTTTTATTGGTAGAGCTTGATTTAAAATTCTGAGGGCAGTTCTTACTATTCTGTATAAAACCATACCAGAAGGGTCTTAATGGCATGCGAAAGAATGTTAAAGAGCATAGGAAAACTTTATAAACATAGACTGAACGTGGCTTTGAAAAGATAAATAAAAGAACTCGAGTGCTTTGTGTCAAAGAAGTACAAAGACAAACAGAATATCGGAATGGGAGATACTTGGTGAAACTCAGAAATAAAAGAAAATTCATACTGATGAAATAATTTTCATGCTATATGTAATTAGATTGGGATATTTGCCGCAGGATAACACTGGAGTCTCAAAGACATTAGCTATCTATTCCTTTTAGACTCTTACTAAATACCAAGTGTATTAAAGTCATATAAATAATAAACTGTTTCTCCATGTGTTTATGTGCAAAGAAAAGTAGTTTATTGAGGATAACAAAGGGCTATTGGACAGTCAAAAGACCACTCACTAATTTTTTGAGTGTGGAAGTACCTTCTCGGTATCCATGGGTTTTAACTATTGTTTGCTAAGGCTGTTACAAAACCATAACAAAAATGGTACAAGACTTTTTGTGTAATTTATCATAGTGCTGTGATAGAATGAGTATTAATTAGAAATACACTTATTTTCTTCAAAAAGCTACTAAACAATTTACTTAAAATAATCACAACTTTGTCTGAAAACTCTCTTAAGTTTTCTGCTTTTCAAAATCCAGATTACTGTAGCACAAAGAATAATGTGAAGTGTGCTTTACAGATACTGTGTATGGAAAAATATTTGCCTTCTGGCCTCTGTTAAGCTATCTGGAAAACAATGAGCAATAAGCAAACCTCCCTTTCCCTTTCTCTAGCCTTTCCACGCGCTCCTATTCCTTTCTCCTGCATACATGCACCATGCTGGAAATAGTTTGAAAGGTAACAGACCCATAGCCGTCATGAGGAATGGGTATAATGATCAAATGGCAATCTGTTTTCATTTGGGGAATTTATGACCATGGGTTTGACACAAGCTGGTGGTAAAAGTGCACTTTTGTGGGAGAAACTTGAAAATCCCTCATGTTTGAACTATATATGAATCTTCTTTTTTTTTTTTTTTTTATATGTTTGCTGGTTGATTTGTGTTTATTTGTATTTGTAATTGATTTGTGTATTTTTAGGAGCCCAGGCTTGTGTTCTTGTGTTTTCTACAACTGACAGAGAGTCCTTCAAAGCAATCCCTACCTGGAAGGAGAAAGTCGTGACTGAAGTTGGAGACATTCCCACAGTTCTGGTGCAGAATAAGATTGATCTTCTTGATGACTCTTGTATAAAGAAGTAGGAGTTTTATCTTACTGTTTTTGAAGAACAATATATGTCCCCTGCATACACACGTTTAAAAAAAAAAAAAAAATCGATGGGAGTTTCTGGTGAAGACTTAAGATACCTAGGTTGTCAAACCTATGCCCTGCATCAAAACATGCCCTAGAAGCACAGGCGACAGCTATTGCTGCATGAGTGTTGTTACTTGGGCAGATGTGCTTGCCAAGCTAGGAGCTTTCTGTTCGCTTCACACCTTCTTCTGAAGTGTCAGCCAAAAAGATAGAGGAATAGCATGAAGAGTTTGGTCGTGCCATGATAAGGTTCTCTCTCTCTCTCTCTCTCTCTCTTTTTTTAAATCAGAAATTCTAAAACTCTAAATTTTCTCTCTTGTTAAAATTTACAGTTATCGTTAAACTGTGCTGTGCACCACTGAAGTTACATTGTTCAGTTTGGCTAGTGAATGCTTGCTGAAATGATGAAGAAGTATAAACAGGTTGTTTGAAAAAGTGTCTTTAATGTTCTTTGCTTTGCTTTTCTTTAATTTTTTTCTATTGCTCATTTTTATCAAAACATTGTAACTCTCTAGAAATACATATCTGTTAATATTCTCAAACTGCATGGTGCTGATCTTTCTTCACTATACTTTTCTTTACAGATTTTACTGTCGGTTCATTCTGCCTTTGTATATATGGCCAATTTCATTCTTGCCATAAAATCAGCTTAACAAATGCTAACTTTTGTTTACCACAGCATATCATGTAGAAAATACTGCATGATGAAGTTGATCATTCTCCACTTCTTTATTTCTACCATCTTCCTGAGAGATTTAAATTATTGTTTCTTTTTGTTGTTTCCTGCACTGGCTTTCTTTGTTCTCTGTTTGCTGTCACTGATGGCATAAATCAGCTTCTACTCCCTCTGCAAAGAATGTGGAGGATTTTTCAAAGGAAAAGTAAAGTTGCATTTGAATTCCTCCTTTCTTCATGGTATGCCACTTAGGTTTTGCTCTCAGAATACTCCATCTCCCTCAGTAACTTCATCTTTCTGATGATGTGATTTGCCTTGGTGAGATTTTCATACGTTTCATCAGCTTTTCCTTAAAATTTAGCCCAAATTCTCGTTCACATCACAGAAAAAAGTAATTCTTGATTTCATCTCTGCACTCATCTGATTTGCATAGTCTACTGCTTCATTAAAATATACTTAAGGATTTTTTTTTTATTGTTGTTTTGACTTTGCAGTGGTAATTGTTCCGATTCCAGTGCTGTTAATTACAGCCTCCTCTTTTTTGATTTCACTGACACCTGTTCTTCGAACCCTTGGGAAATTTTAGTTAATGAAGTCAATAAGTACTGAAAAGCAATTACTTTTGGTCATAAAGAAACTGCATTTAAATGCCTTCTCTTCATAGTGGAGGTATTGTAAAGAAATTAAGGATCAGGTACTTTTTGACTGAGTTTCTTAACCCACCTAGCCATGTGTAACTTACCACAAAGCATTTTGTCTGTAAGAATAAATGCTGACAACTAATACAAATCAGTATTTACAAAGTCGTCTTCTGTTGTGCAGTGAAGAGGCAGAAGCACTGGCAAAAAAGCTAAAATTAAGGTTCTACCGAGCATCGGTGAAGGAAGACCTAAACGTAACAGAAGGTACGAGATGCAGCAGAGTAGGTGTCTGTCCTGCCCTCTGCTGTGTAGTACTGTACATCTCTCTAGTTTGGAGCTGATCTCTTACTTCCCATGTTGTTGCATGTTGTGGGCAATCTTTTTTATATTTCTTAGCAGGACACTTTAAACATAGCTAGAATTACTTGATATCAATGTTTTAGGCCCATTTCTTTGTGCACACCTTTCCTTTCTCTTCCACAAACAGTGCATAGCTTCAGTATTTAGAAGTGCCAGTGTGTTAAGGCTGCTTAGTCCTAATGACTGTCAGTAAGCACTGAGCTTTTGAAAAAATTGTATGTAGAAGTTCAATTATTACAAAATACAAATTGTGGAACATATTATTTTGTAATTCTTAATAGTTAATAAATAATTTGTATAAACAATTATTTCATAGTTTAGTTATATTTAAATAAAGTACATTAAAAGATTGGGTCTCTTGCAGCCTTTTGTCTACTGGTGATATTTTACTAGTTCCCAAGTACCACTTTTTAATGTATATATTTAATTTCATAAGAGTCCTGTTATAAAAATCAGTCACTATCTTTTGTGGGGTGGGTTTGAATAGTCATGAATTATAGTCTCTGATAACTTTTTGTTTGTTGTTTCATCAGCAAACTTAATAGTAAACTAATTGTTTCTTCTCTGTTAACATCATTCACCTTGGAAAAAAATCTGCAAGAGAGAATGTGTGAACATGATACAGAAACATTTTAGGAGTTATTAATTACAAGTGTAAATAATCAGAACACATCTAGGTTCTCAAAATTCTCTTGTAGTTTAATATTTTTTCAGAATCCTAGGTGGTCTTTTTATACACCAGTAAAATGAGGGTAGCATTAATTAATTAGAAAAATGTTGCTGCCAAGTTTTATTAATAGACTTACTTTACATGACTGCTATTCTATGGCTTCTTGCAAAAAATACATATATTAAATTCCTACATAACTTTAAAAAGTTCCAAGTTGCATGGATTGGAACATTTGGCAATATGTATGTGCCAGCTTTATTACAGGAGTGCTAAGATGTTTCTGTCTGCTGTGAAAGTCTTCAGTACTGCGGACTGTAAGACCTGGGTAGACACTGGACTAATCTGGATTCTGCTCAGGTACACAGGCCTGCCGATAGACAATCACTTACCAGATCATGCTAAACCTGTGGTGTCAAATGCACTTTTGTCACCATGCAGTATTTCAATACAAAGGTATTATTATTGATATGAAGATTATTTTTAAGCATACTCTGATGTACCTTTTTTCTTTTTAACATTCCAGTTTTTAAGTATTTGGCTGATAAATATCTTCAAAGGCTCAAGCAACAAACAGCTGAAGATCCAGAACTGGTACACACAAGCAGTAACAAGATTGGTATGTATACTGTAATAAAAAAAAATAGAAACAGTATTTTGTGCTGTCAAAGCTTATGGTCTCATCTGTTTCCTTGTGGAGTTAGTACAAGGTGAATCAGGGTCTAATTATTACCTTCCTATCTTAGGATATTGTCTCCTTTCCTTCTGTAAAATAACTTTGTGATTCTCTGAAGTTATTGGACTCTCAAACTGATTTACTAAAGTTTCTAGCTAATGTTTGGCCAGTGCCTTTTTATTAAATTCATTTAAACAAACATTATGTAGGGACTTGAGAATCTATGTTTGTTGGGTTTTTTTAATGTAATTAGTATTAGTGTTACTCATCTTGGTGCAGATTTACAAGAGACTCACCATGAAAGAATCTGGCATATAATCAGGTCTTTGTAAACTGCCTTTTGTAAGGGAACACTGAACTTGTGTAGTCCTTCTTTAAAGCACTTCTGAGTCAGTTAATTTATTTTCCTTAAAGCACTCCCTTTTTATTCAGGCTTTTTCCTTTATCTCAGCAAAGTTTCTAACTTTAAGATTGTCATGTTTTTCTTTTATTATATTACTCAAGTAACCATAACTTTGTTACCATGCAATTAGTAGCATACACATATGCAGGTGAGTGCATATGCTGCCCTTCAATTATACAGATGTATACCAGCTTTAAATACTGCCTGGCTAGTAATTCCAACTGGCTGTACTTCAAATGTAGCTGCAAAATTGACCCAGAAATAGATAGAGCCTTTAAAAACTAAAATATGCATTTGAGGTGCACTACTATGCCTTAGTAAGTGTTGCATCTTAAGTGTTATATGCTGCAGGAAGTAAAGAAATACAAATACTTTTCTTGTCTTTAAATTCTGTAGGTGTTTTTAATACAGCTGGTGGAAGTCACTCCAACCAAAATTCTAGCACTCTTAATGGTGGAGATGTCATCAACCTTAGACCAAACAAACAGAGGACCAAGAAAAACAGAAGTCCTTTTAGCAACTGCAGCATACCTTAGACCACTTTTGGAGGAGGAAAAAAAACCCCAACCCAGTGAACTGGATGAAGTTGTGCAATTGAGTACAGATTAAAGCCAGCTGTAGAGGTATTTTTACCAGTGCTTTAGCAAATCTTGTGCCTATGGGATCCTTGATAGAGCGTGGATTTACATCAACTTGCTGATGCAGTGTTTTTTGGTGTGTAGAGTGAGGCACCTGCTGGCAAAACACAGAACTGTGGCTGCCCTGTGCACTTTGTAAAAATTAGGCAAGCTTCTCCTTTTTCAAGGAATTATTTACAGAGCTATGAATTAGGTATTGCTGAACTGCAAAGCACATTTAACATAAGGATAATACTTACAACTGTAGGTACAGACCATAACACTATGGCCCAAGGTAAAGTAGCAACCTTGCAACTGAATTTCAAAGAAGATGTTAGAATTGGTTAGTCAGGACACTAAGAAGATAAATGAAGAGCAAAAAGAAGGCACTATATTTTATGCCTAACTATATTAATATGGATTCTGGCAGTTCTGTTGGTGCAGTATACTTGTATTATATATATGAGTGCTAAGGTATATATGTAAACATTTGCTATGAATATTTAGGCTCAATTCTAGTGTATGCATTACTTGGAGATCAGCTAATGATCATAAAATAGCATCTTCCAAAAAAAAATTTACTTTAAAAATGTTGCATTTCAGATGAGGCTTTCCCAGCTGCCACTGTGTACGTTTAACTTGCTATACTTTGGGCCTAAAAGCTTAGATTTAAAAATGTATGGTGCCAGAACTGCTCCTTCATTTTACCTAATGCTGTGCTATGGATGTTTTTGTAAGTTTGTTTTTCTCAGTCTTAACAGGTTGAACAAATAACACAGTCTTTGACACTAACAGCTATTCAGAAGGAACATATAATCACATTCCTGTTCAAATTTAATTGTTGCATCCTGTGTTGTCTATGAAAAAGGAACTTGCAAAGTGGTGTCACAAAATATTTATCTTCTTTGGAAAATCTTTTCATAGATACCATAAACTAAGTTATGGAGGATCCACAAAAATGCAGCTGATGACTGAATTACACGAACGACCCTTTCTTGAATGTTGTCTCAGATTCAGAGTTAGCTGCTGGTTACAGAAAATCTAATTCTGCAAGATCAGAGACATGGCAAAAAATTTTTGAAGTGCTTAAGTAATTTTACAGAATTGATTTTGATGTTTAGGAGCCCAAATCTAATGTAAAGTTATTAGGACTTAGGCTCCTAAATCACTAAGGTGCTTTTAAAAATGCTAAGCAAGATATCTTTTATTTACCAAAAACAAATACTTTCTAATCCTCTTCAAGAGCATGCATGCCTTTTAAAAAGTATCCATTTTGTTTACATGTTTTTGTATGGTATGATATAATTTTAACTTTCTAAGATTTCTACAACAAACATGCCAGTGACAAATGCAAAATATGCTGCTTTAAAAAATTCAGAGTTTTAATAGTTTTTTAAATGGTGTATGAGAATGAAAATGAGTCGAGTGATCCTGTATATTTTTGGAGGAAGGACTTTTCACTGTGTGAATTCATGTAGGAAGCTTGACTGACTTTGTTTCTAAGTCAATGAGTGTGAAAACTGAAATGTACTTTTTCCCACTGTCTGCAGGGAGAGAAGTGGGTGGCAAGTTTGCATAAACACTAAATATCTCTGAACTCTGTATTTTATGTTTACTATATTAGAGTTTCTACCAAGTACCATTGTTTCTTTGACAAGCTGTTAAACCATCTCCTGTTGCTGGCAAGAAGGCGGCCTTCAAGGCACTCGATCCCCTTTGCTAATGCAGCAAAACTGTGTGTTCTTCACCATAATGTTTCCTGTATTTTCTCTCTGATAAAGGCCTTTATTTTTTAACAAATGCATTTATTTAATCACTGTATGTATGTATAAATGGAGTCAAGTCCTATCTCTCTCAGCAATTTAAGAAGTAAGGTACTTAGGACAAGACTGCCAATTGCACGTGATGGGGTCACCTTACAATTTCAGGATGTAGGATAGAGTGTACACATGAAGAATTTTGACAACTGTTTTTAATATGGAACCTTTTACATTTTGTTGTCTGTCTGCCAGTTTCATGGTTTTTATTCATTTTTCTTGAAAAAAGAAACAAAACCACAAAGTGTCTGAAACATCTTTTTTGCCTTGTTTGTACAGAGTACTGAAAAATAAGTTTATTACATATAATGAGCATTTGTACTATTACATGTTACACTGTAGACATTGTACTATTACATAAGCCATTTCTATTCAAGGTCTGTCATTATAAACTACTGTTCTAAGGACTGAAAACTCAGTAGAAATTTTCCTAGGTGGAAACTTGACAGACTTGCTAAATTTATGGTATGTTGAAATTTAGTACACGTACTTTAATGTAGAAATATATATTTGTAGCGTTGGTAACAGTGAGTTTTCATTTCATTCCCATCTTAAATCTAAAGTTTTTTTGTTGTCGCTTTGTAGTGCTTGTTCTCCAATATGACTTGAGATGGAGACTGTCAAAATTAGCATTCTCCTGGAGCATGCTCTCCATGTACGGTGCTTGAAAATTTATTTTTTATTCTACGGGGGTCAGTGTGTAGATGTAAACCAGATGACTTGCATATTGCAGGAGTCCTTAGGTCTTCACCTCACTCTTCAGTGGGAGTAACTTTCACCTTTTGGATGAAGAGACATGCCTAAACGTTTAGCACTCACTCGCATTGTCCCTTGTGAATAATTTTTATGACAAACATTTTCCCATTCTCCACTCAAAGCATTCTCATTAAAATACCATATATTTTAGTTACCAAAACCCACAGGTGCAGAGCTGGCAATAAAAATGCCCTTCTCTGTGCATCTCTGTGACTGCATGGCAGAGGCGGATGTGGCTGGCTGTTACACCTGCGGCAGACTGGCATCCTGGATTAGGAGCAACAGATGTTCTGCCACAAGACATGAAGTTTTGTTCTGTGAGACTAAGCTAATTGCACTCCTGTTTTATCTGTTGGTATCTCTTCAATAGCTGATTGGCAGTATTATCTGAATCTTGCCAAAATTCTTTGCTTTTGGCTGATAATGCTACCACTAGCAGAAAACTTCTGGTAGTTGTTAATGCCTTAGTGAAATAAAGCCTTCACTAACCAGTATGACACTAACGCGTCTGTCACTCCCATGTTGTATCCATTCAGTGAATGGGTGTTCTCCCAGTAAGCGGGGCATCATTTGATGCAAGGTGGTGCCAGGGAGGTATTTCCAACTGGAAATAACAAATCTCAAAGTTGTAAGATGGATCACACTAAGATTTTTGTGCTTGTGTGTGCATGGTTAATTTTAAAAAAAAAATTAAATATTCCACTTAAGACAATTTTGGAGCTTTCTTATTTTCAGTGTTTCTTAAGGCAACGCTTACCTTTTTTAGTCAAAATACCAGAATTACCATACTGTCAGTCTGATTTCCTGTTCCAACTTTTTTATGCCTCTAAAATTTGTGTGTTGTCCCCCCCTCCCCCATTATTGGGCTACAGCATACCTGACATAGTTCTCCTTTGCATCACTTCTGTAGATGTACATTATACTAAAGGGAATTGAGCAGCTGAACACATTGTACTGCCTGGAGGTTATGCAGGGGTACGTGCATAATACTCAGCGAACATGCACTTTGAACCTGTTAATTTATCTATTCAAGTTGATAGCTACCAGTTAATGACAAAATTAATGATTTGCACTGCAGAACCCTCTTGTGGGAATTCAGTCAAACTAACAAGCATGCTTCTTGGATTCCAGTGACAGTGCCTAAGCTCCTAATGCTTTTCTAAAATAAGTGTAATCATAGAACTTCAGCTGAAGTTGCAGTACCTGAACACTAATTGTACATAAACCAGAGAGCAAGCGTGGTCCAACAGGCTTGATTTCATCAAAACTACCTTACCATCTTTTTGTAGGAAGCAACAGTCGTGCATGTCTTCTTTTAAATGCTCACATAGTATTGGCAGAAGAAAATACTTCTCTCTGCTAAATATTGCATCCAAACAGGTAATCAAAATTGTAGAAGAAAAAAATGCAGCAATGCTTAGATTTAAGATGAAAGGTGCTATAATAGAAGAAGAGAAACTTTCAAACAGTTCCATGTCGAAGAAGTGCTCTATATGAGTCATCTCAAAGCCAGGTGAGCCCTAGTACTGAACTAGAATCACTCTCAGGTTTCTAGTAGTAGGGTAATACTGATAAATAATTTGTGGACTCAGAATTCTTTCTCCTCTAACCGAGATAAATGTGGTTCAGCAGAACCAACGGAAGTTGGTCAAAAAAAAGTAAAAATTCTGGACCTGGAGAAATACTGCTGTCATTGCGAGGATGAAGATGCATTGTGACTAATAAATGACTGACTTACTCTTATTTGCAAGTTCATGTGAATCTGAGTGGTTAAAACAGGTAATGTACATAACTTTTTATCACCATCATGATCTCAAGTAAATGTAATATATTTTTAGAAAAAAAAAAGTCAAGTTACCATAAATCCTCAAGTGGAAAAATAAATGTTTAAACCTGAATATTCTATGTATGCTGTTCCTGTAGAATCCCTACAAGTTAATTCTGCTGCTCTCTTGTAAGCGATGTTAGTTGTATCGTGCAACATAAACGTTTATTTGATTACTGTTTTATCTGATAAAGTTCACTACTTTTTTGTGGTTATATTGAATTGTCAGTGTATTAAATTTCAAAAAATTGCTATAACCCTGTAGCTGTGCAACCTCAATCTGCTGGAGAAACTCGTGTGCCTGATTCTACTCCATGTACTGTCAACAGTTGGGATCCGAGGCACTACATTAGGTACCTCAAAGGAACAAGTGTGGGCACGCCATTCTAATAGAGATGCTGTTTCTGAGCTCTTGCCTCTGATTTCTTCACCACATAGTTCAAATACAAAAGTATGGATCCTGTTCTGCTTTCTGGTTATTTTATTTTTCATGATTGGTCTGGCTCATACAGTGACAAGGTTTAATTGAATGGTTGTAGACACTGGAAGTGGCATTGAAATATTACTAATATATCAAAGATGCCTGATGGATTTTCTGAAAAAGTAACTAGTCACTGGTGGGTTTTGTTTGGTTGGGGTTTTTGTTTGTTTTGGCTTTCGTTTTTTTTCTTTTTTAGTAAAACACAACTCGGCATCTGGGTCTGCCTCTTTACCCAGGTATCTCAGGAATCTGGGAAGTAACACACTCCTGCTTCTTCTTGCGTGCAGTTTTGCACACAGAAAATGATTTGCTTGCTTAAGACCCCAATAAGGATTAATTGGCAATGGTTAGGTAAGAAAAAAATACTGAAATGTGAGAAAACTCCTGTTTTTATGGTCATGTATTTTTAGGTGGGAACTGTTTAACTGCAATTAAGTGAAGACCTTGAGAAAACTGAAGCTTTGACACTATCTAGGTGGGGGTTTTTATGTGCTGCACAGCCGTAGCACATTCAGCTTCAGGAAGCTGGGTGGCCATTCAGTGTGGCTTCTGCTGCAAGCCCCTAAGACACCCACCACAGACGCCTGGGTACTTTCTTGAATCTCTGAGAAAATGTTTCATACTCAACAAATGTCCCATTTCCAAGACTGAGGCACAGCCTATTTTATCGCTCAGGAGATAATGGGACCAGAAGGTCACTGGTTTTTCTTACACCTTCTTTGTCCCAGCTGTCTTACACCTGCTGAGCCTTGCCTACTGTCTTTTGATTATTGACAACAGAGCACTTACTTAAAAAAAGTTAAAAACTTTAATCTCTTCTTTTGTTCATCTCCATCATGTGCATGATGACAGCTATGTTTAGCCATTTTGAGTTACTTTAAGATAGCCAGTATGGAACTACAGTAAAAAACCCAAAGGTAATTTTTGCTGTGTGTTACAGGTATGGCTGTGTGAAAGAAACTTCCAAGGACGGTAGCCCTGCTTTTAAAATTAGGTTGTTCGAATCTATGGGGTCTTTAATGGATGTGGCATGTCAGTATGCAATGTTAAAGCATAGGAGAGGATAGTGATGGCTGTATTGCAGACCTCTGTGGGTCAGATAACACAGAATTTAGGAAGTGGAAAGCAAACAGAAGAAAGGATTTGAAAAATAAACCAGTAATTCAGGTCAAAGTGTCTAATCTACACTATTAACAACTCATCTGTAGATATGCAGGTTGTGATCACTTCATTTTGTCCTCGAGAACAAAAATGCTTGTACTAGTATAAGTGCTATAAAAAAATAGAAATACTTTTAGCTATTGGTATAATAAAGAAGATTTAAAAAAGAAAACTAAAAACCTTAACACTTTTGGCCTGAATAACCTTATAATGGCCTTTAAAAAATCAGCGATTGAAGGAATATTCTAAGCATTAATAAGCCATGTTCAACTTAACTATTTCACAGCATGATTTCTGAGAACAGCTTATGCTGTATGTTATTGTCAAGGGGTTTAATGCTGTTAAATAGCCAGAAGATTTACTGTGCTTGTTAAAGTTCACAAGGATCTAAAACATAAAAAAATAAACCAGTTATTTTTGAAGTGGAATTACTGCATTAAGCTCACCCAATTCTCAGGAACTTTTAACAGTCTCAAAGCTGAAACTTTGTTCTGAAAGCACCTGAAGTGCCATTTCTGTGAATAAAATGCAGTGACAGCAACCTCATAGCTGCTTAGTTGTGACCTTTGGGCAGATGTGTTGCTTTTCATGTCCTCAGTTACAAACTGGAGGTAGCTCGCTGGCTCTGGAAAGTATTGTGATCTACTTACAATTAGTGCCAAATCATTGAAATTATAAATGGTAATGAGTAGGACAGTGTGTTGTTTATGAAAATACCATATACAGTTTATTAATGTCTTTGATTTATTGCCATGATTCGTCTTTTGTCCCCAAAAGTCTGGTTCATACACTATGTATACAGCAGAGAAAAGCTGATATCTCATAATATGACAAAACAACTTTAGTTTAAAAAAAAAAAACAACAGGAGAATGGAGGAAAGGCTAGATTTTGATGGTTTCTGACAGTTCAGCAGAAGCACAATTACAATTTGCAATAGAGCGGTATCGACTCTACAGGAGAACTGATAGCATCCTTTATTGCCAAAAGAAAATGCCAATGCTACCAAAACCCATTAAATGCTCACACCTCGCAATCAAAGGTACTTTGGTGCGTGTGCATGCGTATATACGTGTGTGCTGGTACAGAGAATTTTTTTCTTAGCTTCTGTGTGCTTTTTATGGAGATTTGCTCATCCTACGATGCGCCAGAAGTAGCCAGGAGCATAGTTTAATCCTGTTTGCTGTTGCAAGATTGTCGAACAGATGTCTTCTGATGCTCCAACAATGTGATCGACTTCTCAGAATTTTCTAAGTTTCTGAGCAGAGTCTCTAGCCGCCTTTTGATTTTCTTCTGATCTTCAATGGCACATCCAATTACAACAGACTGAAATTTCTGATCGATGGGTCCTGCTGGCACGTCAGATGTGCACGCACCGTAAAGTGACATTAAGCGGATTTTTGCATCTTCCAAATCATCTAGAAGTTTATTGACGATTTCATCAATCATCTTCGTGGCATGCAGCAGGGATTCCTGCTGCTGGGCATTTCGGATGGTTTCTACAGAAACCTCCACAGTGAGGGTGCGGCCCATCAGACGATTAGCAGTCAAATTAAGTTCTTCTCTCTCACCTAAATCGAAAACAAGAAAGTATTCTAGATTACAGGCAAATACTTTCCTGTGCAAATCACATCATAGAGACAATCAAACTGCTACAGCTTTGCAATAAACAAGGTTGGTTTTTTTAAGCAGCAGACAATCAACAAGATTTCCAGGTGCTAGAAATTCATTTTTTGCATTTGCCTAAGTCCTACTTATTTCACAGAAGCTAGTGGCTTCCGATTTGAAATGAGGCATTAAGCTCTGCTCAAACTAAGCAATGCTCTTCTGCTGCTGACACAATGCTTGCTGTGTCACCTTAAAGCAAAGCATACAGTATTATCAGGAAACATTATTCATTAACAGAACTGGCATATTAAGGATCTTCTGTGGCACTGTGAGGAAGGGATTTAGACAGTACCCCAGAAGGCCATAAAAACTGATTTCTGACTACCAGACGCAATTAGGGGCCATGAAAAAAAATGGTTTTCTGTTTTCTGAGAACTTCTTTCCTAAAATATGGACACAACATACTTGACATGTAGACTCTTGAAGAGCCAATAAACCAGCAATGTAAAGCACCTAATATAAAACATACAGATTTAGGGAATATATTTAAAACCATATGTCACACAACCACAGCAACAACCTTAATCATCAGGTTCTTGCAGGCTGTACACTTCGTAGCATTCGTGCCTGTCCAGTAGTCAAAGCCATTAAAATGCTGTTTTTTCAACTATATTTATTCATCATCATTATCATGAATTTCTCTCCCTCAGCTGAGCTACATTAACTCTGATTTTGAAAATAAATCAGTGAACTGAGTATGGGCTTTCATGTACCCAGCAGTGACATTCATGGTAGACCATCCAGCTGAACAGTAATGTGAATTTACACGATCAAGAAAAAGGGGATCCCAGGGTAACATGGTCCTTCAATAACCTTAGCTGCCTCCAATGCCCATACCTTTACCAGCAGCAAGCAATCAAACAGAGCTGCTGCCTAAGGCGCGGGCTGTTTTGACTTTGTGTGAGGTTGGGGGGGGGGGGGGAGGGGGGGGGAGGTATGGGAAAGCAGCTTCTCACCTTCACTGATGTGCCTCATATCCTGGCTGTTCTGTATATTGTGGATCATTTCTAGCAGGATTTCTTTCTCCTGTTCCATAGCAGATGCTGCGTCACGGAAAGCCTCTACCCTGAACATGGTTAAACCAAACAAAATGTTTAAATAATAAAATAGCTGTTCACCTATATAGCTGCCAAGAACTGTTTTTTTAACTTAAGCTTAAGAAGTATGGTCAGTTCTTAATTATCCATGAGCCAGAGTCTGATTTCATGACCTTCTCCTGTATCTTAACTTTGCTTTTCAAGACTCAATGTAATTTTAAAAAACAAACACACGGGGGAAGAAAAAACGCGCAAACAACAGTAATTTTATCAGACTTGCACTGACAGTGCTGTTCTATCCTACTCCGCGGTTAGTCTGAATATCCAGAGCCTGACGATACTACAGCTCTGTAGTGGAAGTCCTGTAGCTAACTAGCAATTATCAGCTCCTTAACTAGAAGAGAAACAGATCAGGGAACTTGGGGCTGAAGGTTGCAGCTGCAGGGGTGGAGGCAGCGAGGGGGCCTGGCCCCCGAGGCCAGCAGCACAGAACCACTGCGACCCACCTACAAAGCAACAAACGCTCCAGAAAACTCAAATGCCGCCTTGTAGCTGAACGAGCCCTTTCACAAGGGAGAAAAATGGACGAGAGGGACAAAGCTCACACTTATGAACATGACAAGGGCATCCCCTGCCAAGTGGCATGACTTGGTCGCTGGGAGAAGATGCTGGACCACCTGCCCCCAGTCACTGGTGTTTTCCACGGAGCAATGCTCACCGTGATTCACACAGGGCAGAATCTCCTGTGGGAGCAGCTCCTGTTTCTGGACTTGCAGGGAAGCATGGAACTCAGTTCCTCCCGACACAGGATGCCTACTCCAGTCCTGTTGACTATGCTGAAACTCACATGTGATGCGGCGAGGGTGAGGGGAAAGCCCATCGGAAACTGCTCTGCCCGATAACTTTTCAGTCTCAGTAAGCTGCTTGGTTGTGTGCCCATAGTCATTGTCTGCCCTCCTCCTCATGGCATAAGGTACAGACCCATCTGACTATGGGCAATGTGAAAATGCCATCCTAGAAATATGAGTCCAGTTCCTTAATTCACATTCTATTCCCCGCCATGGTTTTAAGGAGGGGGCTTTTGCATTCAGCCAAGTAATACAGAAAAGCACATCTGGGAACTGCCTGCTTTGGAGACCAGGGACAAGAGGGAAACATCTCAATCCCTTGGCTTTGCCCTGGAGGATTGAGGATAGGGGCTCACAGAGGACTTGCGAAGTTGGAACCGGCTGCAAAAGTTGCGTCAAAAAGCGTCAACTCTGCATTGCCAGACCCCACAGAAAAGCAGTTTAACACATGAACCTGGCTGACGGTTTCAGATGCTTTCAACGTGCAGCTCAGGAGGTCTAGCTGCTGTAAGCAGCATGGGAATCCATCTATCCTGAAATGTTTCTTAAACCTGGGCAGAAAAGGGGAAACAAACCAAAACACTGTTAAGTCTCTTGGATGATCTGTGCTCTTCAACATTACTGGACGCAGCCTTGAGACAGTGGTGGCTCACTGCTGCTTCTGTAGACGAGGGCTTATCTCTTGACATAGGCAGGGAGCTCCTGCTCCCTCCTCAAAGGCGGGCTGAGGGCAGGTAACTTCAAAAAAATGGCAGGAAGAGAAAGGAGGGTGAAAGAAGGCAGAACGGGAGCATTTGAGGATATAAATAGTCACTTCACATGCAGCCTGCTCACAAAATGGTTCTGTTTTACAAAATATTTAGCCTAATCTAGTCAGTGAAAACACAAGCTTTGAGCCTTGCCTTTAATGTTCATTCTGAGGAGGAGTGGGAAAAGTTAATGCAATGCAAATTCTTGCCGAGAGCAAATACTTTTAATTATTATTTTGGACGGGTTAGTAAGAGCAATGAGGCAGGTGGAGTCATTTCATACTTCAGATGTCTGCACTTTATAATTTAGGAAGTCTAGCAATATTTTCATAAATGCCTCACCATGCCTTTTTAAAAAACTAGTATTTCCACAATTTAAAAAATGCATTATGGTCACTGGAAAGCTTAAAATTAAAATTTGGAAGTAGAGAATTTCAATTTTAATAGTGTTTTTAAATTGGATTTGTTATATCATTGTATTGACTTAAAAACTAAAGGTCTGCCTTCAGCAGATGGATCAATCCATGATTTCCACAGGCTTTGCTGGGTCCTATGAAGAATATGGAAAAACTGCATTGCAGAGATGCATCCTGAATTGGTGTGATTCTAAAGAGAGTGCCTAAAACATCACTGCTTCCAAAAGCCAGCTACTGGCATGCAAGGTAGGACCTAAAAGCCAAATGATGAGAATTAATGATTGTATACTGCACAAGCCCCCCCCATAATTTACCAATTAAGAGCCTCAATTGACATTATTTTACAGAAGGTCATATAACCAAATCTTGAGAACTACTTTATTTGCAATAATTGCTTCTTGGGAATTATTTTAACCACTTTTTTGACTGCAATAGAGAGTGCCACACAACTAAAATCCACTGGGATTTTAATTTTAGTGTATTTGCTTCCATAAACAGCAGTCAAAATGATCGCCTACCCTGGCACCACGTAACAGCAAGGGAAAGAGGCACAGCAGCTCCTGCCACCCAGGCAAAGGGACAGGAAAGCAGCACTTCCAGGGCTCCCCCACCCCTCTACTATCCCTTCTGAAAACTTCCATCTTGACCAATTATTAGCAGTGTGACGGGACTAAATAAGCCTAAAAACCAAACTCCTCGCGTTTCGGAGACCTCTTGAAGGCAGGGTGGAGGCACAGTGTGGTAACACAGCACATTGGCAGCAAAGGCAGCATCTGAGCAGCCAGACAGACAGGTGGTGGGAGTGAGACCCTCGAACAGAAGATGGGGGAAATGGCCCAAGAAAGGCCAGACACGGGAGTGGAGGCAACAGCCAGCTGTTGCTGCTAGGGACCTGGACTTCACGGCAGTCAAAACAACGGTATAGGATCATTTCAGAACAGGTCTCTAGGGGGAAAAGAACAAAACCCAAGGAAACCACTCACACCGGCCTCAGGAAAACAGGTAAGTGCTCCAGAGAAGATGCTGGGGGGGGCTTCATCCAGGTGAGACACCTCCCACCACCTAGCCCTATTTGGCCACCCCAGCTTGTACCGAGGCCCCCAGCTGCCTGCCCCCACACTGGGGCGGGTGCCGCCGGCTGCTCCCGGCCCCCCGGCCACAGCCCTGGAGAGACCCCGGCCCTGGCAGGGACTGCATCCCTGCCCCTCCTTACTCGCTGCTAGAGCCATCAGGTCCACACCTCGCAGTCAGGTCTCGTAACTTCTTACCCAAAATGTGCTTTAACTTCATAGGTTTGTGTAAATCTTTACTTTGTTGGGGTGGGGGACAAAAAAAAAAAAAAAAAAAAAGATTGGAAGATATAAACCTCTAGCAGAGGCGACTGCTGTGGAAAAGGGGTGGAAACACAGTCCAAGTCTCAAAAAACCAACCAACCAAAGAACAGAAGGCAAATAAAAGAGAGCAGAAGATATTCATATTTATGCCCAGCTGTCAATTATCCCGATACAGCAGTACAGTCTTTTTCTACCAGATGAAAACATCCAATCGTCTTTGTACTTGGAGCGTATTTGTCACTTTGAACAGCAACTAAATATTCCATCCATTACCTAAGACTTAAAAAAACATTCCTTACTTCTGATTTTCCCCAGTCCGAGAGCGATTAGCCACGCAGTGCCTTTCTTTCCTACATACCATCTACATGAGCAGAGCATTCCCCTGAGGAACAGGTGGACCAGCCTGTGCTTTTGTTTCCAGATGAGAAACTGGATACCCACTTTCTTACGACAGCTGCAAAAACTCTGTCCTTTAAACTACTGACTGACTTAAATAGCTCCCTATTAAAGCTTGCGCGCTGGAAGTGCAGAGAAGTTTTCAAAGGAAATCCGAAACGTCTGAAGACAGTGCAGCTTTTTTCCTGGAAGAGAGCTGAGCACACTGGACAGAGTCAGAGCAGGGGGGGTCACCCCAGCATCCTCAGCTGCTTAAACTGAGTTTCCATTCTCAGGTGAGCAGTCCAATGAACACAGAAATGAATGGTGGGGTAATATGGTTGTTCCGAAGGAGAACAGGAAAAAAAAGTACAAAAAAATTAAGATTACAAAAATCCCACAACACCCAAGAGTCTGACATATCTCATGTACCATTATACCTAGGACTGCATGTTCACTTAACACAACCACCAGAACACAGTGACTCATAAACAGAGACTCTGGTCCCGCTTCCAGCTGCTCCTGAGATGTCTTGGCAGTCACCAGCAGCCAGGGGAACACAAAGGCCCAAGCCCTTACAAGGGATAAACGTGCCACCCGCCCCCCCTTGCCACCCTGCCGGGGGCTCGCTCCCTGGCAGCCAAATTACTCCCCCTTTCCCGTTCACTTTCCCTACAGAAGAAAGCCCCTCCACAAACACCTAGCAGGGAAGTACAAAAATACCCCGTTATTGTCAGAAAAGCAGCTTTTGCGATGGAAGGGAAGTGAGAAGAGGGAAAGCTGTTCAAACCAGAGCATTTCTGACGGGATGAGAGTTGCCATGGGGTTCAGGCAACCTTAAGCAACTTGAGAATGGAGGATTGTCGAGGAGTTTAATTAAAGGGTGTAGTTCACTTTGACAAATTTTCACTTATTATATTTACAAGCAACATCTCGAGGGTCTATAGCTAAACTAAACCGGCTGCAGAAGGAAGAAGTGTGGAAGCTCTTCCTCTCCTGTCACTCAAATAACTTTGAAATGAGGCATGCTGTTTAGTTGTGCATGGAAAAAAAATAAGGCTTGAGTGACTTTAATTGAAGTAGTCTGACTCTTTTTTCATAACTGTTCCGCATTTAGAACTATGCCTGTTTGAAAGACCCACAGCAAACTGGGAAGTTTAATTTGGGGCTTAATTTCTGGTTAACCAAACTGTCTGCTTTGTTTCAGAGTTGCTCAGCAAATTTAGAACACCTTTTTGCATACTCTGATGCTCATATATTCACATGCTAGACCTGGAGGTGAGCAGCGAGACTTGTTTGCAGACAGTGATTTTGTTTAGTCAAATTCAGAGAAGTCTGCAAAGGACTTCAAGGAGATTTAATCAAGCTAAGTGAAAGGCTAATATAGTAGTACATAAAGTCCACTCCTGAATAATGCAAAGTAATGCAGGCAGAAAGGGGAAAACGCAACTCCCGTATCCCACACAGCTCTTTTAATTACAGGAAAGTCCTAGAAACCTGCTGGGTGGTTCTGTGAAAGCCGCTGATCAATATGCAGCTGTAATGAAGGAAAGGGCCTGTTGAAACAGTCCAGGCAGGAGGTGAATCAGTGGTACACCCATGGCACCCTGCGCACCCATCCACCTCAGAAAGAACACTGTGTAATTAGGCAGAGCTGAGAGGACGAGGAAGATGATTAAAGGCAAGGAATTGTCTCTCATGCAGCCGAACTAGGAAAAAAAAATCAAATGGGATTATTCGGGGAAAGTCAAGTAGCAGGAGGAGACAGGACACGTCTTGGCGCAATGATGAAATATACATCATATTTGCAATTACTTTGGAAAAATACACCTAAGCTGCAGAATGCAATGCTATTCACATTACACTTACGTGATTTACTACACTTCAGAGAGAAGGTGGACGTAAACACGGGCAACAAGAACATACACAGCTGAACCAGTAAGCACAAAGGGAGGTTTGGGGGACGCGAAGCCTCACACGCCGGCGTGCAGCCCTGCGGCTTAAAGGCCTGCTCCGAGAGCCCGAATGACACCACGTTTTATCCTCGGCTTCCCTACATCCTCTCATAAAACACCTGCCCGAGAGATGCTGGATGGGGGCTGTCGGGCTACGGAGTGGGACGACGGACATGACCCACCGCGGGGCCTGCGACCCGTCGTGTCACTGCCGCCCCGCTAGCCCACGAGTGCCGAGGACTCCCCGCACCGCAAAGGGTCACAAACCCGGAAAAGCCTTTCGCACTTTCTCCCAAAACCGCCTGTTTTCATACCTTCGCACGCGTCCTCCTATCTTCGTGTACTTCCAGGCCAGACTGCTTCACCTTAGAGCAGCAGCTGCCATTTTCAAGCTCGCTCCCCGCCCCCGGTGAAGGGG
The DNA here is from genome assembly GCF_929443795.1 of Astur gentilis. Classification (NCBI taxonomy): domain Eukaryota; kingdom Metazoa; phylum Chordata; class Aves; order Accipitriformes; family Accipitridae; genus Astur; species Astur gentilis. The sequence goes on along the minus strand of NC_064894.1, from coordinate 158,279 downwards.
GATCCTTTTTCCCTCGCTCACCTCAGGAAGCCTCGCCCCCGCGCCCTTCCCTTCCCCTCCCTCCCCTCCGCCCGGGGTAAGGCCCCGCGCCCGCCGCCGGGCCGCTGCCAGGAGCCACGGGCTGGGGGGGGGGGGGGGGGCAGGCGGCTCCCCGGGCCCCGCAGCGCCCGGCCGCGGCCCCCTCCCCTCCAGCCGCCCGGCCCCGGCCCCGGCCCGGCTCTCCCCGGCCGCAGCGGTGCGCGGAGCCACCGCCCTCCGGGGCCCCACCTGAGCTCCAGCTGGTCCAGGTTCTCGAGCAGGCGGCTGGAGCGGTCCGCCATGGAGGTGGAGCGGTAGAAGCGGCCTCGGAGCTGCCCGCCGGACTGCTGCTGCTGCTGCTGCTGCTGCTGTTGCGCCCCCTCGCTGGCCTTGGCGCTGATCTTGGCCTGGGCCATAGCACCCGCCCGCTGCCGGCGGCGGATCCTCGCTGCGGCCGCTCCCTCCCTGCGTCCCGCAGGCGGCGGCGGCGGCCGAATGCCGGCACCTCGCTCATGGCCAAAGAAGGAGCCCGCCCCGCCGCCTGCCCCCGCGGCCACCCCGCCTCCGCGCCGGGCCGCGGCCCCGCGGGCGCCGCCTCTCGCAGGGCGGCGGGCCGCCTCGCCAAGCCTCGCCTCGCCTCGCCTCGCCAAGCCAAGCCTCGCCGGGGCGGGCCACCCCCCTGCCCCCGGCGGGTGTGGGGCGGCTGCGCGGGGCAGCCCCGCCGGCGGGACGCGCAGCGCTTCCCTGGCAGCGGAAGCGCCGATCGCGGCAGGCCGAGCCCCTCAGCGAGCCGGCGGTGCGGGTGGGTCGCCCGCGGGGACCGAAGCCGCGGGGCGCCAAGCGTTCCCTCCTGTTACCGACACCCCCGCGTCACCCTCTCCGTCCTGTCCCACGCGGGAGCCTGGCAGCGGCGCCCGGCCACCGCGCAGCCCCGCGCAGGGCTCCCCTCCTCCCCGAGGGCTTTCCGGGGCCCAGGGAGCCCCCGGCTGCCCCCGCTTCTGTCCCCACGCCCCGTCGCGACCGAAGCAGCGAAACCCGGACCGGCCGGAAGCAGCGTGAGCGAGAAGCGAAGGGAGGAGGCGTGAGGTTTTCAGGATCGGTGTTAACTTCGGCCGAGAGGGTAGCTGTCCGTACGAGGATGTGCTTTCCGCAACTGTTCTGGAGGGCTGGTGCATGGGTTTGCTCTTTGGTTAAAGGCAACGAGAAAACCCCCGCTGACCCTCGCGAAAGCTATTCCAAAAGTGAGCTACAAAGCTGAAACATCTGAAAATGCAAGAAATGGGAGTGGGGAAACAAGAAATGCCTTAAAAATCCAGAAGCCCATTTGAGGGGAGAGAAAAGTTGGAGAAAAGTAAACCAGAGACAGCCTTTACTGTAAGCAGAACCTGAACAGCATTCCAGAAAACAAGATACTTGAGATGCTGCCACGGATAGCACGCCTTTCTGGTGCCAACTGTAAGAGCCCTCTGAGGACCTGCAGAAGAGAAGCCATTCCAACAGCCAGTGTTGTCCAAGGTGATATGAAAAGGCTTTCCAGTAAGAAAAGTGTTTAATGTTCCCCTTCTATGCCACAAAGAAAAAATACATCTATTTCATGGTAGCCAAGGTAGTGGATCTACATCACTAATGATTTGTTCCGAGATCATATTTAACTTGACTGTACAAAACGCTACCTTCTCTCTTGCAAGCGCCCACCATACCAACTTGGTAAACAACTTGCACAGAAGCTCTTGTACTTCAGGTTCCTGCTGGGACCATTGGTTTCAGCAATTCAAGTCACGCATAGGCTTTACTTACCACTGTGGTGAGTATTTAAAAAGGAATTTGCTTATCCCGAAAGCCCAGGTTTGGGCACATACCCCACAGCTCTCACAGACCAATTTTTGGCACTCAGCTAAGAGGGATTTTGTTGCACAGGGATACCGTTTTGTATGCTTATCCCGCTGCAATTCAAAATAGCTGTTTTCTCAGGCTCATCCATTCAGAACGATAACATGTCCCAAGCGCTCTCGTTAAATTAATTGCTTAAGTTTTCTTTGGTTTAGGTAGTTGGATAAGTAAGGCTCATTGCCTGTGAGCTCATGGAAATAACTTCATTTCAACAATTGTTCCACCCATCTCTGTAGTCTTTGTAGAAGATAATTAAAAACTGCTTCCCACCCCAAACAGAAAACATTTGTAGTCATGACACACAGTTTGCAACCATTTTTTTTCCCTAGGATCCTTCTACTCTTCCCATGCCAATTTATTAAGTACCAATTAGATTGGGTTTAAAAAGCAGAAATCAAAATAGCTGAACAGCTATGAATGTGTTTTTTTTCCTGGCACAGGGGTTTAATTCCATGCAGGTAGAAGCTGCAATAAAACACAGGCACAGGACAGCTTTAGTTGTGTCCAAACATATCACGTATGACTTACCCGCTTTAACAGCAAAATAGCATTTCACCTTAGAAGTGAGACTAGCACAAACCATGGAACCAAAAGGCAGGTTTAAAAGCAAAAATGGTCTTCTGGACAAGCCTCGACATCACTGCCTGTGCAACCCAGGATATTTTCCCATTTAGAAATTTGGAGGGACCGTGAAAACCGCTTTTCCCGCTCTCTAGAGGGGTAGACTGCCCACTGTGCCCTCCCTCTGTTTTTTGCTGAGGTACATAAAGGGGCAGTTATCACCACTTTTCCAAAATAATAGATGGCTGGGCTGGAAAGATAGGAGTCTGTCTCTGGAGGAAGTGAAATGACTTGAAGCTGAACTGGAAGTCTGCAGATGCAAAAGGCAGGAATTGGGTCCTTCAGGGCTACAAGACACTGGGAGGAGGAAGGGCCCCCACATCTGAAAGTGCAGATCTCATCCTCCTCCTTGCAGTCTGTGGTGAAGAACAGTGACGGCCAGGTCAGGACTGACGGCGCTGCCGTGCCTGTGTCCCCCTCTCCTCATCTCCACAGCTGTCCTCATGTGATGGACTGCACAGCCCTGCTCCGGCTACAGGCACCAGCAAGAAGAACATGAGAAGAGGGCGTGTATCTCATGGTCTCTGCATTCCCACCTCAGCAGTGAAGCCGCTGGCTGTCTCTTTAAACTACAGCATCGTAAAAAATTGGTGCCACTTGCAAAACACAGCAACGCACAGAAGAGTCTCATTCACACGCCCAAGGTCCCTTGAGGTAGCAGAGAGAGGAACCGTCCCAGGTCTCAGATGTCAGATGTATCTGTAGAAATCCCAGAACCAGGGAGATGATCTACACCAAAAGCACTACAAATTGTCACATTGCCAAATGGCACTTTATTTCCAGCTTTGCCATATTCCAAACCCTGATAGAAACCTTGTCACATACCCTAATGCTTATACATGAGCTGTCATGGAATAGGATCAAAGAGAAAGTCCACACCCAAGAAATGCCATGCCAGATTATTTTTCTCCCTCCGCCTACAGGAACTTCATCTGAAGAACCTTCTTTATGCACAGGTGTTATGGAAACACAACAGTTCCCATCCATAGCAAAAGGATGCAACTGTGGCTTGGGCCAGCCAACCAAAGCCAGCTTTCAGGCTCCCTAGCACCATAACCATAGCAGTAAAGATGGGCCAATGTGAGTTTTTAGGGTATGTTTTCAATCAAAATATGTACCTGCTATCACAGTAGGCTGCCCCCTAACTTAGCACCTGCTGAGCCTGTGCTACTGTGTCTTTACTGCTATTGTTAGCAATGCTAATTAAAGCTAGCCCTGCGTTTGCCTATACACATCACAGTCATTTTACTGTGTAGGCAAGCCTCGAGGTCCCAAGCCTGTCAAAAGTCTGAATGAAGTCCTCTATCACAGGAACAATTTGAAAGCTGATATGAGCATTTCGGGGCATGCAGCAGTTCATTCTCACAGAGAGGAAAAGTGACTAGTAGTGAGCCAGTAAATTCTGTACAGCTGCAGATGCTTGGCTGATTGTCGATGGAGCTCTGAGCCAAAAAAACAAATGGAAGGACTCCCAGAAATTAGGATACTGCAGTCAGTGAAAATGAACTTAGACAGATTTACAAAGGGAACTTCACATTACATTTCCACACACACCGAGCTTTGCCGTCCAAGTGCCCACTTTGCGTGTCCTTGCCATAAATTTTCTGACATGTTTACATCCACTTCTATAATATCTCAGACCATATTATTTGACCCAGATTATTGCAACTGAATTAAGAATTTCTACAAGAAACTTGAAGAGGTTTAGAAGCATCAAAGAAATATGCAGATGCAGACTTTAATAAAGCTACTTAGCTGGAAAGAATTGCCAGAAAGTATCTTTGTGCTAACGTCAGCCCATTTTTCTAAATTAATTTTCAAACGATTCGTCATCCATCCTCCTCGCCTCCTTCCAATTTACAGCAGTTATTGTAAACATTGCTAGGACAGCACAAGCAGATGATAGAACACTTTCCTTTTAAGAAAGAAGGCAGCATAACATCATACCTCTACAAACTTCACCATATTTGGTAAAGATTCAGTAAATGTTTGCATTCCATGACCCCTATAGGAACAGTAGTGGTCATTTCTGTGTACCTTGAAGAGCTAAGAAAATTAACCCACCACCCAAAAACACATACAAAGCAAGTAGCTTATAGTAAGCTAATCCCCCCCCCCCCCCCCTTTTTTTTTTAATTTTTTTTTATATTAAGCTACAGAAGCAGTCAGGCAGGCATAATGTTTTAGCATTCCAGTGACTTTCATAACAGTTGCACTGACTTATTTGGCATTTCATCTTGTCTCTGAATATGACCAAAAGAGGGATTTTGTGTGATATTAAAGAATATGGCACACAAAGCACTAAAGAAGTAAGAGCCTTGTACCAATCTCGACTTGTTGTGATTTCAGTTTTGTAAAACTTATGCATGAACCATACAGAAATTAAGAGCATTAAAATGAACAGCTGGTGGTAGCCAGGTATTTATCTTTCCTCCTTAAAGATAAATACAAAAAAGCACCATAGGGTTACTTTATACTAATGAAGGGTGAACTCAAACATCACCACAAAAGCAAATTCTCTTAAAAAGGGCAGGACAAATCACTTCTAGTACAAGCACAAAGGATGCTGGGCAAGCTCCTTTTAACAGACAAGTTGTGCTTGTAAACACAGACGAGTCTCTCAGCATATGCAGGGCAAGCCTCAAAAATTTCAGCCAGTTGAACAAGACTGCCCAGCCAGCAACATTAAATTCTGAAACACAACCATTCACAAGACACCTTTTCCAGCTGAAGAACAAGGTGCAGTACCATGGGATCTTGGTAACAAGTCACATATCTGTACATGCAGTGTTTTAAGAATCCAATTTTCTCTGCCTTCCTGGAAACAGAAGTATCACAAGCCTGTGATGGCAGAAAACTTTGCAAAGAAAAATTTCAGAGTTACGAGAACCATAAAGAGACCAGAGAAAATGTGGACAAATTTCAAGACATCGATAATTCTGGAGACTACTTTTAACATAAAAAGAATACAGAGACTAGAACTATATTTAGCTGTTTTATAAAGCCATAGCAGCTGTGGTTGGGATTTGCTACTTGTTTACTTGTTTTGGTAAGCAGATGAGGAGGCCAATACAACGTGTTTAGCAACTGGAGCTCCAAGTACAGAGAATGTGTATGCACACATGGTGGTTTGTTTTTTTGTTGTTTTTTTTTTTTTTTTAATGCAACCGATTAAGTCATGGCCCATCAGGTACAACAAACTTTACAGTTATGATGGAATAAAATGTTACGAGTAATAAAGCACATGATCAAAATCTAACAGCAGACTCTGGAGAAGACCATCTACCCAGGTTTTAAACATTTGTTGAGCCAAGCAAAGAACTTTCTCAAGCTGAAACATCTTTTCATGGGAAAGAAATTTGCAACTTCAGGGTCTGCACTGAACCCTGCCCCCCTCCCCCCCAAAAAAACAAAAAAAACCCAACAAAAACACCTGCCCCAAAGCCTCCATAATTTGGACTGAGATGTTTTTGAGGATGAAAACTCTTTTCTGTCTCATTCCACCCTTTATTAGAAGAACATGGTGTGAAAAATTCTGCAACTGATTTAGCTTGAGTCAGTAGCTAAAGGCAACTCAAAATCTTCCAGAATAGGGCTTCCTCAGCAGCAGTATGAACTACACACCCAGATTTTAAGAGGAGTGCAATTAATCTGAGATTTGCAGTAGGAAAGCAAGCAGCAGGGACAAGGGAGAAACATTAAGAGGTCCTGTTCACTCCGTAACACTTGGGTGTCAGAGTCAAATGCACTGGAAGTGTCCAAACTAATTTCTGGCATTTGAAGAGTTTTGGCAAGTTGCATGACTGCTAATAAGTGCTGAGACAACTCACTAAATTCTTCATTAATTCTATTTGTTTCAGAGATGGCAATTATGTCAGAATGATTGGAAATAAACCAGTGCCAATTTTCCAGCTTTTCTAACCGTGATGACACACAGCTGTAGTTATTCCCTTAGGAATCGAGAATAAGAAAAATCTAGCCTTCCCCTTGTCTTACTCGTCACAAAAAGTATTTCTTTGCATAATAAATATTTAGATTTACAGCAGTTAGAAGCAAACTCGCAGGCTATTGAGTAATAAAAAAAAAAATCAAGCTGGCATTTTATTACATTGAGATTTCTTACTGATTGACAGCAATCATTAACTGAAGTGTAATAGGCTGGTAAAGCTGGACAGCTTGCATAGGTATTTTTAAACAAAGGAACTGAGAAAGGTGGCATAGATAATTTTAAACACAGAAATATTTGTTCACCTTAATATAAGGACAGTACAAAAATAATTAACAAATTTACATTCATTTATCCAAGGCCACCTCTTCATGAACAGGAGGGAGCAAAGACAATAGTATATTAGGAATCATACAGCTTAAATGGTCTCACATCTATTCTAAACAGGAACTAGAAAGTTTATTTAGCTTCTGTTCCCTTAAAAAGTTGTTCCAGCCTCAGATCAGGGAGAACTGAACCTGTCAAAGTTTAAGCCATCAAATCCAACAGTCTACCACGCTACTATTGAAAAAACATACACATTTATAAAAATAAAGCTAACTAACTAACTGTACAGCCTGTGGTCCTGATTCTGACATTTATAACAAACAGGACATGGACAAAAGTATGGTCTATGAAGCGAGACTGGCCACAGGCAAGAGTTAGGCCGTATGTTCAATTTATAAACCTGGGATCTAAGCTTCTCTTTATAACAAGATTAGCTAGGCAAATCTGAGATAATTGGAGTTTACCATTTTTATCTCTTGTTAAGACCACATGAAAAAGTAAATAACGACAATGACATTCTGTGACAGAAAAATTGAATAAAAGAACCAATTAAAAAAAACCCAAAACCAAAACAACAACAACGAAAAAACCCAAAATACCTAGTAAGAGCAGCCTACTAATTAGGCAACAGCTTATACAGATAGACTGGAGAGACTTAAGTCATCACCCATTAGAAACAGAATACACAAAGGCTTAAAAATTTATTTTTATCATACACAATGTATTGCAGCAGATATCCATAAACTCCAGCTGTTCATCAGCATGACAGAGGATTCTAAATCTAACAATTCAAGATATAGACGTTGTTTTTGAAGTGGTATTTCTGAACCTTTGTGAAGAGATAAACAAGCTTCCATTTTTGTGAGCAGCTCTGATGACATGGTGTTAGTGTACTGAAGTATCTTCATTTACATTTCCTCAAGGCTTCTCTTGATAGCTTCTTCCAATTCTGCATCTTGCTCTGTATAAATACAAAACCCCAATTATAATCTCAAACTATGGTTGGTAACTGGTCATAAACACAATTACATTAATATTACTACATAAAGCAATGAATTACTTCTGTGGGCAATGTCAGCAGACTGCAAAAAAAGATAATGGAAGTTATTTTCCCTCCTTCTGTCTTATGCTATCTTTTCAACACTTCAACATACAGGAACAGCCTTTACAACCTTCCATTGTATTAACTGTAGGGGCAGCCCAATGATCAGTTTAAGACTATAATGCAACTACATATTTACTGGTCAAAATAATACCAAGATTAGAACCCATATGTACGGGCCAAGAAGAATAAATTATTAAAAACAAAAAAGACAGACACACAAAACAAGTACAGCATTTTGGTATTTTTGCTCCAGTTCCATAATCAAAAGATACTCCCGCATCTACATTTTAATTTGGCACCACAGTTGTCACTCTTACTACGAAGGCCAGACTTAAGTAGATAAGAAGTTATATCAACACTAAGAATAGTCTAGATCAGAGGGATAATATTTTTGATGGTGGGGAGGGAAGACTGCATTGCACTCATCCGACTTGTTAATAACCTCAAACACCTTTCATAATACTCAAAGAAGAAACTCCATGTCTGCATTGCATTTAGGTTGTTTTAGGCATAAATTGTTTGCTGTTATTGAATTAAATATAAGTTAGACAAGATTTATATGTATAGTAAATATTAATACTAATAGTATAGTTGGAAAAATTACAGCAGCTTTCAGACACACTTGTCATTCTTGAATTACTCATATTCTGCTTTAGGAGGACACAAGCACATCCTATATAAAAAAGCTATCTGTTCTTATGACAAAGGAAACGGAATAATTGTATTTATTAACATTAACAGAATTTAAAACTTTAACTATTGTTGGGCTGTTTTATGCAAGGCCTATGTTTGGAACAGACATAGTATCAAAGAATGCTTCCTCATGTCAGCAGAGCCGTATTCATTCACCTGGACTTTATTGTAACATCTGGTACTACTGATAAAAGAGGTAACTTTTTGGCATGCAGTTAGCTCCACAACGATACCTGGATTGTCCCCTATTCCTGTCGCTGCTGAAGCGGCTTCTTCTGCCTCCTACACTTGCTTTTTGCTTTCTCCTCTTCCAGCAGTTGCTAGTGCTTTTTCCTTTTTACCCCTTTCTGGGGTTGATTTTGCCTCCTTAATCCCTCTTACCCCATGATAGAACTGCCATCAACCACGCACACAGCCAACAAATGCAGCTGAAGCCAGGCTGCTTCATAAGGTCAGATGCCTTCAGCACCGCAGCATCAGAACTGGGACCACCTGTATGCAACAAATGCCACTGCTATCCCTGATGGCAGTACCCAGTGCTAGGGGGACCTGAGTGCGGCAAACTTTCAGTACTGTAGATGAATATGTTGGACATTTAGTAACAGTATTTAATAACAGTTGGTAAGTTTATAACTGAATAAATTCTGGGAATATAATATTCAGTTATCAGTTTCATCACTGACCTTGTACAAATTATTTATTGATTTTCTTTAGTTCATTTTATTTCCATCAAGGGAAAAGGCAGAGTCAAGCCTTTAAACAACAAATTATTTTCAAAGTACGCTGTAGTCGGTCACCAAAAATTAATGATTACATTGTATGAACACCACCAACTACGCACAACAGCAAAAGGATAAAAGCAATTTCAAATAAGATATGATGTGAGCAGACAGCTGTGCTGCTGATTCGAACTTGTATGCAGATCTACAGCTCTTTTAGGAAACGAGAATGCTTTGCTGAGAAATAATACCCAATTTTGAACTATTTATTCAGAAGTTCAATTATTTAGTCAGCAGTTCTACTCAGAGTCAACACAGTCATATTAAACTGGTACAAAGTGAGCTCAGTCAAGTCTCTTAATTGCACAATACCCTGTGGTGCACCAATAAAATAAACTGAGTCTGCTGGCATACCTTTCAGGTTAGGAAATTATTTTTTATTTATAACTCATCACTGTGTTCTTAACTACTCATGATTGTCCAGCGGATTTTAGAGAGTATTCTTAAGAGGTCACTTGCCGTAAAAATGATTGTAAGTTTAGTTTCTGTATCTTCCATAATTAATAGCACTCTTGAACGCAGAAAAGTAAAAATTAACAGACCTTCCTGTTTCTTTGTTTCTTCTAAGCTCCTCTTCACTGTTAGTCTGAAATTTTCATCCTCTTCGCTATCTGAACCTTAAATGCACAAATGAAACATAAATTACACATTGGTTCTAATAAAAAAGTTACAGTCCCCTCTTGCATTTCCTCTTACTGCAACAACATTGTAGGTTGTATTTTAAGAAATACACTTGTTATGAGCTGAAAATCAAGATACAAATACATTATAGTGGTAGTTTAAGACAGTAACTCAAGACAGTTATCTTTCAGCTACCTTCTCCCCTTTCTCCCCAAAATCTAAAGGCAGACTGCTTCAATTTATATTATTTTAAAGCAGTAACAAGAAATAATAGGTGCAGAAGCTACTGTTAGTGTCTACTGCATTTGCTTTTTTGTAATACTCATTTAAAAAAAAAAGACATCACTCACTTTCTACAAAATCTATCAATGATTTAATTATGGGACAAAGTGCTATTAGTGTGTGTCTGCCTACACATGATCTTAGCTGTATTTTGTTGCCTAAATACTCCATTTGGACAACTGAGTGCGATTCAGCAGATGTTGTTCAAGTGTCACAGAAGAAAAAAGTCGATACACTTAATCTGCTAACTCACTATAGCCAAGCCCAGCCAAAACTCCACCACCTTTCCCTTTCTAAATAATACTCTTTATGAGGCTGGTTTCCAGTTACAGAATGACAGCTCTGTTTTGAAGTGTCTAGTAGGGACTGGTGTACCAAACGTGGGTTGGTTTTTTTTTTTCCCCATTTGTTTTAAACAGAGTCTCAGTAAACTATAGGTTAAAAAAAAATTAAGTCAATGAGTCACATTATGTATTCATTTTCATGCTACAGGCTATTGCTATCTTAGGAGACAGTCTCTGTAATAAGGTCTTACGGTATTCACAATCAACTAGGTCTCCTACGGTCATATCAACAAAAGCACTTCCCTTAAAGTCATCACATTTATTAGTACACCAATGTACTTCCGATTACGTTTACCAGGAAAGAACATTCCTATATGGACATCTAATTTACTGACTGTGTGACATCTGGCATTTACATGAACCAAGTTAGGCATTCAAAGTAACAGGTACACTTGCTAAAATTTGTTTCAGACCTCTGACACATATACTTTGTTTGAACAGCAACGTTGCTGACTTTCCCAATTCCAGGAATACAGACTCCAACAGCTGGTATCAAACAGAGATCAGGAGCCCACAAAGATGCCAGAAATAGCTGGATATACACTGCAGTTAAAATGATCTTTCTCCAGTCACCTGGCAGACTGAGAATCCTGTCTTGGAGCTGCCTGCTATCTCTGGGCAGAAGAGATACTATTTTTCACATCATCTTCCAAAGCAAACAAACACAAAACCCAAAAAAGTGTCATTATACTCACTTACAAAAGGAAGGAAAATGTGCAGGGAAAAGGCTTTGCACAAGTGCCTTCTCCCTTATTAACCATCCTTTTAATCTTCCAACCTGGAAGACATCTCAGACTGCTCTAAAAAGTTTTGTACCTGTTAGAGGTGTAACAGTTGAAGCAATCACTTCCTAACCCATTTCTTGGCATAAGTATAAAGGAAGAGTTGAGTTCTTGTGAGCAGTAACGCATAGTACAAGAGGGTCTCTGGTTTGTTACCACTTCAAATAAAAATGCATTAAGAGCACTTTTCTGTAGGTTTGTGGGGATTTTTTAGGTGACAGAAGATGGAGCCAAATGGGCAAGGCAATATTCTCCTGATTGGCATCTTGCATAGACAGTTAAACAGCAGAAGATAGGAGTAGCCAGAAATCCAGGAGTTTCTTCTATATATGACCTAAAGAAGTCAACTTTCCTGGAACGGGTTATAGAGTCAGTTAGCATTCACCACAGAAGCAGCCATGATGGCAACCTATTGACACACTGTTAGAGGACAGCACTTTCCACCTTACTCCTGGGTTCCCTAACCCAGGCAACAAGCCAACTTGACACTTGCTTTTCAGAATACAGCAGATCAGCAGCTAAGTTGACTTTACTATCAATTAGGACAGTTATGAACACTGAAACAGGATCTGTAGATAGAATTATTTTAGTTCATTAAGAAAGTTTAGGATTCATCTAATGTATTAATGCAGGCCTCATCTTGCCAAAATGTTTTGCTAGTCAGACCACCTTAATTACACCACTGTAATAACATGGGGTACATACTCATATTGGAACAGAGGTATATGCAAACTAGCATGCAAAACATGTAAATGTTTTTAAAACAAGCTGCCTGCACCATGATTTATCACTACACGTGATATGCAATAACTAAATACTACTCGACAATTATCACAGAGAACAGGTTTGCTTAAAGCATAGTTGAAGACAACAACATTTCACTGCCAGAAACTATGAAACTTTAAAATAATTAGTACTGATGATCCTCTGTTAGTTTGAGGGGGGGGGAAGAAAAATCAGCTCACAGTCAAATGTAGTTATGAAGCATGTTCAAAGTCTCATGAGCTACACTCTGCCTTCACTGATCTGGCAAAGCCTCATAAGCAACACTCTGCCTTCACTGGTCATTATTTGCAATACTTCTCTCCCCTCTACCTAACTGTATTAACATACATCCAACTTCCCATGGAGGCAGTTGCTGGCTTCTCTGAAACCTTTGAGTTAGTGAAAGTTAACCTATTAAGAGGCTAACAAAAAGCCAAACCTTATTTAGGAGGTTTTTGCACAAAGGCTTGTCAGTTATCTCAAATTACACTGAGACTTTCCTTATCCAGAAACAAAGACATGGTTATGCTTGTCCTCAGTGTTCCCCCCCTGCCCCTACCCTCCCCAAACCTATACAGAGCAAAGACTAAAGCCACAAAAGCAGTAAAGATGAGAATTTTAAGATGTTCTGATATGGCTCTACAGGAATTGGGAATAAGTCTGTAACAGTCAGAAGAAAAGCTGCCTGCAGGCAAAAATTGTAGGCAGAAATGCTCCAACAAATAAGGGGGCGGGGGGCAGGAATTCAGCTTCATTAGGGGCTAGACAGCAAGAACTATTAGCATGTGTCATGGTTTAACCTCAGCCAGCAGCTAAGCACCATGCAGCCGCTCACTCACTTCCCCCCCTGCCCAGTGGGGTGGGGGAAGAGAATCAGAAGGAAAAAGGTAAAACTCGTGGGCTGAGATAAGAACAGTTTAATAGAACACAAAGTAATGAACTAACAATTATAACAGTAACAATAATATAATTACAACAATCCTTAAAAGGATTGGAATATACAAAACAAGTGATGCACAATGCAATTGCTCACCACTCGCTGACTGATGCCCAGTTAGTTCCTGAGCAGCAACCCGCCCCCCAGGCCAACTGCCCCCAATTTATATACTGGGCCTGACCTCACATGGTATGGAATATCCCTTTGGCCAGTGTGGGTTAGCTGCCCCAGCTGTGTCCCCTCCCAACTTCTTGTGCCCCTCCAGCCTTCTTGCTGGCTGGGGATGAGAAGCTGAAAAATCCCTGACTTAGTCTAAACGCAACTAAGCAACTAAGAGTGTTATCCACTTTCTTCTCATATTGAACCCAAAACATAACACTACACCAGCCACCAGAAAGAAAATTAACTCTATCCCAGCCAAAACCAGGACATTGTGGAACTCATCACTTGTCAACCAAAGAGAAAGAAAGGCCAACTGATTGGACAGATGCATTTTCAACTCAGAAGACACCAGGCTGCTTTTCCACATGGGAGAGGTCATTGTGTTTGATCTAAAGTCTGTACCCTGTGACTGAACTCTGCTCTCAAGGAGATTGTGGATTCCAATTAAGAATATACTCCATGCAAGTATCACAGAATGTCTGAGGTTGGAAGGGACCTCTGGAGGTCATCTTGTCCAGCCCCCCTGTTTAAGCAGGATCACCTAGAGCCAGCTGCCCAGGACTATGTCCAGATGGCTTTTGAATATTACCAAGAAGATACTGTACTGGGGAGCTCGGAACTTGACAGTTATGGCCTTACCAGTGCTGAGTGAGTTATGGCCTTACCAGTGAGAGGGAAAGGACCACCTCCCTCAACCTGCTGGTAACAGTCCTCCTAATGCAGCGCAGGGTACTGTTGGCTTTCTTAGCCATGAGAGCACATTGCTGGCTTGTGGTCAACTTAGTGTCCACCAGGACCCCCAGGTCTTTTTCTGCATAGCTGTTTTCCAGTTGGTTGACCCCTGGTCAGCATATATCAGTGCCTGGGGTTGTTCCTCTCCAGGTGCAGGGCTTTGCACTTCTTGTTGAGCTCCATGAGGTTCCTGTCAGGACATTTCTTCCCTGTCAAGGTTCCTCTGGATGGCAGCACAACCCCTCTGGTGTATCAGCTACCACTCCCAGTTCTGTGTCATCAGCAAACCTGCTGAGGGTACACTGTGCCCCACCACGTAAGTCATTAAGGAACACATTAAAAAGGACCAGACCCAGTATTGACCCCTGGGGTACACAGCTGGTTACTGGCCTCCAACTGGAGTTCATGCCACTGATCAACATGTTCTGGGTCTGGCCATTCAGCCAGTTTTCAATCCACCTCACCGTTTGCTCATCCAGCCCTTCATCACTTCATCAGCACGTACTCCTGTGGTACTGCTGGCATCTTCTGATCATGAAAAGTAAAGGAGAATGTTTAATTTAGAGAAATCAGGCATGCCCTGTGTCTCTTGTTAAAATGCTTAGCATGTTCTGTAGCTCCCAACTCCCCTGGGGTCAGAGGAAAAGCAACTGCCCAGTTTCTCAGCCAAGAGATCTTAAGATATGGCCTCTTCTCTAGTACATTTTATTAAATAAACAACAGCTAAGAAACTCTGACTGTACCTATTCTCTCAAGGAAATCCTACTGCTCACTATTGCCCTCACATATTGCCAAATTCCTGCTGGAAGAACGAAAAAACAGGAAAGCAAATTCTGGATGAATATAGAACACAGAGATGAGAAAGATTAATCCTATAGATGGGAGCAAATATAGTGATTTTTTGACATTTGGCAAGTTTCTCATAGAAACCTGTTCTGGGAAGAGACTGGTAAATTTTCACAGAATGCAAGCGCCACCCACTGTCCTGACATCAAAGTGCCACAGCTTGAATTTGGGTTAGCTGCCCACATGGCTCAGCATAATCCCCGCTCTATAGCTGATCCTCTCCTCTTGCAACCCCCCCTAGTTACCACAATCCCCTTAATTTCCATCAGGTTTACTGGTTCCTCTGTCTCACCAGAGACTTGACTTCCGTTCCCCAGCCTTAACTGTCCTCCCTTGCCATACAACTTCTTAACACACCTCCTGACTACTGCACACATTGTACAGTCCCACACCCTACCTCCACTTCTCTCTCCTACAATGCTCCTTCTCTTAGTCTTTTCTGTAACTCCCAATCTCATCCTCTCTTTCCCATCCCAATGTACGGTGAAATTAGTATCACACTTAACTCACTGTCTCTCTATCCACTGACCCTTTTCCTTCTACAGTTGATATCTGAAGTTTTAGTACTACCTTACCTTAAGGATACCACTGAAGTTACCTCATTTAGGATCCTAGTGACTACTTAGCCAAAAACTTCAAATCAGTACCCCATCCTTATCTTCATTAGCAATGACGTTCAGTATGTGTGATCACACTGCCTTTATAATACTGTTCCTTGGCTTCCAGAATCCTTTCCTTTATTCCTTCTCCAATATGTCCCCAGAGGATCCTCCCCACATACTCCTCACCAATACTTACTGCTCTAATCTCCGTTTCGTCATTAAGGTAACATCATCTGTAAATGCAAATACAGCTGCTTCCTGCTGAGGGTTCACAAATACACAAGACCTCTCTTCCTCCATGCAAATTAAAGCTTCACTCTATATCTCTCTCCCCATAGATACTCATTCATCTGTTCATTCAAGTGTAGCATGACTAAAAATAAAGCTCGCAATCCCTCCCCCTCCTCCAATTGCATTTTTTGGAAACTGTGGCCAATACCATGGTGATCACTCAGGCTTTCATTTAACCTTCATCTTAAGACACCTCTCTAAAATTCCCAACCAGATTAAACTAAACCTTGAGGATTTTTTTGTATGATCCGAGGTCTTCCCAGTTCATCCACTTGGCTACAATTCTTGTTCAGACTCATTATCTTAGGTCTTAATACACTGCTTTCCCCCCTAGGGGATATGCATATATTTAAAAGGTGCACACAAGAGATGTCACTGACATACCAAAGCCAATAATAACTTCCTGTTGTAGCTAAACACACGGTTACAACTCAAGGGTGACTTTCTTATCACTCCCCACTGCAATAGGCTGTGGCCACTGTAATAACAGTGTATATAAAGAAATAGATCCTTACTAGAGTAACCATCATTCATTCATGGTGCGTCACACTGCAGATGATCATGCCCTTCACATTCAGTCTCTTTGGACAGTGGGGGCTGGAGGCTGTGACCTATCCAGTCACGTGCAGTCTGTGTTAACGGAAGGTTAGAAAAAAGCAGAGACTGGGTGGGGTTAGGTGTGGTATTCATATTGGACGGACCTCAACACCCACGAAAACTTGACCATTGAGAAGGCAAGCAATTATTCTCAATTTCTACTGTAAATTAATTCTTAACTCCTCTTAAATTTTTTTGTTGGCTGTATGTAACGCAAAAGCTTTTTGGGATAGTGGGAACTAGGAAACTTGGCAGCATTCATCAAAATGAAATGAAATCCTGCTCTTCCAAATATAAACTGTCATAAAAGCTACATGCAGTAGTATGTAAACACTTCAGGCAATAGTAGCAGATTGAAGATGCAGGCTGACAACTCCACTTGAGCACAGTGGAAATGAACCTAATTCATCAGTAGAAGAGGTGCAGTGGCTATTTGGCAGACAACATAGTACATCACTACACCATTGATTTTGATAGTCTCATGAAACAGCCTGACTCTTTAAAAGAAAGGAGGAGAAATACTCCAGAAAATTTGGTCCTCTTATTATTAAAAAAAAGTCTGTTCTACCTAAAAGCTCAGTCAATAAAGGATCTCATTTGAATATGACTGAGAAATACAGTTAAGCTAAAGCCATCAACTTAACACAAATCACTTTTGTCAACTAAGAAGTTGGGGCACTCCTATCAGTGTCAGGATGGACATGATGACCCCTAACCTACCATCAGCTTTGCCCTCAACATTGTCCAGCACTCATTAAAAGTATAAGCTGTAGCAGTAGTCATGACTAGATATCAAGTGTCAAGACATAGACAAGGGAAAAATGGTAGTTTTCTGCATGCTACAAACTTTTCTTTACAAAGGAATTGCGAAGGGAGACATAGAAAACTCTTCTCTTCTACCCTTCTCACACCACTCTATTAACATGCATGAATTGTACATCATGTGTTGTGCCTTCAGCATGAAAGAAAAAAAACCTTCCGTGTTTATGAACTCAGGTTTAGCAGCAGGAGAGAGCAAATAAGAATAAATGACTTGCCTACTCTTTTCATACCTAAAAGGAAATTAATGCATCCACTACTGCCAATGGTCTCCTAAGGCCATTACAGTTGATAACCTACTGCAACAAATGCAGGAAATTCTATTTTTATTTATTTTAAAATTAATCCATGTACCACAGTTCCCACAGCAGTTCTGCTGACATGGTAAAACGGTTCAGAAGGTGCAACTGTCAGATTGCCACAATCCAAACACAATCCAGCTGCTCGGAAGCTAATAATAGCTCTGTGAAGGTGATTCAGGGAAACAGGTTTTTCATTTTGAAGTTCATCCAATACCAACAACTGTCTTATATTTATCAACACAATTCTCTGTGGTAACTGTTTCTCACTTATTTCTCCCTCCAGAATAATAGCCATAGGCTTGAGAAAGTCACAAAGCAAGCAAATCTTGTTTATATTTCCTTATGTTCAGCTGCATTTCTGTAACAGGACAACAGGTTATACCAGCCTATGATACCTTGCATGACTTTCCATCTCAGCCCTCTGATATTGGTCTTTCCACACTAAGACTTGCAAATGCTTACTGATGCTGCTGAGCCATACAGTGAAGTGCGTATTATGCATTGGCTTTATCTTTTTAAAAAACTTTATAGACTCTTCGTAACAACATCATCCCACACGCAGCAAACATAGGCCTATTAGCAAAAAAGATTTTCTAATGTCCTGTTTTAATACAGGAACAGGAGACAACGGCAGCTCTCACTGTTTGGGTCCCCCCCCCGCTGACACTGACTGGAAAAGGGGACCAAGGATGCCTCAAGACAATTCTGTTCCTTACAAGTTTGCCAGGGAATGCTGACAGCCAAGGGACTTGTGCAATTCCATCACTTTCCTGCTCAAAGTATTTATTTATTTTTTATAACAACTGCATGCATAACTTAAGTGGGATGCACAACAATCAAGACAGCCAGCAAGTTGAGGTTTAGGGCCTCTCAGTAGAATCCATCACCATAATAGTACATTAAATATTAACATAGTAAAGGACATTGAAAGAAGGGTTAGATTAGGAAACTTCTGGAAGCAAATCCAATATATATATAAAAAAAACCAACCACAAACCTGCAGTATAATTTATACACAGAAAATTGTTAGATCAAAGACATCACCTCTGAGCCAGTATACCCCTATGAATAAAGCTATCCTAGCCAAACTACCCAGGCAGGGAGCTAGAGTACCCTTACGTAAAAAACAGTCATTCCCCTCTCCTCACCGTCTCATAACGTTAAGTCGCACAACAAACTGTACAAGAAAGGAAGCCCCTACAGCTGAATTGACTTAAATTGACTGCTTGCAAGTTCCACCTCTCTTCCAACTCTTCCTCCCAAAAACATGCAAAGCTCCCAAAGCAAAAACAGCCTTCTGCATTAATATACAGTTATAGCTATAATTACATTAGAAAAGATCTATCAATCTAGAAATTTCAATACACTCTACAAAGAAAACATTCATAGTAGGAATACAATGATTCAATGTGTAGCTTTATGGACAACTGTGGAGAAAAGCAATCTTCCCCTTTGAGCAAAGTTACCTGCACCAGTGAAAGGTGACAGTTCTATAATTAACTACGCCAAGAAATTTTACTGGTATGGCTACTTCTGGCTGGGAATCACATCTCCATAACCCAGCTAAAAAATCTACACCAGCAAATGCCTAGGGTAGCCAGAAAACTCTATAAGCACCTTTTCTGTATCAGAAGCACATAAATCAATCCCAGCTCACCATAGATCATTTTTTTCAGGAAACCATTTAATTATCCTATCTTTCTTTTTCCCCTCTAATCGATCGATGCCAATTCACCAGTAGTGCTAGCACTCCACTTCAATCCTCCTGGTAGAACAGCAGCACCACGTGATAGCTCTCATACACCTGCATGAAGACTAGCAGTGTATTTTTCTGAAAACAGTTTAGGGCTAGTTCAGAAACAACTTTCTGTAATACGCACTTAATTTACAAGCCCCCCAAACCACAAGAACCCAGGAAAAGCAATAATGTGTTTACAGAGAAATGTCAGGTCTTCCAGGAAAAGTTTACTTCCAAGATATTTTTAGATACTGAGAAGTATTAAAACTCACCTCAGCTCCGGTATCCTTTGCACGAAAATGAGCTGGCTCAGACCTCTTTGATTATCCTATATAAAACCAGCGTGATCGTTTTAGCATGCCATTAATTAGAATATGGCATTCCAGAGAATTTAAAAGCTTTCCTTGATACTTCTCCAAACACATGCGTTAGCCATGTACCAGTGAAGACACTTATCAAGTGATTGGGAGTAAAGAGGAGGACAATCAGAGTTAAAATAGGCAGAGATATTTGGGGAAATAATGATGCTTTAGCAGGGTCACGTTTGTTTCAGACCCAGAACAAATCAAGCAAAGCAGATTTGAGTACATATTGACAAATATGCACATGAGAGTGCTCTAGAAAGGAGTTTTCAGACTGAAACAACAGTTTGTCTCTGCTATAATAAAGAATACAGCAAGGACAGAGTTTGTCATGTTGAATAAAAATGCTTAGTTAAGTCTGGTTTCGAAGCTTGCCCCAAGCAAATTGATTTTTCTGATCTATATTTCATAGAAATACCAGTACAATACAAGAAGCATCAAGCAACAGCTTGTGTTACCAGCACAAGTGTTCAATTCTTTTATTGCAAAAAACTATTGGTTTACTGGAAAGACAGCGTTTAATGTTTACTTTCTACCTTTTGTGGTATCTGAAATGCTGTTTAGCAAGGCACACATCATGTCTCCTTCAATGTGGTGAGGATTTAGGATGCGAGCTGACCGCTGGGTCATCTTAAACTGAGTTTCCAGTTCCAGGAAGCTTTTGTCTCCAGACAGTATGGTGAAAGGAATTTGCTTGGGCAGGTGCTCATCCAGACGACCAGCCTGTACGGGAACAAATGACAAATGTTGAACTGAGATTATGTTTTTATCTCATGGGGTTTGGCTAGCTTTTTGTAAGACAGGTCTTCATAGGAAAGCCTTCTACACTTCTGTATCACCATTTTTACGGTCCAATGCACGTTATACCACTGTGAAAGTTACTAATTCAACAGTGTGACATTGCGTTTATTCTATACATATGACAACAGATATAGGAAATGGCTACCAGAACAGTACAGATGGAATGTGGAACAAATTCCTAAAAAGCAGCATTTCAGAACCATCTCTACATAAAACAAGTCATCTGTGCACAGCATTTTAAGAATCATAAAAAGGTGTAATGTAACATACAAACACTGTTGCAAAACACACATATCATGATACCTTGATTAATTAGATTGACTAATTAGATTCTCAAGTAGCTTTATCTAACTCATAAAGCACCATATTAAAAACATGAGTCCCCATGGCATCCCAGATTCCTGTCCTTCACCTGCACCCCTCCCAATCCAGCCAAAGCCCTAGGTCTACTGAACAGTGGGACTGCTCTTTGTCAGCCCAACAGGGTCTCTGAAACTAGCACCCATCCAACTCCAGCTTAAAGATGGCTCTAGATTTGGGCTACTTGAAGAGAGAGGCAGAAGTTACATTTCTCTGAAACAGAAAGTGCAAGAATTGTGTTTTTTAAGTCATTCCCTAACCAGTCCCCTTCCCCTCTACAACAGACTATGTCCTATTTGCACTAACTTTCTTATTCCTACGGAAAAAAAAGGAAAAAAGGAAAAAGAAAACCTAAAAAAAAAAACCCAACAAAAGAAAACAACCCCAAAAAAAGAGAAAACCTAAAAAAAAAGAAAACCCCAAAAAAAAGAAAACCTAAAAAAAAAAGGACAC
Source organism: Astur gentilis (assembly GCF_929443795.1). NCBI lineage: Eukaryota > Metazoa > Chordata > Aves > Accipitriformes > Accipitridae > Astur > Astur gentilis. The sequence goes on along the minus strand of NC_064894.1, from coordinate 137,104 downwards.
CCCCCCCACCCAAAAAAAAGAAAAGCCCCCCAAAAAAGAAAAGCCCCCCAAAAAAGAAAAGCCCCCCAAAAAAGAAAAGCCCCCCAAAAAAGAAAAAAGTAAATCACTTCTCAACAGGCTGTCTCCACTCAATTCAGGTTTATCATTCTTTTTAGAGGATGCAGAAGTCATGTGAAGAGAATCTGAGAATCTCATCTGTAATTAGTACTTGATGTCAACAGCAGATATCATCTGCCACTCTTCTCTGGGTACAGAAACACAACAATAAAAGTGTGCACTAACTTACATGAACACAGAGAGCAAAGTCTGCTGCTTCTCGTCTGGTACCACAACGTGGATGAAGAAAGAAACATCCAATCCTCTTAAGATAATTGTAAATTTTGCACTGCACTGGAGGTTTCCAGTTGCTGTATCCTCCTAAACAGTGAAGAAGAAAAATAAAAAAGAAAACAAACAAAAACCAGAAATGCCACCATGAATTAAGAATGCAAGAAGGCAAAAGCAAAGATAAATCTGGCTTTAAAGACAGAATTTATTTTGACCAACGCAAAAGCTAAAATAAACATATAACCAAAATCCCGAAAGAACCCTTGTTCTTGGGTTAGAAAACAAAAAAGGAAAAAGTAGCTAGCCTGATCCTACACAAAGCCTCTCATTCAATTTTGTATGAATTTTTCTTATAATCCTGCATATCCCGATATCATGTGCATTTAGACATAAGAACGTATTTTTTTCAGTTTTAAGCACAGTTATGGTTAATGTGCAGAAGCAGAGGAGCTCTGGAAACATAGTACAGTAACAGAAATGCTTCTCTTAGGGAATCCTGTACTAATGTAATGCCCAAGGTTATTTCCACCAGATTCTATAACTGCCTGACACATCACATGGATCCTCTTTTTAAAGAGTTCTGACAAGAACTGGAGCAACAGCTGAAACAAATGCTGGAGTCCTGACAAACACTTGGATGCAGTCAAGGATAAGCAAAATGACGCTACAAGTGGGGAAAAAAATAAGTGCAGGAATTTTCTCAACAGTATCCTAAAACATGTAGTTACTGGCTGAGAAAACAGTTGGATAATAGAGATGAACCAAGTAAGAGGCCTGCTACAGATAATACCAGGCTGAAACAGCTTGTAAGGGGAAGGAAAGAAGCAGCAAGTCTCTCGAGAAGAGAGGGAAAAACAGAGGCACTTGGAGTTACTCTGACAACATAAAAAGACAAACAACTGAAGGACAATTTGAAGGGAGTAAATAAGAATTTCATGACATTCCCAAGAATATAAATGGAAGAAATAATGGGTCTGCAATGGGGAGGAAAAAAATGTTGCTTTTTCTGCCGGATGATAGTGTCTGGATGTAAGAAAGGATTTTGAATGGAAAGTGAAAGCAGTCATTAATGGCACTTCATGTGACAACATGTGAAATTAAGGCTCAAGTAAACATGCAATAGAGGATTGTGTATTCCAACCTGCCCATACGCAGTCCGACAAAGAAGTAGAAGCAATCTTCAGTAGATTTCTCCTGGGGTTTTTTGTGTTCCCCCCCACCCCTTTCCAGCCTAATGGCTATAAGAGGGTATCAAAAATTATCTCAAAGATTTAGTAAACAGACTACACAGAAATTATTTAGGGATATCTGTCCATGAGAAAAACAGTATTTGCAAGTCATTCACATCTGTTGTGACAGCCTTGGTCACGACTTGTAATCACTAACCTTGGCTTTTGGCTGCATAAATATGCAACATAAACATTTGACCAGGACAGCTGAAAACAATGACAGAACTGTATTTACTCTGGCAGAGCTAGACCACAAATGGGTGAAGGACAACAGAATATCTGAAAACAGAAACAATACAGAGCAGGGGCAATACAATGGAGGAACTCAAAGCAAAGCTAAGGCTGTATTAGCAATAGGAATAACAGAAATAATACAAAAGTATCACATAAAAATAATAATAAAAATAAATTGGAAACGTTGTTTGGGAAATGCAGGGAAAAAAATCAGAAGAGACAGGGATGTTGCCATTTTCACAGGCTAAACAAGAACAGCATGTATCAAATAACTCTGTAAACCATTATTATGAGAGGGCACCTAAAACAATAAATTCAGATGTGCCTGGAAGCCTTAGTGTTCCCAGGCTCTGTAACAATATAGTTGATGCTAATAAACTGATGAAGTGTTCTCTGATATTAATATGGCCTATTTTAATCACAATTTACTCTTCAGTATGGGTTTTTCAGTTCAAGTGCTCCAGAAGCCACTCCCACGAGGCAGCCTGCATGCAGCAACCCTGTTTGAGGAGCAAGAAATTGAGTAGCACTGATGTGGGCTGGGCTGTGCTAGCAGGTGACTGTGTCTGGAACATCCCTGGACGCAGTGTCGTAGCTAGCACAGAGATACCTTTGGGTAAGATTATTACATTAACAATAGATTAGTAACACTAAAACTGTAGTATGGATTATTTCTCTTTCTTAGATAGGTCAGCAAAGAGATATTTCTGACAACAATACACTTCAGGCATTTCTGGGTTCAATCAATTTTTTCTTACTGAATCAAACCATGGCATTTTAACCTTGAAAAACAGCACAGAAGACTCTGTCATAACAGACAAGCTTGGGTCAATTAATGACAAACCAGTTTTGAGTAAAGTAGAATAACAAATTAAGACTGAAAGCAAGTGTCTGAATTCAAGTGGGGAAAGTTTGATATAACTGTGAAAAATTATTCTTTACTAAATAATACTATATATACTATACTATAAAACACAACAGAGTAGCTTTGGACTTCAGACGTCAAACAGGCCTGACATTTCTTCAAGTCAGATTCCTAATAGTTTCTTATTTTTATGTGCAGAAAAAGAAAAAAATGTTTTTCCAAGGCCAAGTAGATTGAATAACTATAGAAATGAACACAAAACCTTCAGCAATTAAAACCACAACCAAACCCCAAATCACAATAGCCTTAGAAGTCAAGAAGTGCAGAGGTGAAGTGAAATTTGACCAGAAGTCAAGCTGGGTAAAGCCTCACAAAAGATAGTAAGAACAAACAACAGGTTGTTCAGCCATACACAAAAGAGAATATAAATAAATGGAGTAGCCAGGCAGCAAGAATGGAATACAAATCCAGTATGATTAGGTATAATCTCAACCCTCAAAAGCAGTGTTTTCTGTGGCTTTGTGCATGTACGCAAGAATTCTGTTACTGTGCAGAGAGGCCAAATGATACATAATGACAATACAGGCAATGATACAGAAGTAAAGCCTGAGCAGAACACAAAATCCTGGAGCGTTAACTTGCTTTAACAGAGAAGACCAGAGGATTTGTCCCCAGAACTCCTAACAACGAGACATTACACTCAGGTCCAGGAGCAGAGCTGACTAAAGAACTTATACTTTACATTAACAGACATACTTGCTCTGCCTTCATCAGCTAACTGGACTACCTGTTTCTCAGAGGAAAAAAAAAGTGATTCAGGCATCAACAAGCCTTTCTGTCCAACCTCAGCAGCACGGAAACTCTCAGCTTTCAGGATGCCCTTGATTATCTTCTAAAGGAAGAGATAATAGAGAACATTAAGTGAAGAAGTGCAGTGCAATGCTGTCCACCAAGTGTGAAACACACCTGACAATTCCTACAAGTCTGCCAAGATGATGCCTATGTTTCAGGCAATAAATATTTTGAAACTATCCCTTATCTAGTCTTTACTGAAGTATTCAATGTACCAGAGGCAAAATAATTATAAAGGCAGATACAGAGAAAAACAGTAGAAAAAGCACGAGGTGGACAAGAAGTTGGTTCAAGAACAGTCAGGTAAGGAAAAGTATCAAGTTAGAGGGATGCTATTGGTAGACTTCGCAAAAAGCTTTGTTATAAACCCGTAACTATGCGAGTTCCATCAATCACCTTGTACCACTACTGGTATCTTCCAGATGTGAGATACACCTATTGATATGCAGGATGACCACAGACATCCTTAAGGAGCGACCCAGAGACAGTACAAAATTCAAGTACAAGAATGTAAAATCATGCCTTTTTAAACTAAAAAGAAAAAGAACATGACAAGGACTTGGGAGTTAAAAAGAAAGTGATCTCTGAGTATTATGGCTGTCCTGATAATTACAAAAACCTAGTATGATACAGCCTAGAGTAAGTTCAGCAGGTAAGCCAGAAAGACTCCTAAACCATTCAGCAATTCTGGAACATATTCTACAAGGAATAATAAGAGCAGAGGAGGTTAAGACTGACTTAGAAAAGTTCAAGAACATTTCTATGACATGGTGCCTGTGACACTGTGACTTAAGAAGCCTTTGTGGCTGCTTCTTCCTGTCCTTCGCTCTCTCAGATTCAAAGAATCTTTGCTCAAGTATCTGTGTAGACTTCTTAATCTTATCTTTGTATTTCCTTCAACCACTTTTTACCTTGAAAGCCCCAGATAAACGTCCCTTGGTTCAGGTTAGCTGGCAGCTGCGTGAATAAGCTTCCCCAGTTGTCCAGATCCACCAACACAATGTGAGTCATGGTACTCAGGTAGTCAAGATCAGGAAGTTCACCATCTTCAATGGGATAAAAAGGATGCATTTAAAGTTCACCTGACTTTCTGGTCAACCAACATACATCAGCTGAAGATATGCTTTTGAAAATTTATGTATTCAACTGTTCTATAAGCTAAAAGTTATAGAACATGATCATATTTGGTGATTGCATTGTTTTTAAGTCAACTGAAGTAGCATTTAGTAATGCACAAATCACACAAAAGAAAGTAGAATCTAGCTATACGATGGCATAGAGCTGGATAGTTTTGTGGTAAGCACAGAAAGCTATTGTCCTGCACTAAGACATTTTAATAGTCCATTTAATATTCAGCTGTGCACCCCCGACTATGGCAAGTCTCTGTAACATTTAATTGCTTACATGCATAAAAGCACGTAAAATGTTTAGAGACATACTTTTTGCTGTATATCTAACATAAATGTCAACCTTTTAATCAAAAGCATTATGACACCGTAATTAAAAACACTTCCAATTTTTGAACACAAGGTACACCTTCAGCATTCTTGTTGTCATTCTTAGAAGTGACATGAACATAAAAAAAGTATTTGCATGCTCAAGGCAAAAAGCCTAATACATAATGAGACTATAAATTCTCAGCCAAAATTATTTTTTGGCAAGCTAAGGAAACTGAGAAATGGTGTTATAATAGGACTGCCCACACAGAAAGCACTACCAGGCTCATAAATATTTACATATACAAAGGAGGCAAGTTTCTCTTGAATGTGTGAGTATTACAGACCACTCTTACATTTCTAGGAGTCAGATCTCTGTTTGTGGTCCTTGATTGTCCTTTTCCTTTTAACACCAAATTATGCTCCCAACTAATTTGAAAATTAAGTTTTTCAGTCCCAGGGTTCCCACATCTGCCTACTTTTTGTTTTTTGAAGACTTCATGCATATGGCAAATAGCAATAAATTGTTGAGTCCAAGTTCTGGAAACTCAAATACCAAGAATTCAAAATGCAGCTTTGAGAAATAACAAACATCAAATTCTGAGCTGATTTATAGACTGGATGTAGGCAAATGGTATGCTACATACTTGCACTGAAATTGAAACAGAGTGTGTTAAAGACAACAATATTTTTCTAATGCTAAAAAAAAAAAAGCCTACAAACCTTCACCAGGTTCTTCAGAGTATGTTGAGTTCTCTTTTTTTTCTTTCTTTCCCTGTATTGGTCCCTGTAGAGGAGACGATTGTGGTCTTTCCTGTGGTCTCCATCTCTTGGATGGACATGCTTGAAATTTTAGTTCATGAGGTCTTCTGTCCACACAAGCCCCACTTGCTGTGAACTTGAATACTGTATTTTCCAATTCTGATGCAAGACTTGATAGATCAGGTTTCTGCAAGAAGCAGTGTTTCATGTGATAGTGCTGATGTGCACTCTGAAGATCATCAAAGTTTTTGTTGCATGCAGCACATCTAACAACATACATCTCTCCCTTATGTTTCAGTGACATGTGACTGCTGAGATGACTGTTCAAATCAGCAAAATTCTGTGCAGTTGCAGAACAGAAGCAGCATTGAAACCATAAATTTCCTTTTTGCAGCATGGCTTTCTGACAATTCCCATAATCGTGCTTCCTGTTTATTTTGGAGACATAAGTTGTCCGGCAACCACAGGTTAAACGGTCTCCTTCTTCTACTGGGAGGAAGTCCTCCTCTTTTTTTATTGATACTTCCATCTGCTCAGGCACAAATGCATAGTCCATGCTATGAATCTCCTTATAATGGATTAGAAATTCTTCTTCTGTGTCAAAAAAGAGATTACCACAAAGGCCACAGAAGTATTTAGTCTGTATCTCCTGGTTATGATGCTCTTGGAAGTGTCGCTGTAGCGTTCCTACTTTCCGAAAGTGATTTCTGCATAAGCCACAGCAGTATCTGTGAAATGCATGGCTTTCTAATGACATGCAATGCTGTTTAACGCTCTCTTCAGATTCAAACATCTCTTCACAAATGTGGCATTGCCATTTTCCCAGAATAGGACTTTTTTCAGAGGAGAGTTCCATAGGACTAGGAATGCAGTCTTTCCTTTCACCTGCAGAAATGCATGCTGCGTCAGAAGCAGATGGCATAGGCTCATCTTCTAAAGCTTCTTGCTCATAATAGTAACTATGTCCACCATGAAATTCACTCACGTGTCCCATAATATCCTCTTCTCTGAGGAGATCTACAGAGCATGCTCTGCACCAGAGAAGAAAATTAGTCAAGTGTGCTCCCCCATGGAATCGACTCATATGCAGGCGGATAATGCTCGAATTTTCAGCAAGCTTTCCACACACAGCACACTTGTGACAGATCCGATTTGCTGATAGAATGTGCTTTTCTACTGACTCTTCTGTAAAAAACTTTTGAAGACATTCACAAAACCAGGCTTTTACTTTGCAAGCACTGCCCTGACTTTGGTTTGCTACATGATCTTCATTTTTATCTTTTGAATCACTCTTCCGTTTTGAAGGAGTAGACCCCATTTCACTGGTAGACTCATTCAAAGTCAAATGTCTTTTAAGCAGTGGTCTTGACCGATCCACAATGTGGCACAAATGAGACTGATTTTTATTTTTTCCATTGATATGACAGAACATCAAGATGGACTCTTCCATTGTAGTAAGAACTTTAATGTTATGTCGAGTGGTTTGCTTATGCTGGGTGATCTGATTCTTATCAGCAAACAGCTTATCACAGTTCTCACAGTGACCTTTTGTTTTAAATATCTCTGCAACTTGGGAGATGCTCTTCTTTGACAGTGCTACGGGCCCAGAATTACGACAACGTGTTCTAGAATGGATTAAACAAAAATAATAAAGATGTTATATCATAACCTGACATTTTTAAACTTTCAGATTTACTTTGAAATATTACCTAGTAGCTACAGCAATTAGTCCATGGAAATAGTGTCCTCTGTATACTTTAACTCACCTACTAGCTCACCAACAAAAACATGCAATGCCTATCTAGGCTCTGCACTTTAAAGAGAATTAGGCGCTAATTTCCGAAACTAGCACTTAGATTGATGCTTATGTTGTTGACATTTTAGAAATCAAATGCTGCCAACTTAGAAAAAGTGGAACAGAGACCAAGTTCTGTTGTTCTGTTACAGAAAGCAACCAAAAGGATACAGACATCAATCAGCATTCTGCAGTGGATTGAGTGGGGTAAGGCAGGGTAAAAGACATGGAAAGGGGGCAGGTTTTTTGATAGTTTACTCTGAAAGTCAACATTCAGATGGTCCTAGATGCCCTGAAATCCACTAGCACCACTAAGAACATGTCTGCCTATGGATGTTCACATTATAAAGACAGCTGTCTCTCACAAACCTGAAATGAGCTGTTAATTCCATATGCGAGCGTAGTATCTGGTAGCAGGATATACACTTCACTTGGAAGGGGACTTCTTTGCACAGAGATATCAGAAGGTTCTTTGCATAGGATGGGAAAGGTAGAGGAAGGCCAGCCTTCATTTCATCTACAGTATGGAATGGCAGAAAGTGCAACCACACGTTAGAGTTCTTTCATAGTACGTCTGCTCTCAGATGACCTAGTTACAATTGTACTCGTTTGTCACAGGGTTCAGAAAGCAAGTTACCATGTGCCAGCTGAGTCAGTAATTGTGCAATGGAAACTTTTAAGTAAAACTGCATTAATTTTTTAAACCTCTGTAACAATCTCATTTTCGAATGGGCATCTTGCTTTTTCATACTTGGTGACTGACTCTACTTCCCTTTTCCTCCTCCTCCAAGGTCAGGTCAGATACCTCTCTTGGGAAGGTTCTTATTGACCTTACTCCCCTCCATCGATCACCACTTGTCTACTATATACACTTTTGTTTAAAGCCATAGTGTGTTTAAAAAAGAAAAGAGTACACAATTCATTTAACAATTTCCCACATACTGGGACCATCCCTCTCTCTGTTCCCCGTTCTCAATGTTAGTTCTCCTTAAATTTTTAGGTGTGGGAGTTCCTGTTGTTCTGAGTACATACTCCATGTCTAACTCCATGTACCAGCAGAATAGAAAATTTTCTATTGAAAAAATAATGGGAAATGGCTTATGAACTATATATTGCTGTTAATGTTCTGCATCTCAGGAGGCAAATTCTCTTTGAATTTTCTATTTAGTAAGATGTGATGATCAGCAGGCAGTAATTTGCAGTTATGCGTTTCAACTAACTTCACTGCCAGATCTTATAGACCATGCTGATAATATTAATCATGAAGACCTACCAATGCAAAGGAAAAAATAGAGCACTTCCTTTTTTTGTTCTGAGCTAAGCACTATCCATCTCTAAAGAAAACACTATTTTGTGCTTTGAATGTTTTCAAAGCAATAGCTCACCCGCAATCTTTTTTAAAACCTATGGCCGATTTTAAAGGCACCTACAGTCAGCACACTCAGAATTAATAACCTATTTGAGAATAAAAGTACATTAGATTTACAATACATAAGAGAACTCAGAACTGTGCAGCTAATTGTCACTTCAGTGAAGATAGCAGTACTGACTCAACCTGCAGGAAGATTCCTTCAAAGCCTGTCTTCACTGTACACTTCCTGCAGCCACTCTGGGGGAGGGCAGAAGTAGAAGATACAGTTATGAGGATGAGAAATAACTATACCAATCCTTTTGGCCATATAGGCATTGTGAATGCTACGCTATCTAAAATATGGCAGCTTCTTGAATAAGAAGTCAACTCCCTCTATATCTCACCCGTCTCAGCTGTTTACCTAACATTAAAGTAGATGCTTTAATGCCTATTGCTTATGTCAAAGCTAAAAAGTCAGTGCAGCTATAATGGTCATTAACCCTGCTTTCAACACCATAATCAGACAGGTATCTTCTGTGGAATCCAGTAAGTACGGTTCAGGATGTTACCAGCTCACAACATAACCAGTATTATAACCTTCAGTAGCAATTCGACCAGTGCCAGGCATCAGACCGGCAGCACCGTTCCAGCTAAGCAGGCTAAATTTGCAATTATATGGAGAAGAAACTTTCACAGGTCTTTTCCACCAGGAATGCCAAGAACACCAACAAGAAAAATTGCCTCCAGCTGACTTCAGACAGTACAGTAAGGGGAAGGAACATCACAGCCAGTCTGACTGGAATTGAAAAAGAAACGTATGTGTTTTGGTTCAAGTTCGTTTCAACATGCTAAATGTAAACTTATTTAGGACAGTAGCTGCACAGTCACTGGAGGATGAGAAGCTTGTATGAGACACCTGACAGCATAGAGATAAAGGAAAGTCTGCTTCTCATTACAGCAACCATGATGAAGGAATCACTTCTACACAAAAAAAATTAATTTCTAAGCAACCACCCTGATATCTGTTGGAGGGACAGCACAGCAGGGCATAAGCAATCCAGAAGGCTCCTGGAATGCGTTGATTATAACTTCTTTCTCCAAGTGATAGAGGAGCCAACGAGGAGAGGTGCTATGCTGCACCTTGTTCTCACCAACAAGGAGGGGCTGGTGAGGAATGAGAAGCTCAAGTGCAGCCTTGGCTGCAGTCACCATGAAATGCTGGAGTCCAAGATCCTTGAGGCAGTGAGGAGAGCACACAGCAAGTTCACTACCCTGGGCTTCAGGAGAGCAGACTTTGGCCTCTTCAGGGATCTGCTTGGTACAGAACCATGGGATAAAACCCTGGAGGCAAGAGGGGCCCAAGCATGCTGGTTAATATTCAAGGATCACCTCCTCCAAGCTCAGGAGTGATGCATCCCAGCAAAGAGAAGTCAGGCAAAAACGCCAGGAGGCCTGCATGGATGAACAAGGAACTCCTGGACAAACTCAAACACAAAAAGGAAGCAAGGACAGGTGGCCTGGGAAGAATACAGACAAATTGTCCGAGCAGCCAGGGAACAGGTTAGGAATGCTAAATCCCTGCCAGAATTAAATCTGCTCAGGGACGCCAAGGGCAACAAGAGAAGCTTCTATAGGTACATTGGTGATAAAAGGAAGACTAGGGAAAATGTTGGCCCTCTCTGGAAAGAAAATGGCAGAACTCCTTACCTGGGATGTGAAGAAGGAAGAGGTACTCAACGACTTTTTTGCCTCAGTCTTCACAGGCCAGTGCTCCAGCCAAAACGCCCACGTCACAGAAGGCAAAGGCAGGGACTGGGAGAATGAAGAACTGCCCACCGTAGGAGAGGATCAGGTTCGAGACCATCTAAGCAACCTGAGGGTGCACAAGTCCATGGGACCTGATGAGGTGCACCCACAGGTCCTGAGGGAACTGGCAGATGAAGTGGCTAAGCCACTATCCATCATATTTGAGAAATCGTGGCAGTCCAGTGAAGTTCCCACTGACTGGAAAAGGGAAAACGTAACCCCCACTTTTAAAAAGGGAAAATAGTAAGACTCAAGGAACTATAGGACAGTTAGTGTCACCTCTGTGCCCAGCAAGATCACGGAGAGGATCCTCCTGGAAGCTATGCCAAGGCACATGGAAAATGAGGTGATTGGTGACAGCCAGCATGGCTTCACTAAGGGGCAAATTGTGTCTGAAAAATTTGGTGGCCTTCTACAATGGGGTTACAGCGTTGGTGGATAAGGGAAGAGCCACGGGCGTCATCTACCTGGGCTTGTGCAAAGCATTTGGCACTGTCCCGCACAACATCCTTCTCTCTAAATTGGAGAGACATGGATTTGACAGATGGACCACTCAGTGGATAAGAAATTGGCTGGATGGTCACACTCAAAGGGTTGCGGTCAATGGCTCGATGTCCAAGTGGAGAGCAGTGACAAGCAGCATTCCTCAGGGGTCGGTATTGGGACCAGTGCTGTTTAACAACTTTGTCAGTGACATGAACAGTGGAATCGAGCGCACCCTCAGCAAGTTTGCCGATGACACCAAGCTGTGTGGTGTGGTTGACACGCTGGAGGGAAGGGTTGCCATCCAGAGGGCCCTTGATAGACTTGAAAGGTGGGCCCGTGCGAACCTCATGAAGTTTAACAAGGCCAAGCGCAAGGTCCTGCACATGGATCGGGGCAATCCCAAGCACAAATACAGGCTGGGCAGAGAGTAGCCCTGTGGAGAAGGACTTGGGAGTGTTGGTTGACAAGAAGCTCAACAGGACCCAGTGATGTGCGTCTGCAGCCCAGAAAGCCAGCCGTATCCTGGGCTGCATTAAAGGAAGCGTGACCAGCAGGTCGAGGGAGGTGATTCTCCCCTTCTACTCTGCTCTCCTGAGACCCCACCTGCAGTACTGCGTTCAGCTCTGGGGCCCCCAACATAAGAAGGACATGGACCCGTTGGAGTGAGTCCAGAGGAAGGCCACGAAGATTATCAGAGGGCTGGAGCACCTCTCCTGTGAAGACAGGCTGAGAGTTGGGGTAGTTCAGCCTGGAGAAGAGAAAGCTCCGGAGGAGACCTTATAGCAGCCTGCCTGTACCTAAACGGGGCCTACATGAAAGCTAGAGAGGAACTTCTCACTTCTTACAAGAGCATGTAGTGGTAGGTCAAGGGGTAACGGCTTTAAACTGAAAGAGGGTAGATTTAGATGAGATGCAAGGAAGAAGTTCTTCACTGTGAGGGTGGTGAGGCACTGGAACAGGTTGCCCAGAGAGGTTGTGGCTGCCCCCTCCCTGGCAGTGTTCAAGGCCAGGTTGGATGGGGCTTTGAGCAATCTGGTCTAATGGAAGGTGTCCCTGTCCAAGACAAGGGGGTTGGAACTAGATGATCTTTAAGGTCGCTTCCAACCCAAACCATTCTATGATTTATCTCCTCTTACAGAACAGTATCACATTTAAGTTAAAATAAAAATAAGCATTCATGAAAAACAAACTTACAAACCTTAAGCTTTTTTACACAGCAGAAAAATGTAAGTCACTTCATATCATAAGTATCAATTACCAGAAGGAATGAAAAGTAGTACACTTAGTAGCAACATACCACTCAATTTGGAAACCTGGAGGAAGTGGTTCTTTCCTGACATATGCTGCAAGCATTCATCTCTTTTGGTGAAAAGGAGGAAGCAGTTTGGGCATGCAAAACACTGAATATGCTGTGGAGGGAGATCTTTTTTATGTCCGTCATTTTCATTTAGCTGGAAGAGAAAATTATTTAGTTAGGAAAAATATTAAGTCAAGAAACTCATCCCAGTTCTCTTCATGTCCTTCCTTCTGTTCCTGTCTCCCTTCTGTGGTAAAATTTTCACTTTTAGGTTTTCAGCTACTACATGTATGTTTTTCTACAGCCTACCCCTATGCACTTCAGCTCATGAGACACAAGGGACTGGCCAAACTGCCATTATCAAACTCAGCTACTTATCCTTACTACACTGGTAACTTTTCCATTCCCTTCTTGCACCATTGGGAGCAACGACCTTCCTCAGGAACTCCAGGCTCCATCAACTTTTAGCTAGTCCCTTTATCCAGGCTCTCAGAAAAAGCTCCTTCTGTCACTAGAGCAGCTGGTTTTCCTCATGTTGGTTCTTGCCTATTTTGCTAACCTCCAACTTCTCAAAATGCTGCTCCTCAGAGTAGCCTGACAGGCCTGTGACTTTTATCAAAGTCAACTCCTTCCATCCCACTTTGCGTTCTACACCAACTTCAGATCTCTGCCTTCAGGACAAAAATCCTTTAATTTTGATTTGACATTTTTGCTTACTCCTTTCTTATGTCACTCAAAGAATCTTCATGATATGCTTATGCATTCTTCCATAGCTTTGTTTAGGTTTATCTCCCATCCTTCCACACCAAAATAATCTGATCTTGCCTGCTACAAGAGCCACTCCCTTTCCCCAAACTTGTCTGTAACTCCTGCTCATGCCCCTGGATACACCACAGACACACAACTTGGAAGCAATGGAAAAAGAGCAGGGACAAACTGACGCAATCTTTCAAGCTTGTCACATATGACTATGCAACAGGAGTTACTGCTACTAGCTAAAAGTAGTCCAATTTTCAGAGTATCTAAAACTTCCCCTGAATTTAACACAGCTTCTGGAGACTAGGTGGGTACATAACAATATTTGGTTTTAAAACGCTAAACTTTGAAAGTGTTATCCATTATCCAATTCAACACCAAACTGCTTAAATAAAACCACACACCTAGATGGTAACACTTGAGCATCTGCCATTGAACTGAGGTTTTACAGTGGTAAATTATGAACAGAAGGGAAAGAGAGAGCATTATCAAAAAAAAAAGTTAAAAGAGTAGAGGTAAGGAGGAACAAAAAAACAAAAAAGCAAATACTATTAGCTTACATTAAAATCAAAACTCACATGCTAGATTATCATTTTCACTTCTGTAAGTTAACTAGTGAGTAGCAGCAAATGTATCAGAGAGACTGGAAACAGCAACAGTTGCATCTGAATCACCCACTTTCCTTTCTCATTCTGTTGCCTCTTTTTCCCCCCATCTCCTTTCTGCTGCTTCTCTTTACCGTCACTTTTTTCCACCCTAACTTTTTGCATTTATCTTTCAGTTTTGGAGACGCAAAAAAACTAATACCTTTCAACAGCACCAACAGAGGGACAAGAGATTCAAGACAGAACTACGGTTCTCTCAAAAGTGTGGTGGAAAGTACAACCTCATGGGCAGATCTGATGGCACTACTGTCAGTATATACCAGGTGTTTGAAACACAGCAGAATAAGAAAAGCTATCTTGAAGACTAAAAGAAGGCCGGGAAAAGAGGGTTAAAAGGAAAAAAAAAACACAACAGTGCATAATTATACATCCTGAAAACCCTCTGCTATGTTCAGTCAGGTGAGTTACTTATCCTTATGATCTTGCCTTAGATAGAAGATGATCACTGTACTGCTGAGACGTTGAAAAACTTTTGCAGCATATCACACAGGCAACAGCATTATTTGGGGGTCCATGTAATGTGACTGTTGGGTCACAAGGAGAATGATCAAACCTGGAGAGGGAAAAATAATTAACAAACTAGTTCCCTCTAAATAGTCAAAATGGGAATTTTTTTTTTAAATTTTTAATGGGAAATTTTTGTTTTTTTGAAGCTGTGGGACAAAAACCTATCCAATCAACTTAAACCGTAAAATTCCTCACTTCCCCTATCAATAACCACATCAGTTGAAGTATCCTCTTGTCCTGGTTTCAGCTGGGATAGAGTTAACTGTCTTCCTCGTAGCTGGTACAGTGCTGTGTTTTGAGTTCAGTATGCGAAGAATGTTGATAACACTGATGTTTTCAGTTGTTGCTCAGTAGTGTTTAGACTATAGTCAAGGATTTTTCAGCTTCTCATGCCCAGCCAGGGCACAAGAAGTTGGCACAGGACACAACCAGGGCACCCGACCCAAACTGGCCAACGGTGTATTCCATACCATGGGACGTCCCATCTAGTTTAGGAACTGGGAAGTGGGGGCGGGGAATCGCCGCTGGGGGACTAGCTGGGTGTCAGTCAGCGGGTGGTGAGCAATTGCCCTGTGCATCATTTGTACATTCCAATCCTTTTATTACTACTGTTGTCATTTTATTAGTGTTATTATTAGTTTCTTCTTTTCTGTTCTATTAAACCATTCTTATCTCAACCCATGAGTTTTATTTCTTTTTCCCAATTTTCTCCCCCATCCCACTGGATGGGGGAGAGTCAGTGAGTAGCTGCATGGTGCTTAGTTGCTGGCTGGGGTTAAACCACAACACCTGTACAGAGGTGATGGTCCCTGCAGCCTACCTGTTATAATGACCACTTCGCAGAGAAATCATACTGGTTTTAAGAGCAAGAAAACTAACAAAGCCTTGATTTCCTACAGAGGGATTTTTAAAATGTATTTATTTTTACGTCCCCACACTACTTCTGGCTGGGATGGAATTAATTTTCTTCATAGCAGCTTGTACAGTGCTGTCTTTTGGATTGTTACAGATGCACAACTAACCATAACAATTTACGAACAACAGTGTTGACAGCACAAGGATGTTTTAGCTATTGCTGAGCAGTGCTCGCACAGCGTCAAGGTCACCTCTGTTTTTCAGACTACCCCAACAGCAAGTAGGCTCGGGTGTAGGCAAGAGGCTGGGAGGGGATACAGCTGGGACAGCTGACCCCAGCTGACCAAAGGGATATTCCATAGCGTATGATGCTGAGCTCAGCAATAAAAGCTGCATGAAGGAGGAGGAAGGGAGGATGTTTGGAGTGATGGCATTTGTCTTCCCAAGAAACTGTTATATGTGATAAAGCCCTGGCCACCAATGGGAATTCCTTATTTTGCTTTGCTTGCGTGCATAGCTTTTGCTTTATTGGTTAAACTGTTTTTACCTCAGCCCAGAGTTTTCTCACTCTTACCCTTCCCATTCTCTTCCCCATCCCACTGGGGTGAGTGAGGGAGCAGCTGTGAGGGGCTGAGCTGCATACTGGGGTTAACTCACAACACTCCCCTCAGCTTCTCTCCTTACCATCTTCCCCATGACACAATCACTAGTTAAAAGGCAGCATATATGCTGGAATTGACCCCAGACACAGTGAGTGTTGACTAGCAACGATCAGCTATAAACAGATGTCTGGCCTATAGCTCTTGCTCCTCTTCCCCTTCATTAGGGGCATTTTTTAAATTTTGCCATCAAGTTGTATACATTAGCCTTTTGCTCTTTTTCAGGTTTGGATGAAGAAATAACAGAAGTGGAGAACAGAAATCTTGTTTCTCAAAAAAACCAGATATTAAAAAATGCTCAACAAGAGCAAGAAATCAATTATAAAACCTGTAACATATCAATCTGCTCTCCAAAGGGAATTTTGTCACCACAGGCAGTTTAAAGCAGACTTGACGCTGATGTCCAAAGTTCGAGCATATTCTTTCACTATTATTTCTTGCACTGAGCTCTTGCACTATGTCCTTACCTTTGAAGGTGACCTAGGAGGAGATGTCCATTATCAAACTCCCTGTTGCAATGCATCACAGGACAAGATATGGGACTGCTGTTGACTTGTGTCTGACCTGCCCTCTTATAAATACCCCTTTTTCCACTGTTAATGGTGCCTGGTTTGAGACCTGTGTTGTAAAACAAAGCACTTAACCAGAATCTGAATTATAGAGGCTTAATAAAACAAAAAACACACAAGCCCTAAAGCATTTAAAAATCAAATTATATTGATTGTTAAAAGCAAGCTAACAATGCACTGTAACTCAATCCTACTAGAGTAAGTCTGCTCCTTCAGTTAAGAATCTGTCTCTTCAATCCCCAGTAGGATTACTTTTCAAACACTTTAACACCCTTCCTCCAGGCAGTATTTTAAAATGATTGAACTTTCTGAAGTTATACTTACTTATGTAGACATTTTCCTGAGCAACAGTTCAACAGTAATATTTTTCCTTCTAGCAACTTTGCTTATAAAAGTAGTTAACATTGCCTTAGTGGGTTTTAGACTTTGTATACTAAGTTTTCTAAGCAGCAAAACGTTAGAAGAATAGCTTTTATGGAAATGAGCGTGTAAGAACTTTGAAATGCCACACTCTAGCAAAGTTAATATTGTAAGATTTGGTTACACATAAGAGGCACCTGCAAGCTCAATGTCAGTATTGCTCAATGCAATTACCACGTGTTCTATTCTCCAATGCAGGACTTAGAAAATGTATCACTGAAACTTAGTTTCCTATTCTTACCTGGCATTTTTAACCACTGGTCCACACATAACCTTGCAGCTTCTCTGTCACTGTGTTCCCGAATAAATTCCAGCTCTTGCAACCCATGAGCATATTGGGAATCAACTTTCTCCTGAAGGGGAAAACATATCAGGCAAGGTGGCGATAAAATTTAAACAAAAAATAATTCAAGATTAAGTATGTATACCAAAACTTACATGCAGGTCTCCAAAAACCTAAGGATAAAAAAACCCACAAAAACCTAGGGGGCAGGGGGGATCTTACAACTTGACTAGCTTCTATATAATGCAATAAAGATGGAATGTAACAGCAATTAAAAGAAATTTACAAAAATAGTACTAATTTTTGTGCCCTAAACAAAAGCTACAGCTTAGGTCAATTAATTTACTGTTACTGCACCTACTGAAGTTTCTGAAGCATGTAGATAGCCAAGATAATTTTTGAGATTGTAAGAGTATAAAAAGAAACAAATAATAATGAAATTTTAAAAAAGGCAACAAAATGGTTATTGAAACCAAAGAGTCAATTTCTTCCATTGTTGGGGGCAGGCAGTTTCATTTTGAAGAGTAATGTTAATTCTGCAGATTGCATTACCTGATGATGAGTGAGGAGCTGCCCAGCAGGAAAATATTCATCATTAACAAAAGGATTTTTTAACCTTCATTCTCAGACTACTTTAAATGCTACATAGCTATCTCTGACTCCACTTTACAGTTTAAAAACTATGTGGAGACATTAACAGATTGCCAAATTCTAAGCAGAGAAGACAGGAGAGGGATGTAGGCCTCTGTACTTCAAGGCTACCTTGGACTATATCTAGCAGCCTTTTACTCTGTTGTATTATAGTTGCATAGTCTATTGTGGACTGTAACAAGCTGTAACTATAGCACAATTATGTGACTTTAAAAGCCATTAAAAGTATTCAGAAAATGAGACTGGAGAGTCAGCATGTTCCACAAATACTGGATTTGCATTTGTCTCTGTTGAATTTCATGAGGTTCTTCTAAGCCCACTCCTTCAGGCTGTCCAGGTCCTGCTGATAGCAGCCCTACCCTTAAGCCTACTGACTGTACCTCCCAGTTTGTAACAAAAATTTAAAATTCCATGCCTTTCAAATGGCTGCACAATACAATTAATAGCATTCAACTTCAAAATTATGCCTTGTACATAGAAAATTTTATCCCATTATAAAATACTACTTGATACAGACATTTAATGTGGCAAACAGCTTCCCAAAAAAATCTCAGACAAAAGCAGGTAGATAACTAGGCTTGCTGCATGATATTTTGTGATAACTGTTGTTTTTCAATTATTCAACCAGAATAATTGATGCTAAGGTCCTTCTGCTATATATACAAACAAGAGAACAAGTTTTTGTCATTGGCTTGCAGGAAGTTAGGTTCCACCACCACACCCCCTCTCCCCCCCCCCCCCTCCCCCCCCACCTTAGGAACTGCAATAAGACTAGCAAATTGATTAGTTAAAGGCCATATTGTGTTTCAAACGATGCCGCAGAAGCAAAAATCGCTAGTTGCTAGTTCCAGGTCTAGCTCACCAATCTTTTTATTTACCTAGTAGTGAAAACAAACACACTTGTGACTACAAGGCCTGTATTATGCAATTCTACTGAACCAAAATACGTCCAATACCTTAAAGGCTTTGTTTTTCTCTTCTTTTTGTTGTTTCTCTACTTCAACATGGCGTGCCAGACGATCCAAGGTTGATGCAACTCGTTCTTTCTGATAGTCAACGTGATCTTTACGCTTAGTATTGCTCTACAATTGGAAAGTTAAACTTTTATTTGGTAATTGTTAAGTAACAGGCACTAATACAGTGAAAAGTGATACCCAAGCATCAGGACATAATTCAGTACAGATACTCCAATCCTAACTTCCATGATCTACCTTGCTAGTTTTCTCTTCTTACCTACCAGCATCTGTAACTTCTGTTAATAAACAAACAAATAAAACAACCCCCACCTCCCTACATATTCAAGGCAATTCAATGTCAACATTAGCCTTGCCAAAGCACTAGAAGGAACATGGATGACTGTGCTGGGTGCCCTAGAAGTCTCCAACAAATTAAAAATTATGTAAATTCTTCTAAGTAGGTAAACAAAATTCCTGAACATTTCAAAGCCAACATGCAGCCCACCTGAAAAACTGAGAACTGGTATTATTCTTGCTCAAAGACAACTTTGCCCAATATCTTCAGAAAGGCAGATCATTAGCTTTTTCGAGCATAAGGGATAGGGTATACACTGTAGTTTGCTCCTGTTACACGATCAGCTCTAGCAATCATCATGGTGGAATGAGCCTGTGCACATACAGAAGACCCACCTTTCCTTAAGAACCGGGTTTATGATACACATCCTCTACTGCAACACTAGAAAACAGAAGTCAAGAGATGGCCGCTGCTACCAAAAACAACTCTAATAGAGTCAGTCTTCGTCACTGTCCCTCTCAAAGGCTCCACAGAGTAGGCCCAATAAGCTTGGGGGATACATGAATTGACCAGCCTGCTTCTGACATACATTCTTAGGAGGGATTATGAAGAACGAGGTTGAGTTAAAACCAGGTTGTCATCAGAATAAGGTCCTCCAACCTATAAACTGCTCCTAAAAAGTTATTTTAGAAGGAAAAGACCTGGGAGTAGGCCAGATACGTCTGCAGGCTAGACTGGACACACTGAATTCTGAGGTCACTTGTAAAGTGACATTTTTCTTCGACATGCTTGCTAAAACCACTGAAAGCCAAATAAAAGTTCCAAATCCATTTCAAGAAGGCAAAAAATGGCTCTGGAAAAAATGAAGTGTTGGCATTCTTGCCTTCCACTCAGCACCAGGTAAAAATCAAAAGACTTTAATGTTGGGTTATTTATTTATTACTTGTTAAAAATATCTCTAACAAGTTTTTTTGTTAAGAGTAACTGATGGGAAAAAAAATACAGCAGACTATTTTCTTCAACCGAGAAGTCCCAAAATACATTATAACATACTCACATGGATATAAGAACTGCTGTTAGGTTCTTCATCCTCACTGCTGACAAGATCAATGCATTCAAGTACAGGCCTTAAAGGTCCTTCCTGAAAAAAAAAAGTGTTAAACACACACACAAAAGCATTAAATTGTCTTCCTCAGAGATAAAATGTTGCATCCATCACAGCACATTGTCAGCATTGGCAATATCTGAAGGAGTATTTTACCAAGGTTTCAAGAGGGCACAGTAATGAAATTCATGCATGGCAACTTTCCCACTTAACAGACTAATCCACAAAATTGGTAAAACATGCAAATAAATAAGTATTCACAAATTACTAAAATATCAACTTAACATATAGGTATCAACTAGAAAAAAAATCAAACTAACAGTCTTAGCTTGCTTAATAACCTTATATTCTTCATCTTCTCAATCAACTTAGATCTATACTTTTAAAGATACTCAACTTGTGCCATTAATTCAGTGGTAATAGGGTAGCAGACTGTTACCAAGAAAGGAACAGTCTTAAGATTTCACTAAGCAACCCTAAATGTTTTTTTGTTGTTTTTCAGGGTTTGTTTTCATTTATTTTGTTTTTAAAAGACACAAATTAAATTCTAACTCCAAAAGCGTGTTAGGTTGACCCTGGCTATGTGCCAGGTACCTACCAATCCGCTCTATCACTCCCCTCCTCAGCAGGACCGGGGTGGGAAAGAAAATAAGATGGAAGAAAACCTTGTAGGTCAAGATAAAGGCAGTTTAATAAAGCAAATGCAAAGGCCGCATGCAGAAGCAAAGAAAAATCAAGAGATTTATTCTCTATTTCCCATCAGCAGGCGATGTCCAGCCACTGCCCAGGAAGTAGGGTTTCAGTACACAATAATGGTTGCTCCAGAACAGAAAGGTCATTAATAACAAATGCCCCCCCTCCTTTCTCTTAGCTTTTACTGCTGAACAGACATCATATGGTATGGAATATCCCTTTGGTTAGTTTGGGTCAGCTGTCCTGGCTACATCCCCTCCAAAGATCTTGCCCACAACAAGACTGCTGGTGAGGGGGGAAATGTTAGAGAGACAGCCTTGATGCTACGTGAGCGCTGCTCAGCAGTAGTCTGAACACCGGTGTGCTAACACCACCCTTCTAGCTACCAATAGAAAGCACAGCACTATGAGGGCTGCTGTGGGGAAAATTAACTTCATCTCAGCCAGACCCGATACAAAAAGAAATTAAACTCCTTAGGCATGTCAAACATTAAGAAAGTAGGAAACAGTTTCATACACATTTAAGCCCTGAAGGCTCCTCCTTTCTGAGCAGGTACTCCATAAGCAGGTTACAAGTGCCTTCTCTGTATTGGAATCACAATGAGGGGGAGGTAATTTTATTTTAAAAGAAAATACATTTCACTCATTCACACCACATACTCAAAAGCACAAAGACACACATCCAAATGTCTGTCCAGCATTCAGTTGCAAAGATGTGCATCCAGGAAGCCTGGTCAGGACTCCATGCAGCGTATGGAG
The DNA here is from genome assembly GCF_929443795.1 of Astur gentilis. Lineage (NCBI taxonomy): Eukaryota > Metazoa > Chordata > Aves > Accipitriformes > Accipitridae > Astur > Astur gentilis. Next base: position 115,492 of record NC_064894.1, on the reverse strand, counting down.
GACAAAGGACCCTGGCTATCAACAAGTACTTCAGTTTTCTCTGTTCTTCCTAGCTTGACAGCCATGTGCTCCTTTTGCATATTTCTGATCTTTTGTCTCTCTCCATACTGCCCCTCCTCTGTGAGTCACTAAAGGTTATTGATTGTTTTTGTCTCCACCTCAGGATGTCTTAAGGCTCTAGCCCTGTTCTTTGTCCTCTGCAATCACCTTAATGGTTTAAGCCTTGGCTTTCATTTGTGTGAATGCTGTCCCTTGCTTTCCTGATATGAGTGTCTTCAGAAACTTCTTGTAGATGGTCTGTGACTTCAATGACCTGCTAGTCCAGGTAGTATCAACACCAGTTGATTTACACGCCTTCCTATGCCTCCTTTTTTTCATTCCATCTGGTGCTTCCACACATGCATGTCTGTGTGTGTGTGTGCGCGCGTGCGTATGTGCATTCCCATTCACCCTCCATTCATACAAATTTTCACATTTCTGCTACAGGCTTCTGGTAGATAGCAGAATGTTGGCACAAACATGAAAAAGCAAACGGAGAAGAAAAATTAAAATCAGCAACCCAAACTAAGCACATAGGTCATAAGTTTTTTTTAAAGAAGATGTACAAAATAACATCTGGAGCTTCATCCACACTCACTGCAACAAGAGCCTTCAGTTTTTAAAGGCAAAAAAAGAAGCACTATGTCCACATAATCTTATGTCATGCAAAAATCCCCCCATATCATGCTACAACATTATCACATGCCAACTAAATAATCAGTATAACGAACATGAAACAGGATGAGTAAGTCTACACCAAACAAAAATATTCCTAGTGACCCTATCTTACATCCATGGTCCAATGTGTACCCATCTTCAGCTAGGGGCAAAGTTAACTAAAGTCTCCATATACCATAAAAAGATTCCTATCCAAATTCTTAAAGTTATTATTTAACCTCAAACCAAAACCAAAGATAGTTTAAAAGTTTTTTTGGTAGCGATGGGGGTGGTGGTTGTTTTTTTTTTGAAGTCTGTTATATGCAATGCCATCTATATCATATGACCAACTTTTTGATTAAACTGCAGTATTAGCCATTTGTCTGGTAATATTGCTGGCTGACACCACAGAGTTGTTATATACCCCAAAGGTATTCTTTATTTGTTAGAAAGTTAAGTTTTCCAGGCAGAAGAAGGATTTACGATAGTCAGCAGACTTGACTTCTTGAAGAGGTGCAGTACTGTTATCCACCACTTCTGCCATATATTTGGCAGTGTCCTCAAGATCTTGACAACCAACACACTAGGGCAGGTTAGGAAGATTTATTGCCTAATGAGAAGTAGCAGAGAGAACAAGAGCATGCAATTCCTTCTGCTGTCCTTACTGCATCTCAATCTTTACATTCTTCCACCTTTCAAGGCTGTAAAGCTGTTCAGCTGGCCAGGCATAAATGGTCCTCATTGTCTCACTGGGGAGGAAGTGGGATGAGATCTTGGACAGATGACAAAAATTTGTATAAATCCAGCTGCATGCCTCAAATTACCCCAAAAGTGTGCTTAACTTTTTTTTGTGCTTAACTTTATTAAATAAAGAGAATGTGGTTTTACAAATAAAATCTAAAAAAAATAAAAAAAATAAAAAAATTCTTGACAGATTTGCTTTTGTAGAAATTGACCACCTCTATAAACTTATAAGAAATTAAATCTTTATTGAACAACAGGTGTTAGCAAGTAACAGTTCAAAGACACACTCAGACCACCTCACTGTCCAATCAGTTCAATAATATGTTTTGAAATGTTCAATTGATCCTAACAGCTGTAGCTTCTTCAAATGCAGAGATTTTCCTTATTTCTGTTTACTTACTCCCTGCGTTCAGCAACTAATTAAAAGTTTGGAAACTGACAGCTGAAAAGCAGAGTAACTTGCTTTCAAGCCTAGGAAATTCTAGTGACCAGAACAGTAAATTCAATTTAACACAAGTAATATTACAATTGTTTAAATGTTGTTTGCATACATGAAACATTCTTTTTTTCCTTCCAAATTCTGTGCCTCCTACTACATGATTTTTGTGTACTACTTTTTGAAAACAAATGCACTATATATAATTCTTTAAAATGACTCTTCAAAGACACAGACCCTTATTTTGCACAAAAATAAAATGGGGGGAAAAAAAGAAAAGCCAAACCACCACACCATCTGCCTATAAACACTCCTGAATAATAACGCAAGTCTCAAACATAGCATTTATTTAGGCTAGTCTGTGTTTCATTCATTGGTAGTTTAACCTTTAGATGAAGATTAAAAACAAATACTGAAGTTAAGAGTGTCAGAACTACAATCCTGGGTCAGATCAAGAACTCATCTGTGCTACAAAAGAGTATTTTGAGAAAGTATAAGAACTGGGGAAAACAGTATAAACCTACCCCAAGTATATCTACTCAGGAACCGCTTAAGTCAGTATGTGAGAAACCGTGACTGAAAGTAAATGTCCCAACACTGGTTTAGATCCATCCCAGCGGAGTGCCATTACACAGAAAATACTCCAAATACTACTTCTGAAGAAACAGTCACTTCAGTGTGGGCTCATCCTGACAGCAGTGCTCCTCTCTGCCAAAAGGTGTTCATACCAAAATGAAAGTGGAAGTTCAAAGCCTCTTTATTCAGTGACCCAGGATAGACATCATCCTCATGGAGGGAGACTGAGTCTAGGACTAGTCTCCCCTTTAAATGTTCACAGAGACCTTCTGAGAATTTCATGCAGGCCATAGCTTCAGATGGATTTCCTATATTTTCAATCTTGATTGGAGAAGTGGTACCAGGTGAAACATAATTTTTCCAGCAAGAGAGAGCAGGTATTGCAAGCAAACATTCCCAATTAGTACTCCAGCACCACACAGAGGGAAAGTTCTCACCAGTGGGAATTTAGCTTTTGCTCTGTTGGCTCACCTCTGCAGAAGGGTGAGCCCCAAATTGAAAGTTAAGAGAAGTTTAATTACTTCATTTTTTCTAACTGGTTAAACTAAAAGTAACATAATGCAAAGATAGTGCTAACACCGAGGATTCCATAACTGTAGGAGAGTTAAGAAGCTGAGGATCAATTAGGTTCATCCAACTCTTTGGATGTCCCCACAAGATGACCACCACCAGCTAAAAAGTATCTTGGCACACAAGAGCCTGAGATTACAGAAGAATCAACATGGACAAGCACTCAACCAACAGCTGAAAGTTGTGGCCTCTCTAGCTGACTATACTGGCATACTTGGCATCATCAATGCCAACCCATCAATGCTCAGTACTAGGATACGCTCAGTCTTCACATCCTTATAAGATCCTTCACATTCAAAAAAACCCACACAAAAAACCCCCATGCTCTACTTCTCAATTACTTCCCTAAACAATCTTCAAAAGCCACTCTTCTCACCAACCAACAGCCATGACACTAAGCAATAAACCAATGGCTAAATCACAGCTATTTTGGTTACTGGAAGAATTTCTAGGTTTTAATTGATAGAAAAATATCTTTTGAATCTCTAGACAGCTGTGGTGTCTCTGCTGTTATTCATAGCTTTGGTTGAAAGCTTTAGCGTCTCTGCTGTTATTCATAGCTTTGGTTGAAAGCTTTAGCATTGAACCAACAAAACTGGCATTTCACTATGCTATGCAAAATACTAAATGTAACAGTTAATATAATCAAATCTGTTTAATCGGTGGCTGGTAAAGATGGAGCCTGTCGTGGTTTAACCCCAGCCAGCAACTAAGCTCACTCACGCAGCTGCTCACTCACTACCCCCCCTAGTGGGATGGGGGAGAAAATCGGGAAAAGTAGTAAAACTCATGGGTTGAGATAAGAACCGTTTAATAGAACAGAAAAGAAACTAATAATGATATTGATAACACTAATAAAATGACAACAGCAATAATAAAAGGATTGGAATGTACAAATGATGCACAGTGCAATTGCTCACCACCTGCTGATCGACACCCTGCCAGTCCCTGAGCGGCGATCCCCTGCCCCCAGTCCCCCCAGTTTATACACTAGATGTGACATCCCATGGTATGAAATACCCTGTTGGCCAGTTTGGGTCAGGTGCCCTGGCTGTGTCCTGTGCCAACTTCTTGTGCCACTCCAGCTTTCTCACTGGCTGGGCTTGAGAAGCTGAAAAATCCTTGACTTGAGACTAAACACTACTTAGCAACAACTGAAAACATCAGTGTTATCATCAGTTCTTTCCCTACTGAACTCAAAACTAGCACCATGCCAGCTACTAGGAAAACAATTAACTCTATCCCAGCTGAAAGCAGGACAAAGCCTCATATTAATCTCCAAGGACAGTTTCTTCTCAAGGAGTTCTGTGAAACTCATTTTTACTGCCTCCAAAAGTCTTCTCACAAAGTCCTAAACTGTGGTCTCACTTTCTTCCCCTCCCTCATTTCAATCAATCTTTGGGTAACTAGGCCTAGCTAACAGACACCTAGTCTACTGATGTATCATGTAAGGTTTTTTTGTTTGTTTGTTCAATTTTTAAGCTTTATGTGCATTCAGACCAAATACCCATTTACTTAAAAAGCACAAGTAAATTTTTACATAAATATACACATACTAGCATACAGAAAGTATGACACTAGCTTTCAATATATGTGACCGCAGACTTAACATATCTTTGACAAAATAATTATGCGAGCATAATTGTGTATACATATGTAAACACACTAATTATCACAGAACAAGCTTATATTAAAATAAATTTTAAAAACAACCCAAGATACACTATTTGTGCTCTAAATCTTTGTCCCAGCAGACTTCCAGCTTTAAGACTGCTGAGTAACTGACCAACACTGTGAACCAACATGCACTTATAAAGTTTTGATTTCTGTAACCTACCAAATACAAAAATCCAAGTTCTTGGCTGACCTGAGTTGGGAGCAAAAATAAAAGTCCTGCTTCAGAGATGCTTCATAACACCTCTACAGTTTTATTCTGTTCCTGCTGCGATGCAACTGAAAGCCAGAGAGACAAATACTTGAGCCTATATCTAATATTTAACACCCCAGGGGGAAAGGAAACAAAACATTAAATGGTAACTATCATGTTTCAGCAAATCACTTGATTTTAGTATATCCCAGAGCCAAGTGTTCTTCAGATATAATTTTTATTGGAAAATAACAGTTACAAGCAAACCCAAAAACTTTGAGGTCTTAAGGAGGTCTTAAGGAACAGGTAAAGAACTGCAATTGGCTTTTAATAAATTATTTTTTTCTAATATCATCAGTTCCCAAAATAGGCCAGAAGTCCTCTTCAGGTTTGAAATAAAAACAAACATTCATTTACAAGAAAGTAAGTGGCTGCTCCAACTCTTTCAGGACAGAAAGAAGCTGTATCTTTTGTTATGAAGTGCCCCCGAAACATTGTAAAAAGGAAAAGCTGCAAAGTATATGAAGTATGTTTGGTTTTCCTGGATTTCAAATTGAATCAATTTAGAGCTCACTATTGAATAAGTCAGGGCCTATGGAAGTATGTTTTCCTTTGAATTCAGACATTTAAAATAGAAATCACCAATAGTGGAAAATAACTTGACATAAATATAATATTGTATCAGAAAATTAAAGTAATTTTTAAATACATATATCTTCAATTTTCCAGTTGAGTTTTATTTTGGATACATAATCCTTATGTGTACTTAACAAATGTTTACAGAAAATAAACACAAAACACCCTCCTTAACAGTGTTTACCATTATAACACAACAGAGGAGTCAGGAGGTATTTAAACACTTTATAAAACTATATATTATTTTGAGGTCCCACACAGAGTAACAACAGTAAGGAAAGCCCTTGCCTAGGAAAGCCACCAACTTTAGCAGGGATAACTTATATTTTTTTAAAAGAGCAGCATAATGATGAGCCTCATCTTTAAAGAATTTAGTCAGAAAATAAAAAAAAAAAGAGTGGATCAATACCACTAAAAAAAAACCAAAAAAACCCAAACCTGCAAAAAACAATTCAGGACTCCAGTGCTTTCAGTGCAGGCTGTGGCAACTTGAATAATCTGCCTACTTATAGACCCCATTAAACCTGTGAATCTCTTCACTCTTGACTTATCTTTCCCAAGGAAACAGAATGGGAGCCAGACCATTCTATCCTAAGACATTAAGCCATCATGAATAATGGCTTGCATTGTAGATTAAATTGTATTTTTCTGCTGGTATGCAAAACTTAGGACTTAAATGATTTTAAGTGGACAAAATATGTAATGCAGAATTAAAAGGTGGGAATTTATGGAAGAACAGTTCTAAGTTTCCTGAATGAGGGCAAATCTGTGACTTTAAAAAGCTCAAAAACTCTGGCAGCAGCAGAGATTGCTTTCAGTCCATCAAATGAGGACTCTTTGTCATAGTCCTACGATAAGAATTCAAACACTCTAAAATGAGTGACTGAAATAGAAAAAAAACACAACAAAACCACCCCAAAACAAATAAAAAATACCACAACAAAAAACCACCCAACTTTCAAAAAAAAAAAAACCAAACCAAAAAAAACCCCAAAACACAAACCCACAGAGATCATATGGCCTACAACTACTTGTTTTCCTCCAAAATGAGCACAGGTCAAGATATCCAAGTGTCTTCTCTAATTCAATTTATACAGTACCACCTGGGTGCACTGGGTCCTCAGGCCATGCAGTAAAATAGTACTCAGATGATCCAAGTAGCATGCATACAAAACATTTATGAAGCCTATACGCTTCTAGTCATACACGTTATTATATGGAAACAATGATCTAAAGCTAGCCAAATAGTTTAGAAATCCTTTTGCAAAGTCCAAGTTCACCCTCACTCAGAGGAACAAATGGGAGATCCTAGGACACATTGCTGACATTAGGTAATGGCCAGGGTCACACACCTTTCCCCTTGTATTCATCAACGACAACAGTAAGCTCCTTACTCCAAAATACCAATTCTGCACAAACAAGCCTAAGCACAGTCATCTTCCTATCTATAGCAGCCTCTCTCAGAAGCCATCATCACTGGGATCACAAAGGCCCCATATTATCCACAAGTGAAACCAAGCTAAAAAAAGGTAGCAGAAGCATTGACTTTAGTAAGTCTCTTTTCTTTCAATTACTGCTCCTGGTGCTCCAGCAGCCCTTCAATCATTACACATTCAAAGCTATACTACCTTCCTCATTCTTTGCCTAATGCTTCAAGAAAACAAAGCTTACACAATCATGCTACACATGAATGCTTGTGTGTGTATATAATAAATTTTGAACTCAGTAGTCAATTTTGACCAAATCAACTAAAAGACCAAGAAGTGTCAGAGATAATCAACTACTTATAATTTCTGAAAAAATATACGTCCCCCATACTTGACCACCTAAATATGCCTGTAGAAAAAGTCCGTACGTTGAACTTAGGCTTTAATCAAACACCATACAAAATAGAGAAAAAAAAATCTAGTTATTGTTCAGCGTTAAAAATAAGACAAATCCATAGGAAACCATCCATTATTAGTCCTGGCATCAGTTAACCACTTGATCTTATCTGGATGGCTTGTTCCTTAGGAAAAATCATCTTTCTGTTCTTGAATGTATCCCTGCCATCCAGCACCACTTCACTGATGACTGATTGAGGCCAGAACACAGGCAGCATGAAAAACATTCTGCTTTTCTTGGATATGCAATAGATCTAAGTTTCCTAAAGTTACATTCACATAAGCCACGTCAGCATTAGACTATGTGTTGTACTGTAGCTATTACACAGTGCTTCACAATTTGAGAGGACTGTTTAAGGCCTCTAACCCATTATTTCTGTCCTCTTCTTCTAAACGAAGTATACTGGTTTTGACATTGTTTTGCAGAGTGAGGAGTGCTTTATTCCATTAACTTCAGTGCCACTATTCATGAAGCAAAATGCTATGCAATATGATTACCAGAAAAGTAATCTACAGTGACCTCTCATATACCTCCTTGATCACTGTAATCCCCCACTCACCTGCTGGGATACTCAAGTCTATATTCTCTCTGTAGCACCAACTGACATCTTATACCCTTCCAAAGAAAGGGCACATAAACCTTTAAGATAAACTTGTTATCTGCCATAAAGATTCACAAATTAAATTATCTTTAAATCCAGAAGTAATGCTTTCCATCAAAATATAATCAAGATCATCAACACAGTACACAAAGACCCCCTCCTATTTTATTGAGCTACTGAAAGCACATTTACTACAAGCAACAGTGTGTTTCCAGTACAAGGTCTACTTACTCCAATGAACTCAATCTCATCTTCGCTTTCGGAAGCTGGTGATTTACTCTTGCGAATGTTGGCAGAGCTGTGAGACTCCATTATCTAAAGAGAAACAAACCAAAACATACTTCATCATTTTATTTTGTAAGTTTTCCTTAACTATATAGGATTTTCTGTTTTATGCCTACTTTGGCTTTACAGCCTACCTGCACTCAACAAGCCTCTCCATGTCATTCACTGATAGTTATCAGTAATACCACAAAAAGCGGTAACAATTTTGACTCGAATCACGGTACTGTATTTTCCCAAATACGCAAAACGTGGCCTAATCTACAAAGCATCCCAGCACCTATTTTCGTCCAGCAACCATAGCTATAGCGTACCGCCGGAGTTCATTAACGCGCTCAAGTCTGAAAACCCCAGCAAGAGTCAGACCGGAGCTCTAGCCTAACGGCGCCGCACCCCCGCCAGAACACAGAGGACGGTTTAGGGACAGACGCGGAGCGAGTTCAGGCCTAATTAGCAGCTATGGGTGCTTTTGGCCGCTTCAGGACCACCCCAGAGCCAGCAGGCTCAGCTTCTGGCTTCAAAACCAGCGCCGTCCTGCCCAGCGGAAGATCTCCGTGAGCGGCGCGGAGCCGCCGCCCACCCGGGCGCGGCCCCGACGGGGCGGCCCCGGCGGGCGGCTTTGCTGACTCACGTTTCTTCACCCGCACCGACGCCCCGCCGCCAGGCCGCCCCGCCGCCACAGCCCGGGAGGGCGGCGGGTGAGGAAGCGGCCGCTCCGCCGGGCGCCCGCTCCTCGCCCGGCCGCCCCGCGGGGGTCGGGTTGCTAAGCGACGGCTCCGCGCCCCTCGCAACGCCCCAGCCCCGCTCACCGCGCCGCCGCCGCCAGCACCCGAGGGCGCACCAACGCCCCGACCCAGCGCGCCTCCGCTTCCTCTTCAACCCGGGGGCGGCGGGGAGGGAGGGGGGGGGGGGGGCGGGAGCGCGGCACGGCTTGCCGGGATTTGTAGTTGCCGCCTGCTTCGCCTCGCTCCCCCTCCTCTTCCCCATGGCAGGTGCGGGCGCTAGGGCGACAACGCCATGGCGCAGCCCGCCACCCGCCAGCCCTCGCGGCGGCGTTTCGGGGCTCTTTCCCTCAATAACGCCCTGCCTCCCCCCCTTCCGCCTTCAGTTGTGTTGCGTAGAGTTCCTGCTCAAAGGCGGAAAACCCGCACGCCGCTTCCGGGGGAGGAGGAGGGTGGTGGCCATTGGGGCCGACAGGGGAGGGGGGGGGCGGGAAAAGCGCCTCTCCCAGAAGCGGGCGCGCGGGCCCGGCCCTTACCGCCGCGCAGAGGCGGCGGGGCGGCCGCGGCGGCGTGGCCGCTGCGCTGGCGGCTGGGCGCTGCCCCGGCGTCGCTGTGCGTTTTCAGCCTGCCAGTTTTCAGTCCACCTCACCGTCTGCCTGTCTGTCCCAGACATCAACAGCTTGGGTGTGAGAATCTTGTGGAAGACGGTGCCAAGGGCCTCACTGAAGTCCAGATAGACAAATGCCCATTGCTCTCCCCTCATCTACCAGGCCAGTCACTTTTATCATATAAGTTTGTCAAGGTGGTCAAGCATGACTTCCCCTTGGTAATGCCGTACGGATGACTCGTGATGATTTTTTTCTCACTGAAGTGCCTGGGAATGGTTTCCAGGACTAGCTGCCCCATCACTATCCCAGGGATCAGGGTGAGGCTGACCAGCCTGTAGTTCCATGTGTCTTCATTCTTGCCCTTCTTGAAGATGGAGGTGACGTTTGCTTTCCTCCAGACCTTTGGCGCCTCTCCTAGTCAACCATAATCAATCAAAGATTATTGAGAGTGGCCTCGCAATGATATCTGCCAGTTCCCTCAGCGCTCATGGGTGCATCCCATGCATAGGGTCCATGGACTTATGTATGTCCAGTTTGCTCAAGTATCCCCTGACCTGATCCTCCTCCACCAAGAGTACATCTTCCTCGCTCCAGCCTTTTCCCACAGTCTCTGGGAGTCCTGAAGGCCAGTCTTGCTAGTAAAGACTGAGGCAAAGAAGGCATTCGGGAACTCACCTGTGTCACCAGGCCACCCGTCTCATTTAACAATGGGCCCACATTTTCCCTACTCTTCCTTTTGTCACCTCTGTACTTACCGAAGCCATTCTTGTTGTCTTTGACATCCCTGGCTAGATCCAATTCCAGCGGGGCTTCAACTTTCCTAACTTCATCCCTATATGCTTAACAGGGTTTCTGTATTCCTGCCACGTTACCCATCCTTGCTTCTACCCTTTGTATGCTTCCTTTATGTGTGTGAGCTTGACCAGGAGCTCCTTGTTCATCTACACATTTTTTGGCATTTTTGCCTGACTTCCTGGTCGCTGGGATGAACTGCCCTTGAGCTTGTAGGAGGTGATCCTTGAATATTAGCCAGCTTTCTTGGGTCCCTCTTCCCTCCAGGGCCTTGTCCCATGGGACTTTTCCGAGCAGATCTTTGAAGAGGCCAAAGTTCACTCTCACGAAGTCCAGGGCTGTGAGCCTGTTGTTTACACTCCTCTCTTCCCTCAGGATCCTGAGCTCCAGCATCTTATGGTCACTGCAGCCAAGGGTGCCTTCGGGCTTTAGACTCCCAACAAGCCTGTCATTGGTATGAGGTCCAGCAGAGCACTGCGCTTCATTGCTCCTTGCCGGCTCCTTCATCACTTGGAAGAGAAAGTTTTCAGTGTACGCCAGGAACCTCCTGGATTGCTTATGCCCTGCTGTGTTGTCCCTCCAGCAAATATCTGGGTGGTTGAAGTCCCCTATGAGGAGCAGGGCTTGCAAATGTGAGGCTGCTCCTATCTGTCTACCTCATCTGCTTGTTATTCCTGGTCAGACAGTCTATAGCAGACACACACTATAATGTCACTTTCACTTGTCCTCTCTTTAATCCTCCCCCATAAACTCTCATTCAGTTCCTCATCCATCCCCAGGCAGAGCTGCGTGCACTCCAACTGCTCGTTCACATAAAGGGCAACTTGCCCTTCTTGTTTTCCTAGCCTGTCCTTCCTAAAGGGCCAGTCTCCCTTCATTGAAATGCTCCAGTCATGGGTGCCATCCCACCACGTCCAAACAAGATCATAGCCCTGCACACAGGGCTAACTGCACACAGACTAACTCATAATGTTTGTTCCCCATACTGCATGCATTAGTATACAGGCACTTTAGAGAGGCACCCCAGCATGTTGACTGCCTAGGAAGGGATTGGGGGGGGATTTCTCCATCATGGTGCCTTGTAGGCATTTCCTTGCTTTACATGCAAGTGCTGGAGGTTACCTCACTTAAGTCCCATCTTGTTGATTTTGTGTTCCATTCCTGTCACATCACCCCATGCCCTTTGCTCTTCGACCATGTCTATCACTCCCTCACAGGGCTGCTGGTTACCCTCTCCCTCTCCATTCTTAGTTTAAAGCCCTCCTTATGCAGTCAGCCATCCTACTGGCAAAAATAGCTTTGCCCTGCTTAGTGAGGTGGATCTTATCTCTCTCAAGCAGACGGTGATCTGCAAGCAGCATCCCATGGTCATACAACTTAAAACCTTGTCACCAACACCAGCTCTGCAACCAATTATTGACTTGTCCTGTTAGTGCCCTTCTCCTCATTTCCCCACACTGGCAGGATTGAGGGAACATCATTTGGGCCCCCATGCCCATGATTCTTGCTATTTATCTGCTACTGCTCTTTTGCTTCATCATAGAGTTGCTTTGAGCCACCCAAAGTAAAAGTTGGTATAAATCTTTGTTACTCAATGCATTGGCTTTGAATAAGCTGAACAGTGTAAACGTCACCTTTGAGTTGTGCATCTATATAAAAGACCTGCTAGTGTGCAAACAAAGCACTTCACTGGTATGTGCTTATCAAATACACAGGAGAGAAAGGATTCAGGGTTGCATGTTGAAGTTTGATGTTATGGGAGCTTTGTGAACAGACATTTATCAGCAATAACATATCGTGGTATTTAATGTGAGCATTAATTTAGTGCACTTATTTTTCCTGTAAACAGAGTTACTATTACTAATGTTAGTTTTATGAGTCCTTCCATATATGAATGAAAAAATAGCTTTATGATAGAAGGTAGACATATTGAGATGCTGAAAGGAAAAAAACCCTAAAAATCACACAACAGCTGAAATACTTTTTCCATGTATTTCCTGGATTTGATGCGTAAACTCATAATTATCCCCTTCTGTAATATGTGAATCTTGGGGTTTTGTTTTCTACTGTTTGAATGCTAATTAAAACATAATAGTTAAAAAGTTGTACAACTTAATCACTATTGTTGGACTGTATAAACAACACTGATTTGAGCAGTTTTATTTTGTTATTAAAATAATGGAAACCTGACTACCACTTGGAAAATTGAAGTCATTGTTGCTGCCTAAACTTTCATATTTTGCATTTATAACTTGAATTTGCTAATAGAATATTGATAGCAGCCATTCTCTTTGTAGCTTGCATTTGCACTTAATTACTTTGATTCTTGAGAATAGATGAGGTGCAATGGGAACAAGTTACTAGAACAGCAAGGTGGCATTATTTTTCCAAACTCTGATACCCTATGAAACTGACACTCATTTGAATATGAATTTGTCAGCAGTAATTCATGCAAATGTTTACTCTTGCAAACATTCCATCCAAACATCCTCCTCCTATTTAAACAATACAGTTAAGGAAAAGAAATAGTAAGGGAATTGCCATGCAGTCATGTCACCATTTTCAATATGCTAACAAGACTCTGAATTCCAAAATTCGTGTATTTCAGCTAATTCCTGGGAAAGCACAGGCTTCCCAGTTTGGGTCAGCTTAGGAAAGTTCTTATGCAGAGTTTGTTTCACAGAGAAAAGAAAAGAAAAGATGCAGCCTGCTGGACTTCTTGGCTGGTGGGCCACCTGCAAGGCACATTCACAGTCTAACTCAGTAAAAGAGTAAGCAATTTTTTTTAAACACAGGCAGTAGATTGCCACAGGTAAGAGCAGACAAACCTAGGAGAGCAGGAGGTACTCATGGTCTGCTCTTCATGAACTAAGATCTCCAAGTCCAAACCTCCAGACAAAGTCTGGATATCACATAGGATGTGGAAGCTGTTTCTGAGCAGACCGTCTTTTTTATAAACTCAGTAATGCTCTCTAGCAACTAATTCCCCATATTCATTATGTGGCCTTAACTATTTTCTTTTATAGAATTTAAACATATTTCAACATCCTTTATTATCTGTCTTCTGTTAATAATTTCTTTCCTTAGTGCCCTTGCTTTTTAAATTTTTGTTCTATGCCTGCTTTTATCCTGTTTGCTGTCTTTATTTTTTAATTATGTCTTCTCTTTCTGCGGTGCTGTCTCTTTAAAATTTCTTGTCTATGTCTGTATTTTAGTTCACTGTTGGTATTTTTTACTTCTTTTCTCTCTTAATCCCTTGGCTTTTATAGTTTTCTAGTTTTATCTTGTTTGCTGTCTTTATTTTTTAATAAATTTTTCTTGTTTTTCCTTAGTGCCATCACTTCTTAAAATTTCTTTCTACATCTCCATTTTAGTTTTCCGTCATTTCTTTTTGTTTTGTTCAGTTTATTTCCCTAATCCCCGTCACTTTTTAAATTGGATACATTTATCCCAGTTTGTTTCGCTGTATTTTCTTTTAAATATTTCGTGTGTTTCCTTAGTGCCATCACGTCTAAAATTTTCTAAGTCTCCATTTTAGTTTGCTGTTGCTATTTTAAAATTTTTTCCTTATTTCCTTAATCCCCATTGCTTTTAAAATTTTCTATCTACTTTTATCGTGTTCAGTTTCCTTATTTTTTAATTATTTCTTGTTTTTCCTTAGTGCCCTTGCTTTTAATTTCTGTAATTTTTTTCTTTATTTCCTTAATCCCTGTTGCTTTAAACATTATCTATGTCTGCTTTTATCCAGTTTGCCGTCTTTATTTTTTATTATTTCTTGCATTTCCTTAGTGCCCTTGCTTTTTAAATTTTCTTTATATTTTTGTTTATGTAGTTTGCTTTCCCTATTTTTTCATGCTTTCCTCTCTTAATCCCTTGGATTTTTGAACTTTGTTTCTGTGTCTACTTTTATCAAGCTCCCTATCTCTATGTTTTATTTCTTTCCTGTCTGTCATGTACCCCCTTGCTTTTAAGATGTACTTGCTATGTTTCCATTTATTTTGTTTGCTATCGCTATCTTTTAAATTTTTTCCTCTCTTAATCCCATGGCTTTTAAAATTTTTTAATGCCTGCTTTTATTTAGTTTTCTGTCTCTATTTTTTAATATTTTCCTCTCTTAATCCCCATTAGTTTTAAAATTTACTTTCTATGTTTCTGTTTATTTAGTTTGCTGTCAGTTTTTTAATTTTTCCTTTATTTTCCTAGTCCTTGGTGCTTTTAATATTTTCTATGTCTCCTTTTACCTAGTTGTCTCTATTTTTTAATTTTTTTCTTGTCTGTCCTTTACACCTTTGCTTTTTAAATTTTCTTTTTGTCTGTGTTCTACTTCACTGTACTTATTTTTCAATTTTTTTCTTTATTTTCTTAAATGCCCTTTTAATGTCTACTTTTATCCCATGCACTGTCTTTATTTTTTAATTCTTTCTTGTTGTTCCTTAGTGCTGTTGATTTTTAAATTTTCTTTCTGCCTCTACTTTTCTCAAGCTCCCCTTCCTATTTTTTAATTCATTTCTGTCATGTACCCTGTTGGTTTTTAAATTTGCTATATATGTCTCTGTTTTAGTTCACTGTCCCTATTTTTTAATTTTTTTTCTTTATTTCCTTAATCCTGTTGCTTTTAAAATGTTCTTTCTGTGTCTACATTTATCCAGTTCCTGTTTCTATTTTGTAATTCTTATCTGGCTGTCATGAACTGCATTGCTTTTAAAATTTTCTTTCTATGTCTACTTTTCTTTAGTTCACTGTCTCTATTTTTTCAATATTTTGCTCTCGTAATTCTTTTCATTTTGCAATTTTTTTTCCTAGGTGTTCTATTATCTACTTGTATGTCCCTATTTGTTAATCTTTTCCTGTTTCCTGTATCCTGTCACTTTGAAAATTTTTGTTCTGTGTCTACTTTTATTAAGATGTCTCTCCCTGTTTTTTAATTGTTTCCTGTCTGTCCTGTACCCTGCTGGTTTTGAGTTTTCTTTCCTTGTCTATTTTTACCGAGTTCGCCGTCTTTATTTTTTAATCCATTCTAGTCTAGCCTGTACCCAGTTGCTTTTAGAATTTTCTTTCTATGTCTTTATTTAGGTTTTTTTGCTGTTTTTAATTTTTTTCCTCTCAATGTCTTCACTTCTGAATTTTTGTTTCTATGTTCACTTCTATGTATTTTTCTGTCTCTATTATTTACTTTTTTCCTATCTGTCCTCTATGTTGTCACTTTTGAAATTTTCTTTCTATGACTACTTTTATCAAGATGCCTACCCCTATTTTTTTATTATTTCCTGCCTGTTCTGTGTTACATTGCTTTTAAATTTTTTCAATATCTACTTTTATCCATTTCCCTGTCTTTATTTTTTATTTCATTCTAGTCTGAGCTGTACCTTATAGTTTTAAAATTTTTTTTCTATGTCTTTGTTTCTTGAGTTTGATGTTCCTGTTCTTTAATTTGTTCCTTAATTTCCTTAATCTTGTTGCTTTTAAATTTTTTTTTCTATGTCTGCTTTTATCTAGTTCCTGTCCCTGTTTTTTAATTCTTTCTTGTCGGTTGGGTACTGTCGTTTTTTAAATTTTCTTTATCTGTCCATTTATTTAGTTTGTTGTCCCTAGTTTTTCATTTTTTTCCTCCATTAATGCCTTCGGTTTTAAATTTCTTTTCTATGTCTACTTTTATCTAGTTTTCCATCCCTATTTTTTAAATTTTTCCTCCTGCCTTGTACCCTTTTTTTTTTTTAATTTTCTTTCTATGTCTACTTTTATCAAGCTCTCTATCCCTACTTCTTTAATTCTTTCTTGTTTGTCACATACCCTGTTGCTTTGTAAGTTTTTTTTGTCTTTTATTTTTTGTCTTTTCTCTTAGTTCATCCCCTGGCTTTAGAGGGTCTCCTCGGCACACTGTTGTCTCTGGAGTGTCATTTGTACCCCTCTTGGTTTGTCAGAACATCTCAGGTCATCCCTCTTCCTCGGGGCAGTCTTTCTCTCCTCTCCTCCATCTCGCTTGCCTCCAGTGGGTCAGTGTCTCCCTCATGACATCTGTACTCTGTTCAAATCCCCTCCTGAGCACTTTTGTGCCCTCAAGACTTCTTCTGTGTCTCTGGCCACCTCAGCACCCCTCTATTTCTGTCCCAATGCTTCCTGCGAGCGTCCTTGTGTTCCGTCACTACCCTTGAGTTGTGCAGCAGGCTTTGTTTCTTTCTTATTCAGAGACAACTCTTCCTCAGGCTTTCATTGTGCCCCAGAGCACGCTTACCTTCCCCTCCGCCATGTCGGTTGCCTCCGTTCGGTCCCTGGTCCCCTGAGGACATCCATACTCTGTTCAGATCCCTTCCCGAGTACCTCATCATGTCAGCAACCATCTTTGCAGCAGACCTCTCATCCTTATGGCTTCATCTATTGGGCAGTGTCGGTTGCTCCATGGTACAGTGTCATATTTTCTGGGTTTTGGTTAGAAATTTTTTTTGGCAGGGTTTTTTTTGTTTATTCCTACAGATAAAGTCAGGTCAGGTAATGCAAAATGTGAGCTTGTGCCAGGCAGGGAATCTAGATGGTATTCCTAAATGGAAGCAAACCCTTTGAATTTGTTCAGCTATTGCTCCACATCCAGGTGACTTGTTCAATATTGCTTTTGCAGATGCAGAGGGACGAGCTCTGCACCAAAGGGCAACAGAGGAGATGCGAGCAGAGTGCCGTAACAGGGTGGGTCAGCATGTGGTGACAGAGGAAAGATGTGACTGGTGGCTGTGCGACTGACTTACAGATTTTGGGTTTTTTTTTATTTTTAAGGTGCAGAGTGGGATATTGGCACCAGAGCTGACTCAGACAAGGTGAGCAATGACTAGTGGGCTGAAGCAGCAGTTGTTTTTCAGGTATTGTATTATTGGTGAAGTTAGAAGCATCCCTTGTTGTTTGTGTTTTACAGGTGGTACCCAGGCCTCAAGGTGGCAAACTGTCAATGGCAGAGGCCAGACAGGCGAGCGGCCAAGGTAAAGGTGCGGGAGATGGGAATCGGTGCAGGCAGGCTGTAGTTTTGGACAGTATCTCAGCATATGTCTTTTTGCTTTGGTTTTTGCAGGTGCCGCAAGCAGGATCGGAAGGGTGAAGCTGCATGCCAATGAGCAGTCCACGGTGAGGCGGTTGTCAGTTGGGTTAGTGTCTAAGAGCAGAGAATCACGTGGCCGGTCGGTTAAGCGTTTCTCTTTGGTTTTGCAGGTGCCTTGCAGGCTGCCTTTGGACTTGGATGGGCGTTTGAGGTGAGCTGGGAAGTAGCAAGGAGGAGCATGGAGCCGGTGATTTCTCACAAGTGCAATGGTAGTTTTCTGTCTCTTGGTATCTTAGGTGCCAGAAGTGATGGCAGCTGCAGGATCCAATGGAGTCTGTGTGGAGCAGGTAAGCAGAAGGCCACGTTGCTTTGGTTTTATGCAGATGATGAAGAAGAACCTGGCAACTGCAGGAATATCCCAGTTAGCCCATGTGTTTTTTGTTGGGGATGGATTCAGACCCCCAGCCCTCTGGAAGCAAAGTTGAGGGACCAGGGACCACTGTCCTACAGTGTGTAATTTTGATTTCAGTTGGAAAGAGACTCTCCAAAATGGAAATCTTTCTGATCTGAAGAATTTGCATTTTTATGAACTTCCCATCAGAGTGGATCTTCAGAGATGATGTGCTTGTTGCTGAGGACTTCTACTGCCAAGACTTTTCACTCTTCTTAAAAAAAAAAAAAAAAAAGAAAGAAAAGGAAAAAAAGTAAATTTCCTTCCAAAGAACCAAGCACGGCCCATCTGCCTAAAGTTGGTGGCTTTGCTGCTCTTTGGGTTCTCAGTTGTAACAGTTGAGATACCATGAAAATGTGTTAGTCTGCATGCTTCAGTTCAGCCAAAAGCATTAGCAAATCTGCCAGTCCTTTTTGGTAGTCTGAGGTATTGCAGCAGGGGGATTTGATTTTTTCTTTCTTTTTTTTTTCAAAAGTAAAACTGTATGAGGGATCTCTTATCTCACCGATTTTTTTCTACCAGAAATGAAACTTTTTTTAAAAAGTTAAAATTGTATAATTTACAAACCGACTTGCATTGTTTAAACTGTAACTGCCAAATAGCTGTAGCATATAATTTATTAGATGTACATAAGCAGTTAGGTATTTTTCTAAATGTTTAAAAAGAGAGGCAACTGAATGTTATGGGGTTTTTCTCCTGATATTTTGATGGAGTGCTCTGAAGTACTTTCTTTCTGTCTGGCTTTCAATGGCGCATTTCCCTGGCAGTTCAGTAGCATCTCTCTTGGGCAGCTCAGCTGGCCAGGTGTCCCTCCTCATTATGTAACATACAAAAAACGCCCTAGTCAAATTTTAACTGTGTATTTTGGAGATAGATAATGTAATGGTATCAATTCACTAAGTTAATGCAAAAGGAAAATGGAATACTTTTATTGTATAAGTATTTTTATTGGATGTATATAAACATGGGCATACCTTTTTTGTATAAAGAGAATTAATGGGATTTATTCTTTATTTTTCATTTTACTCTTTAAAGTTTTACACTTTACTTTCAGCTTTATTGACCAAGCAAGCAAGATCCGCAGTGACAGCAGCGCAAGGGCTGCAGCTGTTGTGGTGGATCCGTAAGCGTAGATTCTGACTGTGTACAACCTCATCCTGCAGCCTCCCAGGGTTATTTCCCTGCAGCAGTGCTGTAAGGAAGGGAGGAGATGTTTTCCAACACCAGCAAGAGTGTTTACTTGTATGCTAAGAAGGTGTTAAAAACCGTATCAATTAGTCTTAATACTGCTTTGAAGTGTTCAAATCAGTCTAGCTTCTAAAGGATGTGTTGTATTTCGAGCTGACCTGTTTACCGGGAATCCGCCTTTACCTCAACTACTATCCCTTCTTCTGACAGAATTCCTCTACTTTCTTCTTTACTGTTTTTTAATATGCTGAAATACAATTGGGATTTTTGTTTTTCAGATGTGCTCAGCAGATGCCCCCCAGCCCAGGTTTGCCTGTCGGTCATTAAGCATAGTGGTGGTATGGGGCCAGCCCTGTGTGTGGAGGCTCCTGGCTCTGTCTCCAGTGGGTGCCCTGCAGGTACGGCAGCAAGGGCTGTCTGGTGGGGAGAGTGCAGGGCCAAGAGGGACCGGGGATGTTTGTGCCCTGGGGAGCCTGTCCCAGGGCAGGAATGGAGGAGGAACAGTGTGGAGCAGAGCCTGAGCAAGAGACATGGCACCATCCTCTGGCATGCTCCCCTCTGTGGGGCACCTGGTGGGGATTATCTGGTGTGGGTCAGTTATCCAGAGTGGATTATCTGTTGCAGGTTATCCCAGTTGAGTCACCTGCTGTGGATTATTCTGGGTGGACCCCCGGTGTTGACGGGCAGAACAAACTTTACAACTCGGAGAGTGAGTTATAAGGCA
The DNA here is from genome assembly GCF_929443795.1 of Astur gentilis. Taxonomy (NCBI): domain Eukaryota; kingdom Metazoa; phylum Chordata; class Aves; order Accipitriformes; family Accipitridae; genus Astur; species Astur gentilis. The sequence continues at coordinate 95,694 of NC_064894.1, read as the reverse complement.
GGCATGTTTATTTCAGCGCTGGGTACACGAGGGATTGCTCCACCTATCGTGCACACCGTAAAGCTTGTTAGTGAAGTTTATATACATGTGTGATATAAATATTCATTACATTTCCCAGAAACCCTATACATATTCATTACATTTCTAAGAAATAATTAACATATGCAAATGCCCTTTGTGCAGTCGCAGTTGTTGCCTTGGGTGGTCATTGGGTGTTCTTCGGGGGTCTTATCATCCTCTTCCTCGCTTAACCGTTCTTTACCCTTTTCAATATTTTGATATTAAACTTCTGGTTTTCCTTTGTTCTTCTTGTATCTTTCATGCCAAATAATCTTTGACCCCCAAAGTGCTGTTCTCATGCCAACAAATCACCCCTTATCTTCTTACTTGCATTCTCAGTTTCTCTCGTCCTTGAGTCCATATGTCTGTTTTCCTGTGTTCTTACAAATCTATCTACACATCCTTTAAATACTTGAGTTGCAGGATGTCTTTATCTCATTAAAGGAAACCATCTATTCTGCTTGTACCTACTTATTGCTTACAAACTACGAAATATAATTGACATCTGGAATATATATCAACTACCATATATCAGTGTACATGCCCCCATGCATGTTTCTACACACATACCTTCGCCCATCCGCCCCCACCCCATGTCTCTCCACTCCCAAATGCTTCCCACTGAAACAATCCCAGCTGTCTTTTCCACGCAAGACATACCCACTCACATCCCCTGCCCTCCTGTCTCGTGCCCCTCTCCAACACCCCACATTCCACACCGCCCCCCCCAAACCCATCTGCCTCCAGAGCCCAGGGTGCTGCCTGCACCCCCCCACCAGCCCAGTGCCCCCCACCCAAACTCCCCCCCCCACGCTTCCCTGCACTCACCCCCACTCCTCACCCTATCCCACCAGCGAGCAGGCTGGGGGTGCACAGAAAGTTGGGAGGGGACCCAGCTGGGACAGCTGACCCCAACTGACCCAAGGGATATTCCAGACCATATGACATCATGTTCAGTAATAAAACTAGAGGGGAGGTTGGCAAGGGGGCTGTTCAACCCACGAGTTTTCTCACTTTTACCCTTCTGATTCTCTCCCCCATCCCGCTGTGAGGGGAGTGAGTGAGCGGTTGTATGGGGCTTCATTGCTGGCTGTGATTAAACCATGACACAAGGTTAGTTGCAAGCCCTGCCTGGCTGTTGTGGTTTAACCCCAGCCAGCAATTAGGCACCATGCAGCTGCTCACTCACTCCCCCCCCACCCAGTGGGATGGGGGAGAGAATCAAAGGAAAAAGGTAAAACTTGTGAGTTAAGAACAGTTTAATAGGACAGAAAGAAAGAAACTAATAATAATAACAATAATAAAATGACAATAATAATAAAATGATTGGAATATACAAAATGCAAGAGATACACAATGCAATTGCTCACCACTCGCTGACTGATGCCCAGTTAGTTCCTGAGCAGCGACGCGCCCCCCCACGCCAACTGCCCCCAGTTTATATACTGGGCATGACCTCACATGGTATGCAATACCCCTTTGCCCAGTTCGGGTCAGCTGCCCTGGCTGTGTGCCCTCCCAACTTCTTGTGCTGCTCCAGTCTTCTTGCTGGCTGGGCATGAGAAACTGAAAAATCCTTGACTTAGTCTAAACGCTGCTTAGCAACAACTGAAAACATCAGTGTGTTATCCACATTTGTCGGGGGATGCAACAAGTCTACGGAATTCCTGACAGTTCGAGAACAGCGCGACCTTGAGCAGCTTGTAGTATATCCTTGAGAAGTCTGGAAAGATCCGAGAAGACCAGTACGAAAACAAGATAGTGATAAGAAGAACCGTCCTGACAAACTCACCAATCATGAATTGTTAGTTACTAACTAAGCCAATCATATACTAACACATACTCTGAAGAAGGGGATAAAAAGGTGTGTTAGAACAATAAAGTAGCCATTTTGTGTGATCTATTACTTGTCGTGTCCATCTCTACCGTGACAAATGGTGACCCCGATGCGCCTGAGCGAACAGATCATCTAACGGTGATAAATCCAGCACTAGAGAGAAGTATACCAGCGGCGACGAGAGCTGCGAAAGAGTATACCGGCAGCGAGAAAAGCTGCGGAGACGGAGCCCGGTGAACCTGAGAGCAGTGGAATCTGCCTGGTCCGGACCTGAGCCTAGACACCTAATAAAGTGAGCCACCGGGGACTAAACTGTTAGAATGGGGCAGAAATTAACAAAAGAAAAGGAGACGATTTTGTCTACCTGGAAAGCCCTGTTAAAAAGAAAAGGGGTTAAAACCCCAGAACAAAGCCTGAAACGGATTTCAATACGGTGTAAGGTGCAAGGCTTTACAGCCACAACAGTTACTGCATTCAGTGTGGATGCATGGCAAACAGTGGGCTGGAAAATGTTTGATGAGATCTCTAAAGGACAGAAAGAGCTCTGTAAGTTGGTGATCGTATGGCGTCTATTACGTGAGACCCTGAAGGAATGGAAAGCAGAATGTGATGCGAAAGATCAGCAAAAGAAAGATGAGAAATCAGAAAATGTTATCAATGAAAAAGTTTCTGCTCAAGTAACAGCTGCGGCTGATGCTGCAATATCAGCAGTTGCGGGCAGAAAACCCCTCACAAGCAAAATCAGATCATACCCTTATTCACCTCCTCCTCCTACGCCATTAATTACTTTACCGGGCGATGAGGGGCCCTCCTCACCTACTGGTGCGGCGGCAGAAGGGGTGACTCCATCAGCCCCCCCCGAAGAGAAAAATGTGGCGATTAACACTGAGCCGGAAAGCGAGGGCCGTAACGAAAGCCAGGGCCGTAACGAAAGTGAGGGCCGAAAGGATGGTGAGACTCAAACCGAATGTGAGGGCCGCACGGAAAATGAGAGCAAAAATGAAGCTGAGGCAGAAAAATCTCTAATTGACGCTATGCGATCCCTGCAGCTCGCAGATAAAACCATACCAAAAGAACCCCTGCCATGGACTCTCCCTCCGTCCACGGTAACTGTGGCCCCGAGATCCCCTGATCAATTTTGGGAGGGAGTTAGAAGATATGCTGCCGACTCCGGCAACTGGGATCTAGTAGAACGCCTCAGCCCGTGCTCTTTAACACGTGCATTTCTAAAGCCTCTAGATAACGCAGCAGAGGCTCCTGTTACATTTCCTGTTTTCAAAGCTACTGCAGGCACAAACCGGCACGATGAGCACAATCCCATAGGCTGGAGAGTAGTGCAGGATTTGCAGAATAAAGTACAAAAATTTGGAATCAATTCTCCTGAGGTAATGCAACTTATTCGTATAATTAGCACAGATCTGCTGTGTCCATATGATATTATGCATCTAGCACAAGTGCTGTTTCAGCCCGTACAATTGCAAGTATTTCAATCCACCTGGAGGCAGATGGCACGCGCAGCGGCGCTGCATAATTCACGACTGCCACAGGGTGACCCGAGATTAGGCCTTGGAGAGGATGCTTTGCTTGGTGAAGGGCAGTATAGTAAGCCTCAGCTACAGGCTACATGGCCTCCGCTGGCTCTCGAACAAGCACGAAATATAGGCCTTATGGCAATAAAGCGAACAATGGATATGGCAGCTCCGAAGCAAAAATACATCACTATCCGCCAAGGCCCCACAGAACCCTTTTTACAATTTGTAGAAAAAATATCTGCTGCCCTGGAAAAACAGGTAGAAGATGCGGTCTTAAGACAAATGCTATGCAAACAGTTGGTAAAAGATAATGCTAATGAGGACTGTCAAAAGATCATACAGGCTCTGCCAGGAGATCCTTCTGTCCCTGACATGGTAGCTGCATGTTCTAAAGTTGGGAAGTGCTCTGGGTGTGGCAGCGAAGGGCACATCATGGTAACTTCTCCACACAAAACATCACCAGGTAAACAACCGGTGCACCACTCACCGGAGATTACTTGCAAGAAATGTGGGAAATCAGGACACTTTGCAAAACAGTGTCATTCCAAATTTCATGCTAATGGACAGCCGCTACAGGAAAACCACAAAATGAGTGTGAGAGGGCGCGCAAGGAGAACAAATCCCCTCCCGACAGCCGGCCAATTCCTCTCTGCGAACAATTGTCAGCTGCGACAGCTGGCTTAGCAGGGTTGGATGTATCCACCGCCGACACAGTAACTCTAGCCACGAAAGACATCGTTAAGGTCCCTCTTAATGCAAGGGGTCCTATAGGGCGGGGACTGAGTGCATTGCTACCGGGAAGATCAGGTAGCACGTTGAATGGAATAATCGTGCATGTGGGAGTTATTGATGCTGCTTTAACAGGTCAAATTTGTGCAATGATTTCGACCCCCTACCCATCAGTACCAATCCCTAAAGGTACTCGCATTGCTCAACTTGTTCCTTTTTCGAGTTCTATTTCAAAAGCAGAACAGCGACTGCGATGCGCTGGAGGCTTCAGCTCCACGGGACCCCCTCAGGTCTGCTGGTCTCAGACTGTCTCATCATCCTGACCACATATGACGTGCACACGGTCGAATCACGGAAGATCTCCGACTACAGTAAGGTTTGCAGGGCTCCTGGACACCGGAGCTGATGTGACTATTATTGCCGATTATCTGTGGCCGTCTACCTGGCCAACAGAGGAGGCTGGTATGGGAGTAGTGGGGCTGGGAGGATTCACACGTGCAAAGATAGCAGCCACTCCAGTTCCGATTGCCAATCCTGAGGGCCAACAAGCAGTTATTAAACCATATGTGATGGCAGCTCCCCTCAATTTATGGGGGAGGGATTGCTTGTCGCAGTGGGGGGTGAGAATTATCACAGATTTTTAATGGGGGCCACTGTGCTGCAGGGTGTTAGACAACCCATGCTTGTTTTAACTTGGTTAACAAATAACCCTGTGTGGGTGGATCAGTGGCCCCTACCACTTGAAAAAATTAAAGGCCCTGCAAGAATTGGTAGCAGAACAACTAGCTGCCGGACACATTGAACCATCTCACAGTCTGTGGAATGCTCCAGTGTTTGTGAAAAAAACAAACAAACAAAAAAAAAAAGAAATCAGGAAAATGGCGATTTTTGCATGACCTGTGGCAAGTCAATGCTGTCATGGCCATGATGGGGGCTCTGCAACCAGGCATGCCTTCACCTGCCATGATCCCTCAAGATTGGGAAATCATTGTCATGGACCTTAAGGGTTGGTTTTTTTTTTTACAATTCCACTAGCTTCCCAAGACAAAAAAAAAAAAAAAAAAAAAAAATTAAAAAATTTTTGCATTCTCTGTGCCTTCTATCAATCATGCAGAACCGGCAAAAAGATATCAATGGAGAGTTCTGCCACAAAGCATGAAAAATTCACCAACCACTTGTCAATCGTTTGTTGCACAAGCTCTGTCACCTGTACGGGAAAAATTCCCTACTAGTTATAGTTATCACTATATGGATGACATTCTGTTAGCGTCAGACAACAAGGAGCAGTTGAATGGCATGAACAATTTGGCCACGAATTTGCTACAACAATATGAGTTAGTTATTGCCCCTGAAAAAGAGCAAAAAATAGCACCCTGGAAATATTTGGGAATGACAATTACAAATAAGCAGGTTGTGCCCCAACCTGTGAAACTTAACCCTGCAGTTAAGACACTCAGTGATGTACAGAAATTAATGGGATCCTTGAACTGGATCAGGCCCTATCTTGGACTGACCAATTCGCAGTTACAACCTCTATTAGACTTATTAAAAAATTCCAATGATCCAACAGAACCCAGAATATTGAATAAGGAAGTGTTAAATGTAATTCACAGGGTGGAACAATGTATACACCAGAAATTTGTTTCTCAAATTGATCTGTCTCAATTGGTACAATTCTTTGTACTAATTGACAAAACTGTGCCATTTGGTGCTTTGGTGCAGTGGAATTCTGAGTGGGATGACCCATATTTTAGAATGGATGTTTTTGTCATTTCTGGCCACGAAAAACTGCTCCTGGCTTGTTTGAACTTATTGTTGATGTAATCATAAAAGCCAGAAAACGATGTGTAGAACTAACATGACGTGATCCAGCTACTATTGTTTTACCTGTTCAAAATTGGTACTTTGAATGGTGTCTGGCAAACAATTACAAGCTGCAAGTGGCTATGGCGGGTTTTCAAGGACAGATCTCGTATCATCTGCCGTCGCACCTGCTCCTGAAATTTGCTCAAGAAATACCATTTGGTCAGAAAAACTTAAGCCAGCCAGAACCTGTGAAAGGCCCTACTGTCCTCACAGATGGTTCTGGAAAAACAGGTAAAGCAGCAGTAGTATGGTATGAAAACAACAACTGGAACAGCAAAGTAGTGTATCAAAATGGTTCTCCACAAATAGTAGAGCTGTGTGCACATGGCACACTGAAGCAGCAGCTTCAAAAACAAAAAGGGGGAATGATTGGGGAACCACCACAGGCATGTTTAGATAACGTGGTTTATGTTCTTAGCTTTCTCTATTATGGGGATAATTCTTCTCTACCTCCTTTTTTCAACACTTCTCTTTTTTCAACACAGAATTTACAAAGAGGCATCAAAGTGCACATTAAAGATTTAGTTACTGGTCAGTGGAGTGGACCATGTGAGCTGTTAACCTGGGGGTGAGGTTATGCTTGTGTTTCTACAGATACAGGCCCACAATGGACTCCCGCTTGATTTGAATGACCATCATCATCTGGAACATCCCAGAGGGTGCGGCAATATTAATACCACCTCAACCAAAAACTAAGTGTAGGTCACCTTGACCAATATAACAGGTCAAGATTCTCTGTGCATTGCAACCGCATCACAAAGTCCATGAACCAATAGAGAGGATGACTATGACTCATGCAGCGCGCCTGGCCAGCGAGCGCATGCGTCATAGGTTGCAAATGAGGCGGATTTTTGGCACCCGCTGGCCACGTGTGCTGAAATCTGTTCCTCTACAAATGTATAAATACCGGGATTTTCCGAAGAGCATCAGACTGGTGTACGGCAAGGCCATCGTTGCCTCCGTGGGGACGCCCACATAAAGCTGGCACCTACCGATTGCTGGGCTGAATTTGTGGAGCAAGACAGCACGAGAATGTACAGATGGTTCATCTACCTCACAGTCCTCGGATGGACGTAGGCATGGATACCACCGCAAACCAAAGAAAACATCTGGATGACCCTGGCTGACGTGACTGGACAAGATTTCTTATACCTTAGTACAACACCACCAAGCTATCCCTTTTTCACAGGTTTAATAGGGGGTTACACTGACATTGACAAAGTTTAAGAACTTATTGATGGAGACCCCTGTGCAGCAGGTCATGGACTCAATGGATGGGAATGCCTGGTTTTCACGGATCGGGCATTAACCCTCATTGCCACCCCAGGAATCACAAATTCTGGGGTCCCTGAATACAGACTGGTGTAGTATTATCAGATTTACTGCTAGACATTGATAGTGTCAGACATGCTACGCTATAAAATAGAGCTGGAATTGATTTCTTGCTTTTAGCACAAGGACAAAGATATTTGAGGGTTGGGGATTATCTGGATGGTTGATATCTCTGCTCAAGACTGTGGGGGTAGTGATCTTGATTGTGATAACTATGCTTCTAATGTTGCCCTGTCTTTTCAGCCTTCTGCAAAGGGCCCTGCAGAGGGCAGCCAGGATATTTTTAGCACAAATACAAAAAGGGGGAATTGTCGGGGGGATGCAACAAGTCTATGGAATTCCTGACAGTTCGAGAACAGCGCGACCTTGAGCAGCTTGTAGTATATCCTTGAGAAGTCTGGAAAGATCCGAGAAGACCAGTACGAAAACAAGATAGTGATAAGAAGAACCGTCCTGACAAACTCACCAATCATGAATTGTTAGTTACTAACTAAGCTAATCATATACTAACACATACTCTGAAGAAGGGGATAAAAAGGTGTGTTAGAACAATAAAGTAGCCATTTTGTGTGATCTATTACTTGTCGTGTCCGTCTCTACCGCGACACACATTCTTCTCATAAATGTAAAACATAACAATATACCAGCTTCTAGGAAGAAAATTAACTCTATCCCAGCCAAAACCAGGACACTGGCTAATGCTTGAGGCTCTCCATGTTATTCCTATCATCTTCAGTGGCCGTCCTTGTTCTGAATTGCTGCTTTATAGTGAGTGCCTTTCGCTCTGTAAGCAGCAGTACTCGGACTGTGCCTGTCTCGCAACTGCTGGGAAGTAACTCTGCCAAAGGCAAAGAGCAAAACAGCCATGGCACAATCTACAGCAATTCTGTCTCTTGAGGGACCCAGCAGGCCCCTTGCTCTCGCCTCTTACTCTGTCCAGCTAGGCTGGAAAGTATGGTTGTTGCAGAAACTGCTACCCCTGTGTCTCCTTCTTATGTTGTTGGCTTGGCCCTGTGTACAGGCTGCTGAGGTCATCGGCTCTGCATGGGACACAGGCACCCACACAGGCACCCTGGAGAGCTTTACACCAAGTCATTCCTTTCCCTTTGGGCAGCAGTGGTTCTGCCGCTGCTACAGGCAGCTGCTTTCTCAAGGGCAAGGGGCTGGGACAACAACAGGCTGCTGCATGCTCCAGTCAGACTAAGACGCTGTTCTCTGGGGAGCTGGTACAGGGAAAGCTGAGGTACTTTCTGCACTGCAAATGGCTCTGCACAAGGGAAGCATGGTCTGGTTTTAGCAGAAAAAGGTGTTGATCACAGGCAGCCATGTATCAGTGTTTCAGCTATTTGGCAGGTGTCTTGCTTGTTCAAGGGGAGGTGTATTTCTTGCCTTGCAGTCTTGATGCCAAAACCATCAGGGCTTCAAGTTACAAAAGCCTTTTGCCATCAAAGACAGATGACAGCTAGATTTCTACCAGCACTATATTTCAGCTCTGTTGCTAGCTGAAAATGCATGGAGGCCAGGAGATCTTTAGAGGGGTCTGAATTAAAGAAACTGAGTGTTGATGCATTTGTTTTAAGGAGGCAAATTAGGCAGCCAAAGGAACAGAGCTGCTCACCTGACAAATTGGCAGAACAGCCTATCCAGCCTACTAAGTACTGCGTGTTGCAGGCGGCAAAGGGCAATTGTGACGCTTGCTGGCAGGAGCGGCAAGGAGTGCGGAGCCACGCTCCTGTAGGGAGCAAAGATGGAACCTCGAGGGCTCTATGGTCCTCTGCTGAGGACATCTAATATCCCGACAGGCCTCTTTGCTTTTCCTGCTTCATGTCTGATTACTTTGCACGCCGGAGGGCAGGGCGGTAAGTAACACCGTGCAGCGTCTCTTCGATAAGAGACAAGCCCCGCGCAAGAAGCCTTGCGTGCATGTGTGCAGGATTAGGAGAGCAGCGTTCTGATAGCATGGAGGTGCCCACCCCGACTGAGCCCCAGGGTCGCCGGGGTATCGCTCGCTTGCAGGTGGGCCGCTCGCATCTGGTGCGCTGGGCCGCGGCCTTTCCTGCCGAACAGAGCTGCCCCTCTGGCACGAAGCAGCTTTGGGTCTCTTGTGGCCTGCCTGAATTCAGGCTGCCACCTGAACCAGGCGTTATTTTTTGTTGTAAATCTCTCGCCAGCGTCTGCTGACTGGCTGCTGTCGCTCCCGCAACCCTGATGCCACATGCAGAGGGATACAGCAATCCCTGGGGCTTGCTCCAGGGGACACCCCCCCCTTCCCCCCCCCCCCCCCCCCCATTTGCAGGTTCCCTGTGCCGCTTCTCCTCTCTAGATAATGGGGTGTGGGGGCAGGGACAGAAGCGGCCACCCGAATTGTCTGTTCCTTGCACTTGACTGCTGTAAACGCTCCAGCCGCTCGGGTGCTTTTTGGAAGGGAGGCGATGAAGAGGACTGCCCGGGCTGCGAGTGGGGAAAGGGCAGGGCGACGTCAGCCCTGTGCCCCCAGTAAGGAGTTGCCGCCTGCGGCTGGTCTCTACTGGGCTGAGCTGTCAGTCATCCCTCACGCAGCTGACGCTCAGAAGAGGATCGTTACGGCGGGGATGCTGCTGCCCGGCGCCCAAAATCCGGTACTACAGCTCGGAGGCTGCAAGGCGCGGTGGTGCCCCTGTAACGGCACCCGTGGTCCGACGGTACCGGCAGCGCGGCCCCGGGGGAAAGTGCCGCCGCGCTCGTTGCTTCCTCCCTCCCGGTAAGGAAACGCCGCTGCCGCCCCGCGGGCGCGGTGTCGGCGGGCGCTCCGCGCGCAAAGCGCCGAACAGCAGCGCCGGCACCGCACAGGTGCCCAGCAGCGCCGCCACCGCTGGTGCCGCCTTGTGGGCAAAGTGCGGTACTGCAGCCCGGCGTTCGCGCGCCGGCTCTGAGCCCTCCGGCGCGCCGTCGTACGGCCGGCGCGCATGCGCGGTCCCCGGGAGCAGCGTGGCGGCGCGCAGGGCGCGGATGTCGGCGGCAGCGAGCGAGCGCCGGGACCGCGGGTGAGGCGAGCGATCCCCTCCGGCGGGGGCGGGGGCGGCGGCAGGTGCCTCCTGCCCGATGGCCGCCCGGGGCTGGCGGTACGGGAAGCTGCGAAGCGGCCGCCGCGGCAGGCTCCCGGTCCGCCGGAGGCGAGCCGGGCCAGGGCAGCGCCGGGCAGGTCCCCGAGAGCCGACAGAAGGGAAGAGGGGACGGAGGCGGGCACCCCGCAGGCGCGGCCAGCGGGCGCCTCCCCGAGTCGCCGGAGCTCCCCCGGCGCCTTCCCCCGGCCCCGCTCGGCCCGTGCGGCTGCCTCCGGCTGCAGCTCCTCCCCTGAAGCCTGTGCTGCAGCCGCAGGCAGCCCCCGAGCCCTGTCGTGAGGGCGGCAAGCTGGCCCTCCGGTGTTCTCGAGTCTCCCTTAACGCGGGTGCCGTTAGCAGCGGCGCGGGGAAGGAGCGGCGTCCGTCCGCGGAAGCCCCTGCGGACGGAGGGGCTCCGGCCAGGGCGGAGCTGCGGTAATAACGGTCGCTGCTGCCTCTTTCCCTCTGCCAGAGGCCACGCCGTGAGCGCGGTTCTCTCTTGTTCCCTCTTTGGTTTTCTTGTTTTCCGGGTGGCTGGGCCCGGCTACCCGCGGGGGTGCTTCGGCTGGGGGGTTTGGGGGGGGGTGGTGTGGCCTGGCCGTGCCGCTGGTGGCGGGGAAATAAAGCCTGAAACGGCAATCGAGAAGCGTCGCCCTGCCTGTGCTGGGGCTGCCCCGCAGAGGCGTGGGGCCGGGCCCTCCGAAGGACCTGAGCGCTCCCCGAAACTATGTGTGGGGCCCCGGGGGTGCAGGGCTGTGGGGTGGCGACGCTCGGCGTCGCTCGTGGGCGCTGCAGGGTCAGAAATAGAGAACAAGTTTTCTGTTCCTGGGGCTTGACAACAGGCTCGTGTGGCTGATGTGGGGGCTCGGAAACAGACCGAGCTGCCCGGCTTTGGGCCCAGAAACAGAGGTCCGGCCCTGCGTGTTTGGGCCTTGAGAACAGGCTCAGCAGCCGGGTGTTTTGGCTCCCAAATGGGCCCCGAGTCAGCTGGTGTGGAGGCCAAAAGTGGGAGCCGGCTTGGCTGGTTTTGCAGGCGGGTGGGAGGGTGTTGGGGGCTGCGGGGGGAAGCGGGGGGCGGGCAGGGTGCGTGGACCCTCCCCGGAGATGGGGGTCTGGTTGTGTCGGACGCCAAAGTTCGGGAGGCCGGCACGCAGTGGGCCGAACTCAACATCTGCGGTGGTCTGTGGGGGGAAAGGCGCTTTTCAGACCTCACGTGCCCTCTTGGACTCCAGCTCTTCTTTCTGCACTGCTCAGAATAGTTGTTAAGTAATTAATCGCCCAAACTAATGGATATTTACTTGGCGTGTAACTCTGATGTTTAATCCTAATGCTCCAGTTTTGGCAGCAGTTGATATACAGCCTTATGGAAAGCTCAGACCGTTGCACGTAGCTGGAGCTTGTAAGGAGAAGCAGCTGAAATCAGCCGGAGCTTCAGTGCGGAGCTGGGGCTTCAACAAGCCAGAACTGTAGCAAGCAGGAGCTGGAACGAGGTGGGGTGTCCGCTGTCTGGAGCGTGCATTATCCAGAGGCAAAAGTACCTGCGGCTGTAACGAGCAGAAGGCGCGATTAGCTGGAGCATCTTTTCGCTGGAGCGTCCGTCGGCCGGACTGTGCTCCCAGCATGGCCGAAGAGCGGCTGGGCGCAGGCAGGGCTGTCCGCAGCAAGCAGCTCCGAGCAGCAGGGAGGTGAGTTGTCCTTCTGCCAGCAGGGAGCCCGGGCTCTTCCCTCGGGGATGCAATCCACGCCATGCTCCTCTCTCTGTGTGGAGGGTCTCGCCCAGTCCGTTCCCGTGGGCAGAAGCTAGGTGGGGGTCCCCGGCTCTCCTGGGGCAGCCCCCCCACAAGGGGGCGCGGACAAGGTGTCATCGTCCCTTCGGTACCAGGCAAAGGGGAGAGAAACCAGCCAGCAGGAGCTCCTGGGGTGCAGAGCCCTTCCGGCAGAATCCTCCCATGTCTTTTCACCGTTGGCTGGGTGTGACAAGCAGGTTCGTTTCTTTGTCTCCTCTTCTTCCAGTGTCACATTCCGCGTCACACGAAGAAAATCCTGCGTGGTCAATTCCACTTGCTGCTCAGGTAATCGCACGTATCGGGCTGGGGGAGCGGAGAGAAACGCTTGTGAGTTCGAGGGCACTACAGATGCTCCGCGTTAAACCCACAGAGAAGGCAAATATGCTGCTAGTGCAGAAAAGCTGATGGAAAAATTGCTGTTAACAGATCGTGCCCTGTTCCTGAACTGGTCCCTTGATGTGTTTTTGTTTCAGGTGAAAGAATGAAATTTCCTGTCTGGTAAATTCAGAGCTGCCTGTTAGCTTCTTCAGGGTTGAGTGTTTCTCTTCTCTCTGTTCATGTTGATTTTATGGGCAAGTTGGAAATAGCCTTTTACTTTTTTTATGTATAACTGAATTTTTAGGAATATGTGGTGTCCCTGTAGTTCATTTTTGAGCACCTAGATGCCAGTAGAAATGTAGTGAGTGAAACATGATGGGAACTGGTACTTAAACTTGATTTTTATTTGTTGGGTTTTTTTTTTTTTTTCTTCCCCATTAAGAGTGTTGATGGCATGTTGTCCCATGGCACAATCCCCATTCCGTTCAGTGGAGTCTTCAGTCTAGGACTTTTAAGTAAAAAAGTTTGTCCTTCCAAAAAGGGGCTAGTCATTCCTAGGACCGAGGCATAGACTTGGAGAGTCACTTAAGTACGTGATTGGAATTAAAGCCAACTTTCAGTTGAAGTTGCTGCTGTTGGTCTTTGCTTTCACTGATTTCTCCACCACTCCCTTGTGGTTGGGAGCTCTGAATCGTAACGTTTTTCAGTCTAACACATTTCCACCCCCCAAAAAAAGGAGAGGCAGTGTCTAAAAGTTAATTAGTTTCCTCACAAATGCGTGAGTACATAAAATTTGAGTTATGATGATTAAAACCATAAAAATGACGCCAGTCTTGCAGATCTGGACTATTTCTGGACAGGCGTTCATCACACGCAGAAGTCGTCAGGGTACAGATCACCTGCGCTTCATGCTCTGACAAGACAAAATGCTGAGGCAGGGATGAGCTCTGAAAGAAAAAAAAAAAAAAAAAGGATACAGGGTCATGGTTTTGTTGTGTTGTTTGTTTTTAGAGTGCAATACTGACTGGTGCCAGCCTGCAGAGCTCTTCTGCTGCCTGACCTCTCCTTCTCTTTCATGGCTGTAATTGTTGTTTGGATAATTGTAGAAGAGCAGTTAAGTTACTTGCCTCTGTGAATGTGCTGGTAATACCAGGAAGGCAAATGCTTGAACCAGTAGTGAATAACGTGGCTACAGGTAGAATTTCTGAAGGAAGAACAGCAGCAGCAACAGGAAGCCAATAGCAAGTGACCAAAAACTTGCATATGTCAAATGCATCAAAGCTTTATTGCTGAATGTTGTTTGGCAATACGTTCCAAATGGCTTTTTTTGGTAAACGTAAATTTTCAGGAAGTTCAGGGTTGCGTGTGGCAAAACGTGTCCCTCTGCGTCCGCGTCCTGCTACGTAAATAGCATGGGTCAATGGCAAGTCCAGTGGCAGGGCTGCTGTTCCCTACTCTTGACGTTGTCTTAGTAGTATTGCAGCATTTAGACCTTAACGGACGGGCTGAGGAATGGAAGGAGAATGCCCGTTTTCTCTAAGGGCTCAGAATGCCAACCCTTTTCTCTGCCTGCCGCTCCCCTGTGTGTAAGATGAAGTTGTTTTATTTTTCTCCCTTGTTCCTGGTCTAAATATTTCTGGAGCTGTTGCTGCTGTGGGTTTGCAGTTGGTGTTACTGCGTTTTTGTAGTGTCCTAGCGATGGGTCATTTCTGCCGTGGCGAAGCGTCGAGATACGGTTTTCAGTGTAAAGCGTCAGAAACTATGTTCACTACAAACCGGTAACTTGCGGTGCAGGTGAAACCGATCTGGCGCGTGCAGCTGTGCTTGCAGGGATGCTTGGTGGCTCCTCATCAAAACGGCAGGCTGTGTGTGTGGACATCCGTAGGGTTGCACTCTGGGTCCGAGAGCGTTAACGTATTTTTGCTGTTGGAAGGTGGAATGGAGCGTGTGCCTGTTAAATCTCAGGGCAGTCAAAAGCTAGGAGGGACCCTGAGCGGGTTTGGTGGCACAACTGCGGTTTTAAAAGATCTTGCCCGTTTGGAGCAACGGACTGGAAAAAAATGATTCCTTTTTTGCAACAAGGCAGTTCACAAGATGTGTTGCTGTGCTCTTTAGCAAAAATACTCAACTTGGGACGTATAGGTTTGATGGAGCCTTGGCTGTACTAAAGCTTGAGAAAATGTATGTAGGTCTCTGTGTGTATCTAGGAAAGTGAGTTCTAGTGAAAGTAAAGTTGCCAATGAGTCAAAAAAGAAAGGAGAAAATAAAAAAAGGCCCGGTTGTCTGAAAGATGCAAAAGCTCTAGTGGCCTGTGTCAACAACTGTACCGAAGATGACGCAAACATACTTTTTCCTCCGCTCAGTCATAACTGTCTTCACAAACCTTCACAAAAAAAAGGCAGCTTTGGCTTCCTACCCAGCTTTGTGCTAATGTGTTGGGTTTTTTTCTTCTCTCGGCTGGATGTCAGCTGGCACCGTTTCGCTGTGGTTGCCCTTTCTTCTGCCGTGACGGTACAAGACAGAGGGAAAGATTCCGTAGTGGCCTGCAAGTACAAGGTACGCCTACGATGTGTGTCTGCGTTTTTGCAAAGGTACTTGCGGTATATGGACTTTAACATTGAGAGTGTGCCAACTCTCCTTCTACTTTTTTTTACGTGAAATATTTTAACAGAAATACTAAAAATAAGTTCTGTTCTGGAGCATGTTACACCTATACAAAGCTTACTTCCCTCAGTTTATTTTCTCTTCCTGAAAGCATAATCATCTGTTTCTGTGTGCTTGCTAGTAAATGATACTGTGAAAATAATTTTGTACTAAGAGGGAAGAAACTGTTCGTAAGAGTTCAGGTGTTCAGAAGAAACAGACTTTGTTTTCATGATAAAAGCTTTATGCTTTTACAGTCAATGAGTTTTTTAAAATATCTTATAGTAGTACTCAAAAACGTTACGGAGATAATTAGCATCTGTACTAAAAGCAATCAAGGTCAAAGAAGAGACGGGGGGGGGGGGGGGGGGGGGGGGGGGGGGGGGGGGACGACAAAACAGGACAAACGGGCGTCGCATCTGTGTGTTTCCCAGGCAGCATTAGCAGCCTTGTAACTAGTGACAGTGAGCCCTGAGGTGTTTTTGATGAGTTACTGCTTCAGGAATGTATTTTTTCCTTTAACCTACAGTGTGTAATTTTGACTTCAGTTGGAAAGAGATTTTCCAAAATGGAAGTCTTTCTCACTCAAAGAAATTTTGTTTTAGGAACTTCCCATCAGAGTGGATCTTCAGAGGTGATTGACTTGACAGTAGAAGTCATCAGTAACAAGACTTTTCACTCTCTTTAAAAAAAAAGTAAAAAAAAAAAAAGTCCAAAGACCCAAGCACAGCCCATCTTCCTAAAGTTGATGGCATCACTGGTCTTTGGTTTCTCAGTTGTAACAGTCGAGATAACATGAAAACGTGTTACTCTGCCTGCTTCAGTACTGCCAAAAGCATTAGGAAATCCACCAGTGCTTTTTGGTAGTCTGAGGTATTGCAGCACTGGGGATTTTACAAACTGACTTGCATTGTTTAAACTGTAACTGCCAAATAGCTGTAGTATATGATGTGTTAGGTGTATGTAAGCAGTTAGGTATTTTTCTAAACGTTTAAAAAGAGAGGCAACTGAATGTTATGGGGTTTTTTTCCTGATGTTTTGACGGAGTGCTCTGAAGTACTTTCTTTCTGTCTGGCTTTCAATGGTGCATTTCCCTGGCAGTTCAGTAGCGCCTCTCTTGGGCAGCTCAGCTGGCCAGGTGTCCCTCCATGTTACGCAACACGCACAAAACCCCCTAGTCCCATTATAATTGTGTACTTTGGAGAGGGATAACTTAACGGTACGAATTCAGAGCTGTGCAAGTTAAGGTAATAGGAAAGGGAAATCAAATACTTTTACAGTATAAGTGTTTTCATTGGATGTATATAAACATGGGCACACCTTTTTAGTGTAAAGTGAATTACTGAGATTTATTCTTTATTTTTCATTTTGCTCTTTGAAGTTTTCCACTTCACTTTCAGCTTTATTCACCAAACAAGCAAGATGCAAAGCAGCAGCAGCAGCGCAAGGGCTGTAGCTGTTGTGGTGGATCCGTAAGTGTAGATTCTGATTGCGTACGACCTCGTCCTGCAGCCTCCCAGGGTTATCTCCCTGCAGCAGTGCTGTAAGGAAGGAAGGAGACAGTTTTCCAACACCAGCAAGAGTGTTTACTTGTATGCTAAGAAGGTGTTCAAAATGGTATCGATTAGCCTAAATGCTGATTTTAAGTGTTCAAATCTCTCTTAACTTTTAGAGGAGGTGGTGTATTTCGAGCTGACCTTTTTTACCTGGAATCCTCCTTTAGCTCAGCGACTCTTCTTGTGCACCCCCAGCCTCTGCTCGCAGGGCGGTATGAGAAGCTGGAAGGTCCTTGACTTAGTATAAACACTGCTTAGCAACAACTACAGCATCAGTGTGTTGTCAACATTATTCTCATCCCAAATCCAAAATGGCCCTGTACCAGCTACTCAGAAGAAAATTAACTTTATTCCAGCTGAAACCAGGACAACCCCAAACCCCCTGATTCTGGGTCTGCAAAGGAAAAATACCAAACAAATTTGGGACTCCTGGGAAAGCCAAATCCGCCTGGATTTGCGCAGCTGGAAAGCAAAAACCCCACCCCATTTGCATGCACAAACTGCAACCAAAAGATCACCCCTTTTTATGTTGTGGAAAAGCACTGAAACACACCCCAGACTGAGTATTTTGAAAGAGCAAAAAACTCCCCAGTTTGGGGAAGACTGGGGGTGAAGCACAGGCAGTTTGAGGGGCGTTGCTGGGGGTCCTCCCAGCATGGATGATCTGGTGTGGATGCTCTGTTGCGGGTTATCCCAGGTGAGTTACCTGCTGTGGATCATCCTGGGTGGACTCCCTGGGGTAGGTCATCCCCACCCGTGTCCCACCATGCACCTTTGTACCCTCATCTACCCTCTCCCCGGTGTGTGTTTCTCCCCCATATGCCCCCCGCTGCTCCAGCCCGCCCCCTTCACCCATGCGAGTTTTTAACCCACGCGAGTTGTTTCCCCCTGTACCCCCTGCTCTCCTATCTCCTGCTCCCCCCCTGCTTCCTTTCCCTCCTCCATATTCCACACCACCCCCTCCGTGCCCCCATCATCCATCAGGCTCCAGACCCCTGGTGTGCTGCCTGCACCCTGTTCTCTGTCATTTTTTTTCCTCCTTTTCCTTACAAGTTGTTGTTGTTGTTGTTTCTTTTTAATAATGATTAAACTGTTTTCGTTTCAAGCCACGAGTTTTCTCACTTTCACCCTTCCGATTGTCTCCCCAACCCACTGGGGGCGGGGGAGCGAGTGAGCGGTCGCGTGGGCCTTTGTGGTTGGCTGGCATTAAACCACGACACAAGGTGAGTTGCAAGCCCTGCCTGGCTAATGCTGGAGGCTCTCTGTGTTCCTCCTGCCATCTCGCCGTGCCGTCCTTGTTCTTCATCACCGCTTTATAGTGAGCACCTCTCGCTCTGTAAGTGGCAGTACTGGGGCCGTGTTGCAGGCGGCAAAGGGCAATTGTGACGCTTGCTGGCAGGAGCGGCAAGGAGTGCGGAGCCACGCTCCTGTAGGGAGCAAAGATGGAACCTCGAGGGCTCTATGGTCCTCTGCTGAGGACATCTAATATCCCGACAGGCCTCTTTGCTTTTCCTGCTTCATGTCTGATTACTTTGCACGCCGGAGGGCAGGGCGGTAAGTAACACCGTGCAGCGTCTCTTCGATAAGAGACAAGCCCCGCGCAAGAAGCCTTGCGTGCATGTGTGCAGGATTAGGAGAGCAGCGTTCTGATAGCATGGAGGTGCCCACCCCGACTGAGCCCCAGGGTCGCCGGGGTATCGCTCGCTTGCAGGTGGGCCGCTCGCATCTGGTGCGCTGGGCCGCGGCCTTTCCTGCCGAACAGAGCTGCCCCTCTGGCACGAAGCAGCTTTGGGTCTCTTGTGGCCTGCCTGAATTCAGGCTGCCACCTGAACCAGGCGTTATTTTTTGTTGTAAATCTCTCGCCAGCGTCTGCTGACTGGCTGCTGTCGCTCCCGCAACCCTGATGCCACATGCAGAGGGATACAGCAATCCCTGGGGCTTGCTCCAGGGGACACCCCCCCCTTACCCCCCCCCCCCCCCCATTTGCAGGTTCCCTGTGCCGCTTCTCCTCTCTAGATAATGGGGTGTGGGGGCAGGGACAGAAGCGGCCACCCGAATTGTCTGTTCCTTGCACTTGACTGCTGTAAACGCTCCAGCCGCTCGGGTGCTTTTTGGAAGGGAGGCGATGAAGAGGAGTGCCCGGGCTGCGAGTGGGGAAAGGGCAGGGCGACGTCAGCCCTGTGCCCCCAGTAAGGAGTTGCCGCCTGCGGCTGGTCTCTACTGGGCTGAGCTGTCAGTCATCCCTTACGCAGCTGACGCTCAGAAGAGGATCGTTGCGGGGGTGCCAATTCTGCTGCCCCGTGGCCGAAGGTGGGAACTGACGTTGGGGAGGCGCGCATGCGCGGTGGCGTGTGTCGGTGGGCTCCTGCTGTTGACGGGTAAGCGAGACGCGGTAAGGCATCTCGACAGGCGCGCATGCGCAGTGGCGCATGTCCGGCGCTCGCCGCTGTTGCCTGGCAACTAAAGCACATTATGGCAGCTCGGCATGCGCGCTGCGCCGTGTACGTTGCACGCCTTTGTTGCCTGGCAACCAAAGCTCGAAACGACGCCTTGGTAACTGCGCATGCGCAGCGTCGCGGTTTACGGCGCTCCTGTTGTCTCCTAGCAACCAGAACGAGATACGTCGCTCGGCAGCCGCGCATGCGCGCTGCGCCCTGTACGGCGCTCGCTGCTGTTGCCTAGCAACCAGAACGCGTTACGGCAGTTCTGCATCCGCGCATGCGCGCTGCGCCTTGTACAGAGCTCGCCGCTGTTGCCTGGCAACCAGAGCGCGTTACAGCAGCTCGGAATGCGCGCTGCGCCTTGTACGGCGATCCCCGCTGTTGCCAGGCAACCAAAGCGCGACACGGCGCCTCGGTAACCGCGCATGCGCGGCGTCGAGGTTTACGGCGCTCCTGCTGTCGCCTAGCAACCAGAACGCGTTACGGCAGCTGGGCATCCGCGCATGCGCGCTGCGCCCTGTCCGGCGCTTGCCGCTGTTGCCTGGCAACCAAAGCGCGACACGACGCCTCGGTAACTGCGCATGCGCGGCGGCGCTCCTGCTGTCGCCTAGCAACCAGAACGCGTTACGGCAGCTGGGCATCCGCGCATGCGCGCTGCGACTTGTACGGCAGTCGCCGCTGTTGCCTGGCAACCAAAGCACGACACGACGCCTCGGTAACTGCGCATGCGTGGCGGCGCTCCTGCTGTCGCCTAGCAACCAGAACGTGTTACGGCAGCTGGGCATCCGCGCATGCGCGCTGCGTCTTGTAGGGCGCTCGCCGCTGTTGCCTGGCAACCAAAGCGCGACACGACGCCTCGGTAACTACGCATGCGCGGCGGCGCTCCTGCTGTCGCCTAGCAACCAGAACGCGTTCCGGCAGCTGGGCATCCGCGCATGCGCGCTGCGACTTGTACGGCGCTCGCCGCTGTTGCCTGGCAACCAAAGGACGACACGACGCCTCGGTAACTACGCATGCGTGGAGGCGCTTCTGCTGTCGCCTAGCAACCAGAACGCGTTCCGGCAGCTGGGCATCCGCGCATGCGCGCTGCGACTTGTACGGCAGTCGCCGCTGTTGCCTGGCAACCAAAGGACGACACGACGCCTCGGTAACTGCGCATGCGTGGCGGCGCTCCTGCTGTCGCCTAGCAACCAGAACGCGTTCCGGCAGCTGGGCATCCGCGCATGCGCGCTGCGACTTGTACGGCGCTCGCCGCTGTTGCCTGGCAACCAAAGGACGACACGACGCCTCGGTAACTGCGCATGCGTGGAGGCGCTTCTGCTGTCGCCTAGCAACCAGAACGCGTTCCGGCAGCTGGGCATCCGCGCATGCGCGCTGCGACTTGTACGGCGCTCGCCGCTGTTGCCTGGTAACCAAAGCGCGACACGGCGCCTCGGAAACCGCGTATGAGCGGTGTCGCGGTTTACGACAGTCCTGCTGTTGCCTGGCTACCAAACCACGGTACAGCGGCTCGGAAGCCGCGCATGCGCGGTTGCGGCCCCATGCGCCAGCGCTCTCTTTCGCCACCTAACGACCAAAGTCCGATACTGCAGCTGGGGTGCCGCGCATGCGCGCTGGCGCGTTCTGCCAAGCCCTCGCCGCTGCCACCCCGCGACCAATGTTCGGTACTGCAGCTCGGAGGCTGCGAGTGCGCGGGGCTGCCCCGGTCCTGCACGTGCCGTCCGACGGTACCGGCAGTGCGTCCCCGGGGAAAAGTGCCGCCGCGCTCGTTGCTTCCTTCCTCCCGGTAAGGAAACGCCGCTGACCGCCCCGCGGGCGCGGTGTCGGCGGGCGCTCCGCGCGCAAAGCGCCGAACAGCAGCGCCGGCACCGCACAGGTGCGCAGCAGCAGCGCCGCCGCCGCTGGTGCCGCCTTGTGGGCAAAGTGCGGTACTGCAGCCCGGCGTTCGCGTGCCGGCTCTGAGCCCTCCGGCGCGCCGTCGTACGGCCGGCGCGCATGCGCGGTCCGCGGGAGCAGCGTGGCGGCGCGCAGGGCGCGGGTGTCGGCGGCAGCGGGCGAGCGCCGGGACCGCGGGTGAGGCGAGCGATCCCCTCCGGCGGTGGCGGTGGCGGCGGTGGCGGTGGCGGTGGGTGCCTCCTGCCCGCTGGCCGCCCGGGGCCGGCGGGACGGGAAGCTGCGAAGCGGCCGCCGCGGCAGGCTCCCGGTCCGCCGGAGGCGAGCCGGGCCAGGGCAGCGCCGGGCAGGTCCCCGAGCACCGACAGAAGGGAAGAGGGGACGGAGGCGGGCACCCCCCAGGCGCGGCCAGCGGGCGCCTCCCCGAGTCGCCGGAGCTCCCCCGGCGCCTCTCCCCGGCCCCGCTTGGCCCGTGCGGCTGCCCCCAGCTGCAGCCCCTCCCCTGAAGCCTGTGCTACAGCCGCAGGCAGCCCCCGAGCCCTGTCGTGAGGGCGGCAAGCTGGCCCTCCGGTGTTCTCGAGTCTCCCTTAACGCGGGTGCCGTTAGCAGCGGCGCGGGGAAGGAGCGGCATCCGTCCGCGGAAGCCCCTGCAGAAGGAGGCGGCTCCGGCCAGGGCAGAGCTGCGGTAATAACAGTCGCTGCTGCCTCTTTCCCTCTGCCAGAGGCCACGCCGTGAGCGGGGTTGTCCGTTCGTCCCTGGGGATGCCGTTGACTGCAGCAGCCTCAGGCTCGCGTGGGCTGTCTCTTCCCGGCCTCCCTCTCCTCGCGGCACGGGAGTGTTACTGATTGGTTATTGATTATGTTATTGATTTGTTATTGACTAGTTAGTAGCTTTGATTTTTTATTGATTTGGTAGTAGTTAGAATAAATCATGTTTAATAAGAATATAAAATGGTAAGAGGTAGTTTAGCAAAGGTATCTCTATTGTATTTGCACAACCGACAGCTGCTGTGAAACCTTCTGTACAACCCGCTACCAAGGCCGGAGGAATTGGCCAAAATCATTTAATAGGAACATTTAGAACTTAGCTAATAACAAGAACATTTAGAACTTAGCTAATAAGTAACAAGAACATATAGAACTTAGGTAACAAGCTTGAGATTTAAGATGATTTTGATATAGTGTTTGTCAGTAGGAGTATATTATAACAACCTAGAAGAATGGAGAAGATGTCAGAATTTTAAATTAATGGGAACTAATAAGAGTTGAATGAAGCAACTTGTAGTTATTTGCCAAGAAATAGTTACCTGCCAAAGACCAAACTGCGCAGAATCACCTGAAGGAGGTCAAGAAGCGGACAAGTGAGGAAGACTATGAAAGACCACCAGAGGACTCTAGAAGACCACCAGAGACCTTCAATGTGCATGCGTAAAGGACATTAACATATGCTAATAACTTCCCAGAAATCCAATGAATATGCATAACATTTCTCGGAAATCTAATGAATATGAATGAATAAGTTTAATATAAGGTGTATGATTTTGGAGTTCAGGTGTGCATGGTCTTTTGAGAGGACTCACCCACGCACCCGGCCGTTAATAAATAAGTGTCTGCTTATCTACACTAAATTGGTGTTGATAAGTTTTTTACTCCGAGTTTTTCGGTAACAGGAACACAGAGGGACAGGCGGAGCGCTTACTGGCTGGGGAGCTGCTGAAGCTGGAGAGGCCACAGAAAGGTAAAGAAGAAGAAACGGAAGGCCATCTGGCTGGCAGCTGCCTCCCGCTGCAGGCCAGAGAGACCCTGCCTCTGTGGGTGTGGGAGGATCCCTCCTCGTAGTCCACCGCAGGTCAGACCGCCAGGATCTGTATGCATGACCAGCAGCGCAGTACGGACACGTAGTGAGCGAGCGAGCGAGGCTACATGTCTAGGAGGCCTAATCTCGTAAGAGCTGCGAGGGGCTCGCGTGTTCCGTTATGCGGAGGACAGCCAAGCGACTGGAGTTACAGAAGAGAAAGGGAGGAGAGAAGGAGAAAGAAGCGGCTGAACTGGCAAAGTCTCCTGGCAGCGCCAAGAACAAGAGCTGCGGTGAGCCCCAGGCCCTCGGGGCCCTGTCTCCCCTCTTCAGCGTTCTGGTCCCTCCCTGCCCCTCCATCCCCTGGTCCCCTCTCTTTCCCACACCCCTGCCTTTTTTTTTTTTTTTTTTTCTTTCCTCCCTTGTACCTCTGATACTGAAAAGCCGGTCGAAGAAACTCCCTAAGACTCGTTTTGGAGTTTTAGAAAGCAGGCATTCTTCATTGCAGCGCTGGATGCACGGGGGATAGTTCCACCTAGTGTGCATGCCACAGCTTTAGCACAAACAGGTTATATAGAATAACTAATTGCTTATTAATCAGATTAGTATACGTATACATAAAAACGACGGCAACCGATTATCATAGCACTGCCTACATGCGATCACGCGCAATGAAGGATCCACTTGAGACAAAGGGGTGCTTTTGTGACCACCGACCCATTTGAAGTTCTTGCTGGCTGTCCTCGAAGTCTTTATTCTTGTCCTTGTTCTTTGATCTTGAAGTTTAACGCAGTTTCAATCACATGTGGTCAGCTTCAGCATTGTTCCCATTTAGCGTACAGGAACATCTAGTCATAAGA
Organism: Astur gentilis; assembly: GCF_929443795.1. Lineage (NCBI taxonomy): Eukaryota > Metazoa > Chordata > Aves > Accipitriformes > Accipitridae > Astur > Astur gentilis. The sequence continues at coordinate 71,965 of NC_064894.1, read as the reverse complement.
GCAAAGAACTGCAAAACTTAGGAGTACCTACCTCTGCTAGTTAATTGCTCGGCTATACTTTTGTCTGTTGTTTCAGTCGTAGCGTTAGTATAAGATTTCTAACAATTATTTACCAAATCTCACTTTTACAGTCACCTAGCAGCAAACCACAGCTGGTACAAAGTATTAAAACCATCCAAATATTTAGACGTGCCATACAGAATGTATGGAAATATGCTATCAGAGGTGTCTGAGGGGCAGGGGGAGCGCCGGGGGGCGCCCCAAGTCCCGGAGAAGACTCGCTGGCAGGACTCGATAGGCGTGCGACTGACTGAATAGACGCTGGCTGTCCGTCCCCTTTGCCCTCCGGGCTGCATTTGCGCTCCCTCTGCACGGGGCGAGGGGCTGTGAGGGAGCCCAGGGGAGGAGGAGGTGAGGCGCTGGGGGGGGGGGGCGGGCCGTGCCCCCCCTGTTCCTGCTGGGCTCCGGCTGTTGCAAATATTCTGGTAAAGAAATCAACATTTAATCACATAGAAGAGTTAGGTTTGATTAAGAAGTAAAATTGTGAGGCATAACGTATAGGATTGTTAAGTTTGAAACGTAGCCATAGAAACTTTAGGAGCTGTGTTATGTGTGACGCTAGGAACTGTAATATTGTTAAAGTTTGAAACAGCTAACCCTAGAGACCTCACCAGGAAGTTACTGTTTTTTCTGCATGCTGTTTCAGGAAACTAAGGAAACCGTCGTGGACGCCAGTTTGCTGCTTGGAAACCCCCTTACCCTTCCCATCTTGATTTGAGTATCGAAGATGCCAGTCAGCAGAGCCAAGTGTCACTGACCAATGATTGTTTTTAAATAAGAATATTGATAAGGTTATATAATCACAGGACCGATCATTACAAAGGTTAAATTTAAGAACAAGCATAGTATGCGTTTTTATGGAAGGAGCTTAGGTAACAATGACCTGACGGGAAAAGTCTGTAAAAACTGATGGATTTTGATACTAAGTGGGACACGCCTTTGGAGGAGCGATGCCCCGTGTCCCCAGCCCTGCGATAAACAAAGTGCCTGCTTCTTAACTTCATGTTGATGTTAAGGAGTTTTATTCTGGATTTCGGTAATGGTTTTGGCGACCCAGATGGGACCTTGTGAGTGAGACTGGACGAGATCGAGTGTCGATCGAACTCCGGCTGGCACCGAGGTATTCTCTGGGAGAACCGTCACCCTTGACGCGCAAAGCTCCTCGCAGCGTTCCCTGGAAAAAAGGTAAGGCGCTGCTTCTTTGGAATTTGTTTGGAAAGCCTGCCCGTGAGGCGCGGCGAAAGCTTCGCAGGGTTGGGGCTTGGAGGGTGCCCGTCTGGAGTGGAAGCCTAGGCGTCTGCCCGTAAGTCATATGTGGAAGCTATTGCTGGGTTGGACTTTGTGTATTATTTGGGACAGCTGTTGTTTGCATTTGTTTGGTATTTAGTATTTGAATGTATATAAGTATAATGGCATTAGCAAAATTGTTTAAGAATAAGAAGCAGGAAATAGAACTGCTGATGAAAAGTTACCAGAAACATCACCGTTGGGATGTTTATTGGCACATTGGGGTGAATTGCAGGAAAAGTAGTAAACAAACAGAACTTTGAGTTATAATACTATATTGCAATTACTGTTGTTTTGTAGGAGAGAGAGTAAATGGAATAAAGTACCACATGTAGATTTGTTCTTTTTAAGTGAACATATCTGACGGGGACTGGTGGGAAGTCTCCCAGCAGAACCTCTGGTTACAGCTTGTTACAAATATTCTGATAAGTTAAAATTTTATATAAGCTGGGTTTGATGAAAAAGTAAAGACTGTAGAATATATAGCGGTTTGAAGCTCGCAATGTAGTCATCGAAACTTAGGAACATACAAAATGTGCTGTATACAGTCACAAGAAAATAGGTATTGTCTAAAATAAGTTAACCATAGAAACTTCGACCGATTTGTTAGTTTGTAGTGTTTCGTCCTAAGAAACTAAGAGAGATCGTTATGGATCTTAGTTCTGTTGCTTAGAAACACCACTTTGATCAAGATTCCAGTTAGTGGAATTAAGTAAGATTAACCAATGAATGTTTTAGTATAAGAATATTGAAAAGGTGGTGTGACTGAGGGCCAATCACTAGAAACATTAAATTCAAGAATTAACATTGAATGTACTTTTATGTAAATCTAATACATGATGGCAAAAATCATACTGCGCAGAATCACATAAGAGAGGTCAACTATCGGACAAAGTGAAGAAGACTATGGAAGACCACCAGCGGGCTTCTGAAGACCACCAGAGGCTTCACCACGCCTGCGTAGAAGGACATTTACATATGCTAATGATTTATCGGACAATTGATGATTATGTATGACACTTCCCAGAAATTTAGTGAATATGGATAACAGGTGTGTATTTAACCTGCATGATTAAACTAGACAGGTGCACACACTAGGTGGAGTGATCCCCTGTATGCCCAGCGCTGCAATAAAGTACGTGCTTCTTAACTTCTCATTGCTGTTAAAGAGTTTTATTCCGGATTTCAGCAACAAGCTGAACTGGGAGAACAGAAAATTGAGTTGACACTAGAGTCACCTTTTCAGTTTTAAGTACCTTAGAGGGAGAGTTAAGTTTTGAAGAAATTGGTGGTGGTGGTGCAACAAGCGAACGAGAAACTAGACCCTTCTTTAAATCTTTAACAATGAAATTAGGAAAGCAATGGGTCACTCAGCAGTTTTTGTATGTGCCAAATTCTCCTAAACTCCTGTTAAGGAGAGATCTATTTGAGAACTTAGAGGCAGAAATTAAATTTAAAAATGGAGAGATTAAAATTTTAATTCCAGAAACTAAACGTATCGAAGCAGTGGCTTTGTTGTTAACAGGATGTTTACCGAAAGCAGAAGATTATACCAGTCCAAGTATAATGCTGTCATTCCAATCGTCTGGACTGGGAAGTTCCTGGTAAATCCAAAAAGCAGAACCTGTGAGAGTTGATTAAAGCCAGGATCGAATCCGGTAAGAATTAAACAATACCCCCCAAAACCAGAAAGTCAGAAAGGGTTAGTAATGGTAATACAAAAATTTTTAAGATACAAATTGTTAATAGAATGTGAATCCAGATATAACACCCCGATCTTGCCTGTTAAAAGGCTGATGAAAAAGATGACAGATTAGTTCAAGACCTCCTCAGAGCAATAAATCAAATGGTACAAGATATTCATCCGGTAGTGGCAAATCCTTATACTTTGTTAACAACCCTAACGGAGAAACGAGAATGGTTCACAGTGTTACACTGAAAAGATGCCTTTTTCTGTATTCCCTTGGATCCCAATAGTCAAGAGGTTTTTGCTTTGGAATGGGAAAATCCTGAGACTGGGAGAAAAACACAATACACGTGGACAGTCTTGCCTCAAGGATTTAAGAATAGTCTTACCATTTTTGGAAATCAACTGGCACGAGAATTAGAGATTTGGAAGAAAGAAAATAATCAAGAAATCTTGCTGAAATATACGGATGATCTGTTAATTGTAGCTGAGAAGGAAGAACAATGCACAAAGTTAACTGTTAACTTTTTGAACTTTTGGGGAATCAGTGGATATCGAGTGTCAAAAGAAAAAGCCCAAATAACCCAGAAAGAAGAAACTTATTTGAGTTTTAAAATCCTAAAAGGACAGAGACAATTGGGACCTGAGGGAAAAGAGGCAATGTGTCGTCTCCCCGAACCTAAGACTAAAAAAATTAATGACAAGCATTTCCGGGAATGGTTGAGTGGTGTCACCTGTAGATTATAAATTGTGGCTTGCTGGCCTGACCTTTATAGGAGCAGCTCAAAACCTCAAACAATGGATTGGACCGATGCCAAGAAAGCTACTTTCCAAGAATTGAAACAGGTTGTAATAGGGGTGCCAGCCCTAGCGTCTGCCAGATCTCACAAGAGACTTTTTGCTCGTGAAAGAAGAGGTAGAGCTCTGGGTATCCTGGCCCAATATTTAGGGCCAAGTGGGCGAGCTGTGGCCTACTTCTCGAAGCGATTAGATAATGTGAGTCTGGGATGCTCTGGTCGTCCGAGAGCCATCGCTGCAACTGTGCTACTGATCCAGGAAGCTCGTAAGTTCACCTGAGGACAAAGGATTACTGTATATTTCCCATATGATAACTGTTGTGCTAAAACGGAAAGGGGGGCACTGGTTATCCCCTAGCAGAATGCTGAAATACCAAGTGGTGGTGTTGCTGGAACAAGATGATGTTTACCTAAAAACTACTACCGCCGTTAACCCTGTTGCGTTTTCAACAACTGACCAAATTAAAGGAGAACTGGAACGTGACTGCTTGCAGGCAATCGAAATAGTTTACTCCAGCTGACTGGATCTCTGAGATGTGCCACTAGAAGAAACAGATTGGGAACTATATGCCGATGGAAGCGGTTCCATCTGTGAAGGAAAACGTTTATCGAGATAGACAATAACTACTGAGGAGGTAATTGCGTTGCCAAGTTTGCCTTCGATGATATCTGCCCAAAAGGCTGAATTGATAGCTCTTACTCGAGCTCTGGAACTAAGTCAAGGAAAGCGAGTCAACACTTGGACAGACTCAAAGTATGCCTTTGGAGTAGTACGTGCGCATGGAGCGATACGGGGAGAAAGAGGACTGTTATCTGCACCAGGAACCACTGTTCAGCACGCAGAACAAATACTGAAATTGTTAGAAACCATTCAAAACCCAACAGCAGTCACGATAATGCACTGTAAAGCACACCAGTTAGGTAAGACCGGTCCTAATGCAGGTAACCGACTGGCTGATAAAGCTGCTAAAGAGGCTGCAGAAAAAGGCATCTTAGCACTAGTTCCAGAGAAAGGTATAAAATTGCCTAAAGAAACTCCAAATTATAATGAAAAAGATGAAGAATTAATTATTAGATTGCAGGCTAACAAAATGAAACAGGATAGGCTGTAACACCGACAGGTCGAATAATAGTCCCACCCACAATAATAAGAGAAATTGCCCCATTGAACATCACAAAGTATACTGGGAAACAGAAAGTGAAATATGACAAAGATTGTTTAAACAATTATAAGCGGACGTGAAATGTATATGTAAAATTATCCCCGAATCAGTAATAAGATCATCTTTGGGATTATTAAATAAGGAAATTTTTTAGAAGAATATTAGCAAATTGATTTTATAGAATTGCCTTGAAAATAAGGATATATCCTAGTTTTAGTTGATACCTTTACTGGGTGGCCCAAGGCTTTCCCTTGTCGCACCAACAAAGCAAGGGAAGTAGTCAAAGTCTTGCTCGAAGAGATAATACCAAAATATGGGGTGCCTGTAAGAATGCCATCTGACAATGGCCCTCATTTTATAGCAAAGATTATGAGACAAGTTGAGCAAAGTATTATCTATGGATTGAGACTATCACACCCCACATAGACCACAAGTGTGTGTGGGGAGAGAGAGAGAATGAACTATATCCTTAAGCAACAGTCGAGTAAAATTTGTCGGGAAACCTCACTCCTCACATGGGTTAAAGCGTTACCCGTGGCTCTATTAAGAATCAGAGTATAGCCAGAAGAGAAAGAAAAGTCAAGTCTTTATGAAATGTTGTATGAAAGACCATATCAAGAGTCCTATGTTCTGAGTATCTTGAGTGCCTTTGGAGATATGTTTTTAAAAGGTGTTATGATTTCTTTAAGCAATTCTTTTCAAGAACTTTGTCAGTATGTCTCCACAGCTGGACCCTTAGAATTGGATGTAGCAGCGCATCCCTTCCGACCAGGAGATTGAATATATATAAAATCACCGAGAAGTGGAAAGGACCGTATCGAGTCATTTTAACAACACTTGTAGCAGTAAAGGTCTGGGAGAAGAACCTTGGCTTCATTATTCGAGAATAAAGAAAGCACCCAACAAAAAACTGGAAGTCTAAGGAAACTGGCCCTTTAAAACGGAAAATCTATAAGTAAGTTTCACATTACCTATTTGGGAAAACAGTTGTGTAAAGTTTATAATGCTGGGGTTGCTATTAGGAATATTGTCGAGGGCAATAATCTTTTTGTGTGTTTAGAGGGTGTATGTATTTTTTTTGAGGGGTTCTAAACATGAGATAAACAAAATTAAACAATTATTGTTTGAGCTATTAATCTTGATATTAACCGTTTTTGTAATTTGGATTAAAAAAAATAATCTAGTTTTGTAACTGATTCAAAGTTTTGTAAAGACACAAAATTTAACCTCAGTAACAGCCTGCCTTCCGATTCCAAAGTCAGATGAAAATCTAGTTCCGTGGAGAATACTGACATTGAATTTAACCGAAACTTGAGAAAAGAGGTAGAACAATGAGAATCATTTTAGCAGATTAAATTGGATGGTTTTAAAAGGCAATTATTTTTTTTAAATTTGAAAGAAGGAATTATAGCGTTGTGAATTATAACATTACCAAACCATCCACCTCACGGACAAAAGAATTAATTTACTCGCCCTTCGGGAGAAATTTGTACAAGCACCCCTTGGGGCTGTCAGCTGCCAAAACCGTAAAGACAAGTGCAAAAAGGAACTTGGGATCATGTTTAAAATATAAAACGATGTTTAGAACTTACTGGAGTTCCAGGATCCTTGTTAGAGCCACCCAGAGTCGGGACCATCTGTGGAAATTTAGACTGGTTTAGACAACCAGAGAAACATCACACATCCTAAACAGAGCTGTATGAAAGTTTATACTTGCAGCTCCTCTGACCCCAAACTCCCAAGACTTTCTCTAGTAGCTAAAGCTCTAAGATGGGTGTGTATTTGTAGAAAGTATAATAATATTTCACATGATCTTTGGTCCCCTCTTAATAACGGGAAAAATTTAGCTTGGAGTTGACTGCATTAAAGGACAGGTGAAAAGTTCAGGGTTAACTGCTTGGGTGACTAGTGATGCTATATGATCCACTCACCTTTTCATGAAGGAGAAAAGTAAGTCGTGGTCTTTAGACTTAATAACTCTATCCTCTCTCTGGAAGAAATCTCCCTTGTGGCCTCGCTTTCTGGTGGACCTGGGGAAACCGAAAAGATGAGACCTGGCAATCGCCAAGTCTTAGAACTAAAATAAGATGGGTATTAAAATCTGTATTTTGACCCCAGTTAACACCTCTTCCACATCAGATGACTCTTGACATCTGTCACTCAGTCAAGGCAGTGCCTGCTGCTTCACTTCACCTTGGTGTTGAGGAGTTTGGTTCCGGGTTTCGGTACCACAGCTGCGGGCCGGGGCTGGAGGAGCCGCAGGTGCGGGCAGTGAGAGGCTGATGGCGACGCCCCCTCCCTGGCAAGGGGAGGGGCTGCCGGGGGAGGGGCCGCCGGGAGCCCAGGCAGGAGCGGAGCTGAGCAGTGACCGGGCTGCGGCTGCCCCGAGGGAGAAGGTGAGCGGGGCCGGGCGCCCCTCGGAGCGCGAACGTCGGAGGCGGGGGTGGCCCGGGGGAGGTGGGGGCCGCCTGTGCCGAGGCCGGGGGGGAGCCCTGGGGGCTCACAGGGCGGCTGAGAGAACGGGCGCGCGGGGGTGGGGGGGGCGCTGACAGGGCGGCTGAGAGAACGGGCGCGCGGGGGGGCTCACCGGGCCCCGTGGCGGGGCTGCGCAGTCGGCCGGCGGGTCCCGGGGAAAGCCCCGAGGAGGACGGCGGGGTCCCTGTCGGGACGCACGGAGCGGCAGCGGGGCCGCGCCGTGCCGGAGCGGCGGCGGCGGGAGCGCGCCGGAGCTACCCGGAGCGGCGCTGGGGGCTCGGCGAGGACTGCCGCTGCGCCGGCGTGGGGAGGTGGGGGGGAACGGAAGCGGCGTCCCCTCGGGGTCAGGCAGAAGGGCAGGCTGCCTCCCGGGGCATGCCGGGAGCTGTAGTTTTCGCGGAGTCGGCGGCCGGGCAGCAGCGTGGCTCTCGGGCGCGGCGTAGTCCTCGCGGCCCCCGGAGTCCGACCAGGTCAGACTCGGGAGCGTTGCCGGTTTCGCGTGGTTTTCCGCGGGCTTCCCGCTGCGCCCGCTCCCCGACCAGCCGTGCGGACGCGCTTCCCGGGCGCATGCGCCGTGCTTCACGTGGGGCAGCCCGGCGTTTGCTCGCCGGCGCAGGCGCCGTCCCCGGAGGTTTGTGATGTTGGTAAGCCCATGTCCTGAATAGCTGGGGTTGTAGTTTGCAAGCCTGTGACTCCCACCAAGTTCCCAACAAATTCAAACGTAGAAATTGTGCATCAGCCCTCCTCGCCCCCTCCGAGCTGGTCTGTTCTCTGTGGTCACCATTAGTAGCCTCGGTTTCCCACCTGTGGTTCTCCACAAACCCAGAGCCTCGCAGCTCCATGCTGAAGGGAGTGGGGAGCTACACATGGAGAAGGCAGAGGCCCGAGTTTGTCTTTTGGGGATGAGAAGCAGGGAGGAACTGCCATAAATGGGATGCATCCCTGCTTGAGGCATTGCTGTTTCAGCTGTGCACATGCAAAATCCTCAGATATGTTGCATCTACCCTTCCTTTCCATTGACCCCAGGAGAACTGGCCTCCTGTGTCCCCCAAGTTTATTTACTTCATGCTGCAGTGAAGTGGCTATTTTTCTTCTTTTCTCTGAGGATTTTGTGGATCTGGGAGTGGGAAGGACTGCCTTAATGCTGGCTTTCTCAGCCTACTTCTGGGAAGCCAGGCATATCTGCAGATTAGAGCCGGGGTAGTGGCCCAGGCACCTTTTATTCCTCAGAGGGCAGTGGATTTGGGGAGTTAGAGCAAGGCATGCCTGGATGTTGGTCTCCCTGAGGGGGAGGGGGTTTACAGCCAGATGAATGAAAAGCCTCCCACAAGCACTTCTGGGGAAAGGGTTGGGGGGTGGCTTTTAATGTACCCACGGTATCGATGTGGCAGGTGAGCATACACCCCCCTCTTGGCTGGGGGATCTTATGTGGACGCCTGCTGAGCCAGGGCTGGAAGCCCCTCTGCACACTCTGGAGGAGCTGGGTGCAGACTGGGGACGTGAGGGCAGTCGTGACATGGACACAGAGCGGCAGAGAGTCCTGCTCTTTCAGCAGTTAATGGTGCTACCGCGTGGTCAAAACCTCAAGTGCACCCGTCCAACCGTGCATTCTCTTTCCTGGGGTTTGTTTATGGGACAAATAAACTGCCCAGCACTAGATGAGAAGGTTGTCTGCACTCCACCTCAAATCAGGTGCATCACCTCTCCGTCGGGAAAGGAAGTATGGGGGTGGGCATAAAAGGAACAGTAACTCCAATGTCTGGATTCTTTTTGGCTCTGGGCATGCAGCAGATAACCACAGCGATACAGAGAGGGAAGGAGGTGCTGATGGGTTTGTACCTTGGACTTAAACTGTAGAGGATGATCTGTTCAGGACATCCATGTCATAGAGTAGCTGTTGCATGATTTATACTTGTAATCAGGTTCCTACTTGATAGCCTTAACTTTGCGTGGATTGTGTGTTGAACTTTCCAGTAGTTTGTTTGTTTTTACATTTCCTTAAGGTCTAGGCAAAGGTTTAGAAAGTTAGCAGACTTAAGGATAAGTATTTATTACTTTGTCCTGCCACGTTGCCGTTTGAAACCTGTTCTGAGTATTGGTGGTATTCAAGAAATTGCCGAGATTTCGAGGGTGAATCTGTATCTTTAGGTGTACTGAGCAGAAAAGTACAATGGATCTTTTTAGTTGCCAGATAGCTTGCTTTATCCAGGCGGTCAGTTTATCAAGATCAGGCTGCAGTGTCCAGGGGGCCGGGGCGGGAAGGTTGGTTTTCAGACTTCTCATTCCTGTCAGCGGTGACTCTGCTTGCACCACTAAGTGGTGCTGTGTACATATACTTCATTAAATTGGGAGTTGCCTGTGCCTGCCTGCTTGTGCAGTTCGGAGTGGTCATTTTAGAGAAAATGTTCTTTTGGCTGCATTTGTTCTCCTGTGATACAAAAACTTGACAGCTATTGGGGGCAACTACTATTTTAGGAGGATTTCTATAAAGTAAGAAATTGCCGGTTTTATTTTGTCATGATGGGCAAAACAATAACTGATTCAAAATCACGTCCACTGCAGCTTATGCTTCCGTAACACACCACTCAACTGATTTCTATGCGTAAATGTCTTCGGAGAGGAATCACAGGTGCCTGCTGTGACTATAGGGACAAGCAGTATGGGCTCACAGGAACAGAACATGCTTTGCCTTCCCATCACCAGAAGAAAGAAAGAAAGAGGTGAAGAAGGGTGCTCAGGAGCAAGAGGCTGCAAGGAAGTTGCTGTACGTGATCCTTTTGCCTTGCTTTATCTGACAGAAAAGCTGCCTTCTGCTAGTTGGGTCTTGGCTTGAAATACAAGGGGGAAGAGACTCCCGCCCCTCTCCCAGGGAGTGTGCTACTTTTGACTGGCTTGTTCTGACTATGTGATCTGCAATTACAATATTTAGATTGCGTGGTGACAATCTATACCACTGACTCCCTGAATGGTTTTTCATTTCTGTCCCCACTTCCTTCTCCAGCTTTTTTCAATATATCAATTTAAAAAAAAAAAAAGAAAAAAAATTTTTAACCTTACATGAACATCATGCGTTGGCTTTGGCCCCAAACACTTTATTTCCTAGAAATAAGTTGAGTCTTTTCATCAGAATATGTAAAAGATTTCTAGCCACTGTAGTACTATTGTATTGTTTGTTTTTTTTAAATAAGTTTCTATCCAGGTTCCAGCGTGTGCACTAAAGTTCTGCTGCAGTAGAAGATAGTCTTAAGCTGAAGAGAGATTTCATGGTTGGGAGAGAAAAAGAGCAGATCTTGACTCAAAGGTAACTTTTCCAAGGGAAAGGTAAACTCTTTTGTTTCTTTGGGGATTTTTATTCTGATAGCACAAACATCTTGTTCTCTCAGGATTTTGTTATCTCTGGAAAAAAACCCTTGGTGTTGTGTCACTTCCTCCTTCCCTGGTTGTGGGTTTTTTCACTCCTTTCAGAGGAAGTGCTAAAACTGTTATATTTTAGGAAGACATTTTAACTTTTGACTCGGAGGTCTGCAGACATCACTGTAAAGACGATTTCTGTGCATCCAAATGCTGTTAATCCGTTAAAATACGAAATGAAAGATGTGTAACTTGGAGCTGAGACGTCAGACTATTCCAGATGGGTCTGGTTTACTTTGCATTCAGTGTTCCTGTAGCCTGTTGCTTTGGAAGTGCAGGTAATAAGCTTTTCAATTGAATAAATGAGTGGTAGTGGTTTTTTGTTTTCCTCCCCTAGAAATGTAGTGCTTAATCATACTGCACTGACCTGTAGAAGTTGTGGACACTGTGGTGTTCTCCAGAATGCTACTTGGGCTGCCACTACAAGGAGGTCATTTAAAATAATAACCTTAGACTTTAAAAATACATAAAAACTTAATGATGCTTAAAGTATAGAGCAGAGTAGTCACCAGGTTAAAATACCTTCATGTTTATGACATGCACAGCGATGGTTCCTTTCAGGTTTTTTGGTTGGTTTTTTGTTTTTTTTTTTTCCTTCTTCTTTAAGATGGCACTGGTTGCAGTGATCTTCAGTTTTACGACACAGCTAACTGTCTTAGTATGGATATGGTTCCTTTCTGCCTACTCTTTCAGTTTACTGGCAGACATAGTTAAGATAGCTCTTTGGAGTTGTGGAGTGTGCGTGTGTATGTAGATATATGTGTGTGTGTGTGAATGTGTATGAAAATAATAAGACCTAAAGTCCCCTCCCCACATCATTAGTTTTTGCTGACCTGTATTTCAGTGTTACCAAGATTTTAAAGTGACCCAAGTATTGCTGTTGCAAATGTTTCCATGTTTGTCTAACTATTGTGATGACATAAATAAAAAAAAAAAATCAAAACACTAAATGTTTTATTACTTGCCCTATAACTATATAGGCGTTCCCTGTCTAATATCGATTTCTTTTTTCAGGATTCACTGTATTTTTTTTTTTTTTAACCCTATGAAATGGCAAGAGATTTCTGGCTTCCTGTTGGCTTTTAATAGATGTTTTATCCTTGGGGAATTGCCCACCAATTAATTCATAGAGTTTGGAATTTAACTGAAGGACATTTTGCATGCCCGTGTTCAAATATTGATGCTAACAAGCCACCATAAGGTTCATGTTGATAGCTTTATGGATACTTAAAGGTAGGCAATAGTCTTATTTTTTAATAATGCTTAACCTTTTTCTCTTTGGCAAGAACAAGCAAGTCTGCCTGGTTTTGTAGGACTTGCAGCTTTTCCTTAACAACAGACTTTAAAAAGGGGAGAACCGGTATCAGGTACACAGTGAGGATGGTGATTTTTAAAATACGAAGCTGCGTAACAGTCTCGGGAAGAACATGTGTGACTGGGCGTGGGAGTCTGTGGTACAGCATTACTAACATTTGCTAAAAAAAGTTTTGAAGAATGAAGCATTTGCTTTATGAACGGTACTTGAGGACGAATTCTGATGCTGCTAAAGTTTATTGAAAAATAGGCACTGATTTCAGTGATGATGCACGTGTGATTTCTGTTCATGCCTTAAACCTGAAAAGAAGAGAAACCTCCATTTGAAGGAGGGTTTTGTATGAAGGGTAATCAAACCAGTAACCTGCTTTAAGAATGACTTTAACATATTTGGAGCATCGGTTAAAGGCAAATAAGTAAAGTTTATCATATCCTTCTACATAAGCTGTGACTATTGAATACAGTCAGCAGTCCACCTCAGAACTTGTTGGTGTGCAACTGAAACGTGTTAAGTTGTAAGACTTCACAGCCACGAGCTGACGGGCCACAGTTCTGTCTGAGCATAAAGTGCTGTAAGTTTTAGTTTCTTGCACAGCAGTGACTCTTTTCAACATTAGTAACTATACAACAGAGTAAAAGGCAAATTTAGTGAATAATAATGTGTCGTTCTCAGAGTAGCTGTTTGCATTTCACCGTGATGCAGATGCTTTCTATAGCAGTTGTGTTGGCCCGTGTCTTAGAATTCGGTTAATCCTCTCCTGAACTCATTTAAGCTTTTGGCTTCAACTGCATCACTGACAATAAGTTTCACAAGAGAAAAATTATTTCCTTTAAAAAAAAAAAAAAGGGGAGGGGGGGGGTGGGAGAAGAAGAAGGGGTGGAGGAAGTGGGGATAAAAAAATCTGTTGTCTGCCAGTGCTGTGGGCTGCTCACTCATTTTTCTGTAGAACTCCTGGGGGTTTTTTTGTTGTTGTTTTTCTACCTTAGCCTATTAGCCTATCCTCTGCACCTTTGGTCATTTCCTGAAGTTTGTCTGTAGTTTCCTACATTAGTAGGTAAATGTATCTTTTTTACTTTACAGAGCTTTGCTAGTTTTTTAAATTATACAAGTAATTTAAATCTTGGAACAAATGTCTTTGCTTATTGATTTTTGTGAGTAGCTGCAAAAATCTTATTTATTAGTTGCCCCTTTTAAAATTAAAATAAAAATGAATGCTATGCAAGAAATACGTTGCAAGTAAATGTTAGGGTCTTACTACTGCTCGCTGTTGGGAGACCGTGGGAAGTGCAGAGAATTTGTGTTAAAAGTTACGGGCATTTTTCAAGATAGTTTTCCAGTCCTGAGGCGTGCTGAAATATCTCTTTCCTGTGATAGTGTCTTTAGTTTCATTGACTTCAGCGGAATACACAGAATACATTAACTTAAACTAGCTGAGAATCTGATAAGGTTTTATACTCTACCTAACATAGTGTTGTGATGACTTGTCCTATGACCTCAAAATTATGTTTGATGATCTTAACAGGAGGCCGGATCTTTGATCTGGAAATTATGCTGATAGTGACGTTACAGAATCCAGGCTTGTAACTTCACTAGTTTCTTGCAGCCCCTCAAGTTCATGAAGGACAATAAAGACCCATTCTCTTTTGTTCTTGTGCTATAATCAGTGATGGAAGTATGACATTGTCAGTTGTAAGAAGTGGCTTAACTGCTGTTGGAGTCTGCTTTTATGCCTGAAAAACCTGTTGATTTGCATGGGTTTGCACAGCTTATGCTAATGATATGGCTGGAATGAGACAGGATCTTGTGTAGTCTGCAAGGGCTGTATATGGTCCTGGTTTATAGCTGGGTGGGAGGGATTGGTTCAAGTTACTTCTTATTTGCACTATTTAATATCTTAAATAGGAGTGAGCAGGGTAATGGGAACAGTTTCGTTTTTACAAGAGGAAATTTATAAATCAGTTTTTATCCTGTTGTAGAATTAAGATGTGTATTTACTGGAGACAGTGAGTCTAGCCTGAACACTGAAACACCTCCGTTTTGGGCACACTATTAGAACTTTTTTAAAATTTTCAAATCATAACAGTCTGTCAGTTTATGCTTGTTGAGTCTGAGACGTTACATGATGCCTTTTGAACAGGTAAGTATTGCTGATAATTGATATTTGGTTTGTAGACTATACCTTTTGTATGCTCTGAAGTCACATGTAAATAACTTCTGTTGTTTCCCTTTCATTTATAAAAGTTCTGTTCATCAAACCATATAAGTGCATACCTAAATTCAGTGTTAAACTTCCTGAATTGCTATAAACTATTGCGTTGCTGTAAACTGTTTTGGCTGATAAACCTAAGCGGTCAGCTTGGTATTCCTACATGTATATGTGATTAAGATGCAATAGCTCGGAACAAGTTACCAGGCAACTGCATGCTCCAGCTGCATAGGGGGCACAAAGCAGCTGGCCCGTTCCTTGTAATCAGTGGGAAAGTACAGATTCTCCTGTGACCTTGGTCACTCTTGTCTATAACATATTAGATAAGAGTATTTTTATACTCCTCTCGCAGTGGGAGAAACACTGCTTGTGTCTGTGCAGTGTCTGAAAATCACTTTACCAAGATGCTTTTATGTCTAAAACCCTTGGAAAAAAAACTCAAAACAAAGCGGAATTTTAAAACTTTTTTAATCCAAGGCAAACTTCAGGATTCTCATTCTTACAAAGTATTTTACAATTGTGTAACCTTGTAGACTGTACAGAGAATGAGGATCTTGCATGTGTCATATTCAAAAGTTTCATTTTTGGTGTTCTACACGCTTCTGCTGATCGCAGTGCCTTTGTTTCCTAAGGGCAAGTGGCAACAGACAATGCGTATGGGTTTCAAGGCCCTGTGGAACAGAGAAGGTAGTTTGCCAGTGTTCTTACTGCAGTTGCAGACATTGTTTCAGTGGACTGAAAGTGGCACGTTCCAAGTACCTTTTCCTACCATTGCTGCGTATTTTTTTTTTAATCCAGAAGAATGTTTCTGTACTTCCCTTCCCTATAGGTGCATGTTGATTTACATTGCATGCTATTGCAGCGTTCTTAGTCTACCAGTCACAGATTACTCCTTTCAGTTCTTGTGCATTTATGAATGTGTATCTACCTATATACCTACTAAACTCACATTTATTCAGACATGATATGCAACTGCTACGGAAGTCAGCTATTGTGCTAGTTACGGTGTTTGCCCCGTCAGTTGTTTTACTATCTAATAAGTACCCGATGACAGAGAAGGGGAGTGTCAGAAAATGGACAAGTCAGGCTTTATGTTAGAAATGGTTTTCATAAGATTTAAGAGAACGCAGTTTTGGAATAAGGATTTACATACCGCTCCCGGTGTTGTGTTGGGCTAACGTTTTGCAAGAAGCTGAGGTGTTTAACTTTCAAAAGCTGTTTATGTAAATTGGCTTACCTATGAGTACTCTCCTTCAGCTGTGTGTAAGGAAGAAATAAATGTGCATATCTAGACATGTGCATATGCAGATATAATTGTAAGTGCACAGCTGGGGTTGATGCTTGTGTTTGAGGGTAGAAATACAGAGAGGGACAGCAGTGGGGTAAGAAGAACTTTTAAAGATAGTCTAGTGTTGCTCTCATTCTAGAGGTGAATGATCAACTTTCTGTACCATTCTTGACAAATGCTTGCCTAATTTATTCTTAAACGTTTCCTGTAATCATTACTACTGTTGCAAAGATTGCCACAAACCCTAAGTTTTTCAGGTTGTAATTTAAGCCCCATGATTCCGTGTCCTGTGTGCAGTGGATGTACACAAAAGTTCTTCCTTATAGCTACCTTTTAGAGTTTAAACATTGTTATTTCTCTTCAGTATTGCCCTTTCCAGGTTAAGCAGCTGTTTTTCAATTTATACTTTGAAGTCAGACTCCTGTACATCATTGAGCACCCTCTTGGACTTACTGTAGACTCTCGCCAGTTATACTACACCCTTCTTGAAAAGCAGTACATCATCTGGAGGGTTCAGCAGCTAATCCGTGCAAATGTAGCGCTGCAGAAATAATGCTTGGATGTACTACCTCAAGTGTGATGTGTGACGAGGAATCACTGGGCCATTTGATTAGCAAGAAACGGTCCATAAAAACTAGGTGACAGAAATAGGACACGAAGCTGGCATCCTGGTCTTCAAGCTTACAGTGCAGCTCCGTGGGCTTTGGCTGGCTGAAGAAGAGCATGAGGCACAGGAGAGAACTGCTGCTGGATCTTGGTGAAAGACGGTAAGTCATTTGGAGAGAGGTTTTCAAAGTCAGGAATTCAAGTCGGGTGCCCAATTCCAGATTGCCTGTGAAATCACTGTGTACTTCCCTCGCTTGTCTAACTTTGTGTTGTATATTGTCTAGCAGCTTTTATTTCAAAGTTAACAAAGGTACACTTGTGTGATAGGTGATGTAATGATCTCATAATAATAAGCAAAATCCAAGTCACAGAAAATGCCAGCAATTGAAAGAGCCCTGATAAATTGCTAGTGCCTTATACCACTGCCACTTACCATGCCTTCCATTTTACAGCTGTCTTAATCATTGATGCTGTTTCCTCAGACTTGGAGCTGTAATATCTGCTTCTTGTTTCAGGGTATGTTATGAAGTTGCTGATGGTACTGCCTTAGCCCTTTGGCTAAGAAGAATAGCAAATAATCTGTGGATTATCCGTATAAGCAGCAGCCAAACAGCATTCTCTTCGAATCGAATCGATAGGGAAGAAAGCTGCTGCACCGGTTTGTCTGGGTTCCCTCATACCAAAGGTCTTTCTCACATTTATTGATCCTTTTATATTTTCCAGCTTGTTCAGGTTCAGTTGATGACCTGAGGGAACTGTCATGTCTTTGAAAAGTGCTTGTAACTGTGAAAAGAGATTTGTTGACTTCCTCACGTGATAAGTAGACATTGAAGAAATTGCATGTTGCTCATCTCTTAAGTCAGAGACAGGAATTAGATAGATACTGTGTTACTAGAAAATAAAATACAACTGGGCCCCTTGAGACAGAAATGTATTGATGAAATCATGTAATATATTATCACAGGGACATAGTGACTGTTTTCTCAACTAACAAACAGATCGTAGGCAAAAATAATGTTTGTTCCAGGTAATTCTGGTCAGTCTCCCAAGGCAGCGGATCTGCTTTGCAAATGAGAAAAAGTGGACCTAAATGTTGAAACAGGAAGGGCTATTTTTCTTCCCCAGTTCAAAATGGGCACGGTAGAGCCTATATAGTTTTCAGATTGGTAGCAGCTCCTTCGCCTGCTTGTTAGCAGACAGAGCAGAATCTGTACTTTCTCCTGTATGGCTCTTGAATGAAACTTGGTTGAACTTGTTTGCTTGTTGGAAAAAAAAGGTGGGATGTTGGATCAAGTGCAACTGTAGCAAATACTGACCTTCCTGAAACTATTTAGAGTTTTCATGTGTTGATACTCATTAGAAAAAAACAAAACTTGAAAAAAATCCTATAAGGATTAGGCTATAAGATTGTTTTCAGGGGGAAAAAAAAAAGGAAAACTAAATGGAAGATAGTTTTAGAGAAAGTAACTTTCATAGCACTTGGAGGTAACATAGCTGTCTGTAAACAGGATGTTTAAGGAAAAGATACTTGGTCTCTTTGTGATTTGTTCTGTGGCCTTCTAAATGAAAAGTCTGACTGTGTGAACCCTGGTTATCTGTGTTACAGAAAACTGATGTGCTTTGCAAGCTGAGATTCTTCTGCAACAGAGCAAAGTAGGAGAGACATGGTCTTGTGGGTTACTATCCTGTGACGTGTCAGAAGAGGTCAGAAACTGTTTTAAGAGACTCTGGTGTCAGGGCAGAGGTTTCTGGGGAGATTGGAGCTCAGCCCATCAGCTCAGCTCACCCCGGGGGTGCGGGGTTGTGAGGAGGTGGCGGCTGCCGTCAGGTGAGGGTTTCCTCGGGCAGCGCGGGGGTGCGGATGTGTGCGGAGGCGGCGGGAGGCGAGGGAGGGCGAGCGGCTGGAGGGGGTGAGGGGGGCCGGCGGGCAGGGGCGGGGCCGGGCCGGGGGGCCGGGGCCGGGCCGGGGGGCCCGGGCCGGGGGGCCCCGCGCCAGCCTCCCGCGTCGGCGCGGTGGCGGGCGGCGAAGCCCCGTCGCCTTCGCAGCCGCGGTGAAGTGCGCGGGTCTGGCCGCAGCGTCCGGCGTTCTTCGCCGGCGAGGGAAAAATCCTCGCTGGGCCGGGGCTGAGGGGCCGGGGCTGCAGGCGCGGCGGCCCTCCGGGCTCGTCAATCAGGCGTCCGCCTGAGGCCGCGGGGCTTCCCGCCGCTCGGGAGCTGCGGCCGGGCCTGTCAGCGGCGCGGCCCCTGCCCACGGCGGCGGAGAGGCGCTGGGGCGTCCTGGTCTCCGGCGCGGGCAGCGATCGGGGGGGGGGGGTGGCTCCGGGCAAAGGAGGTTTGCAAAGGCCGGCTGGGGACGAGCGTTGTCGCTCGGCAGACCCGCGGTGATGTGCTGCGGCCCGGCAGCACCGAGGTGGAGAGAGGCTCTCGGTGGAGGGAACGTGTTCCTGCGGCCGCAGGAACTTGTGGAGGTACCTATCGGCAGCAGTTGAGGAAGCGGGTTTTTTACTGTGTTTTTTTTCCTGTCTCTTTTTTTCGCCTTCTTTCTGTGCTTTTCACCAGTGCCCGCAGCAATGACTTTTTTTGCCGCCACAGCGTTAAAGTTTTTGCTGCAAAATATGTATGTTCTACAAAGCAATATCTTCTGCCTTTCAATCTACAGAACTTGTGGACAAATGCGTAGGTCCATGCACGCGTTCATGTTGTGATGAAGAGGGATCAGAAATTGTGGGACCGCTTCTAGGACTTGATGACTTTGTCCGTATCCTTTGATGGAGGTGTTTAAGGCTGTCCAGTTTATGCTCCAGCTCAGTGATGTTACTGCTTTTGAGAGGTTTGAGTTCACCGGATAGGAGAGCCTTTTTTGTATGGATCAGTTGTCTTGTTCTGATTTTTTTTATTTTACAGGTAAAATCACAGCTCAGTGTGACATGGAAATAACTGGAAATAGTTTTATTTTTAAATTTGGGGCCTTATTTTCCTTGAAACTGGATTTTCAGATACGGTGCTAGAAGACGTTACAGAATTGCAAGTGTTGTTTCTGCCTCCTGTTCCTCTTGAACATTTGGTTTCCTGGGGAAAAATACTGTGTAAGCTCTGTAAGCAAAGAGGTTTTATGTTTTTGGAATACTTGCCAGCTGAAGGGTTTGTACCTTGGACTTAAACTGTAGAGGATGATCTGTTCAGGACATCCATGTCATAGAGTAGCTGTTGCATGATTTATACTTGTAATCAGGTTCCTACTTGATAGCCTTAACTTTGCGTGGATTGTGTGTTGAACTTTCCAGTAGTTTGTTTGTTTTTACATTTCCTTAAGGTCTAGGCAAAGGTTTAGAAAGTTAGCAGACTTAAGGATAAGTATTTATTACTTTGTCCTGCCACGTTGCTATTTGAAACCTGTTCTGAGTATTGGTGGTATTCAAGAAATTGCCGAGATTTCGAGGGTGAATCTGTATCTTTAGGTGTACTGAGCAGAAAAGTACAATGGATCTTTTTAGTTGCCAGATAGCTTGCTTTATCCAGGCGGTCAGTTTATCAAGATCAGGCTGCAGCGTGGCCAATTCATTTCTTAGTTCCAACAACTGCCATCTTAATGTAGAGACTTATTCTGTAATCAAAACTGGAATTGTTGTCCCTGGTTATGTGTTCTTACTTATTTGTTTTTAACGCTGCTTCAGTGAGATTCCGTCTGAGGGCAGAAGAGTCACAAAGCTAGACCAGATTTTGCTAAATGGAAATAACATAACACTGGTAAGTCATCGTTGTTAAAATGCTGCATGCATTTATTTTCTGTACCTGAGCTCAACTACTTTAAGCTGAGCTTTCCAGACAATTCCATTACACAAGGTAATTTCAAGTAGCTTCTGGGGCATATGTGTGTATGAATGATGCTGGAAAAGTGATCTTGCTGTCTTAGTACATGTTACAGTTTAAAAAAAAAAAAAAAAAAAGAAAAAGCATGTCCCTAACTTTATTTTGGTGAATGTTTTTCTGGTCTTCAGGTGTGCAAGGGAATCACTGGCTTTGTTAAGCGCTCCGTAAGCTGGTTCATACAGTGGCTTTTAACTCACGAGTGTTTGCCTGCATAAGCGTGTAGGTGGAATGCATCTACGTTTTATCCATTATTGTATGTATAGATGTGTTTGCAGCAGTTTGGATGTTTACAAGCTTGTCAAGTCATTTGGCAGTTATGATTGCCATGTGATGCCCAGAGAGCTGTACCTTTACGTGCTCTGAAAAAAATCTGGAGGTCTGTTGGCTTATACCAAATCAGAAGCACTGTGATTTTTAGTTTATTATCTGCTGGTGTATGTAGGTCAGTACTGCAACAGTAATTAAATACTGTGATTATGCATCCCTAAGCTGAATTCTGCAACTTCCTAAATA
Source organism: Astur gentilis (assembly GCF_929443795.1). NCBI lineage: Eukaryota > Metazoa > Chordata > Aves > Accipitriformes > Accipitridae > Astur > Astur gentilis. Next base: position 51,287 of record NC_064894.1, on the reverse strand, counting down.
CCACAAGAGCAGACCTAGAATAGTTTTTTGTTTGTCGGCATAGATGGCTACAAAGCCAGGACTTCCTGCGTAAAAGCATTCCTAATTTTGTGGGAAGAGGAGAGGACGACCAACTCGAGTCGAAATCAACTCTGTGTGAATGAGGAACAATCTCCATTTTGCTGTCTTTCCCACCTTGCACCTCCTCACTGTGTGTCTGAGCAAGTGCCATCTTGCCTTAATTTCTAAGCCTTTTTCTGCTTTGGTTACTGTTCTGCCTCCTTAAAGTATAGTGCGTGTTCTGACTTCTTGTATGGGGTAAAATTACTACCCTCCGGTGAAGCTGGTGGTATACTGCGCTTGAAGCAGAAGCTGGTGATGCTTAGAGTGCAAATTTTCAGCGAGACATAGATACATTTCTGTATCGGATCGTGTGCCTCTCTTGCAGACACGTCTCCTGTTGGGAAGTGGCTTGCTGAAAAAGGACATGGGCCTGTGGAAAAGTTGTGCGAGCAGAGTTCTGTGTGAAAGAATGTCGGTTTGAGCAACAAGACTAGGCCTTGGCTGAAAATAGCTGGCTTTACTGATATTGGGAGAAAAACAACAGCTGGTCTCGCTGTTATCAGGAGAAAGACAGGGACGGTGTGACCTTGGCATAACTTCACAAGTAACTTTTGAAGAACTCATGAGAAAGTTACTGAACACGCGTAGCTGCCAACCACAAGTGGGTGTGTTTTAGTAATGAATAAACATTAGCAATGTACCAATCATATTAGGACTAGTAGGCATAATTATCGCAAACTGTATAAATATGAGCTATCCGTGCAAATAAAGTTGAATCACTTCTATCACTCATATTGGGTCGACTTATGTGCATTCCTCCGCCGCTCCAACAGGTGCCATGTAAACCTCCCCATGATCAAAAAATCCCAAATGCCACTGATGGCACCAGCCTCTGAGCCACGTAATCACCAGGTGTGGTTTCCTGTTCCTTTCAGTATATTTCCCTGCCACTAAGGGATTGAGGAAAACACTACCTGTGCTCCTTCCACTAATCGCCCCAGTGCCCTGCCAGCCGCTCGTAGAATGATTCATCCGTCTCTTCGACCTGATCAGGCGGTCTATTACAGACTCTCAGCACAATATCGGCCTTCCCTCTCCTCCTCATCCTGTGGGATGGGTCAGGACTGCATATTGGGCCCTCTGTGCCCCTCAGAAGGGACTCGCCTATGACAATTACCCTCCTTTTTCTTTTTTTCAGGGGCTTTGGGAACGGGTGGGGCTGCCCGACTGAGCCTAGGCGCCTCCCTGGATAGGGCTTCGCCTACACCCTGATCTTCATTGTTCCAGAAGAACCTCAAGTTCCAGAGCCACGCTCCTGTTGCGTAGGGGCAACTGGGAAGGTGAGGGAGACCGGGAGGGGACTCGCCTGCCTCCCCGAGCAGGGACCTGTATCCATTCCCCTCCATCTCTTAGGTCCCCTCCTGCCCGGTGGCGAGGGGCCAGGGGAACCGCCGCTTCTCGCGGAGCCTCCATCCGCTGCCTCTGCCCCAGGGATGGTAGGGTGTGGGTCCACCAATCTATCTCCCTCTCGCACTCCCTGATACTCCTCAACCTTTCCACTTCCTCCTTCAGCTCTGCCACCAGGCTGAGCAGATCATCTACCTGGTCACATCTCACACAGGAGGTGTCCCCGCTGCCCTCCGGCATCACTGATAGACTCGGGCACTCCCCGCAGCCAGATACCCGGTCAGCTGCACGTTTACATGGGAGCTCAGTCTGCGTCACCACGTTTTTCCTAGCGATGGCTTTCACCTCAGTGGCAGCGATACCGGGGTCTCCTCCCGAGGACGATGCCCACCGCTTCAGTAGCCTGCTTGAGCTGGGAAGGGGGGGGCTGCGCCCTGCCCGCACGAACTGCCGCGCAAACTGCCGCACCACGGCACACCTTTCTGACGCACCACGCCCTGCTTGCCACGCTCCCGGTCGCTGGCGCTCCTCGGGGCCATTTAAATCTCCCACGGTTGCCCCTGGCACTGCCCACGCCGCGTCAGCCTCTCTCGCGAGAGCTGCCGGCTCTGCACGGTCCCTCTGCTCTTCCCCGGGGCTCCTGGGCCTCGGGAACCTCCCGGTCCGCCTCAATCTAGCGCTTAGCCGCCAACTTACCATTGCGTCTGCTGGCCTCGCCGTTGACCGATGTGATTTTAATAACTACATTGTTATTGCATTTAACGAGCTAATTTCCTACCTAGTTTAGAGACACATGTGTCTTTTTCTGTCTATGCCTCAGAAAAATTAAGATTAACTCCTTAGCTGGTCACGTTGCCGATGCGATAGTTGTAGATGTAGCACAGGAGCAAGTAGTGTCATTTCCTGGGGGGGTTACTTACTTTCTCTGTTCAGGGTCTCATTTGCTGTAAATTTAAGGCAGGTGAGAACACTCCTGCTGCTCCTCCAGCTGACTTTATAACTGCTGGTGGTTTGCCCTTCCCCTTTCCCAGGTGATTGTGCTAAGGGTGGTGGGTGGGGGCTCGGGGGTATTTGAGCCACAGCCTCTGCTGAGGGAGCTCATTGTGCTCCTGGGTTTCTCTGGTGTTGGTGCTCAGCTCTTCCTTGAGTGCTTTGCAGCTTTTGAGCTGGCTCAGCCCTTTGGGAAGAGGTGTTTGCCTGAGGTGTGAGCTTCAGGACCAGTTAAGGTTCAGCTGCATGTGTGGTAGAAAGTATCATTTGTATGCAGCTACTTTTCCCCCCCCCCCCCCTTTCTTTTTTTGCAGGTCAGTAGTTTTGTTTTGAGTGTTCAGGGGTAGAAAGATGGTTTAATAGTATGCAGTGTTTGTGGGTTTTTTTTGTTGGTGTTTGTGGTTTTTTTTTTTATTCTTCATGCTTTGTGTTTTCCTGCAATTCCAACTTTATTGAAGAAGGAACGTTGGGTTTTTAACAGTTCTGCTGTGTAAGTTGTTATCTCTCTTAACGGGACTGATGGTGACATTGTTTAGCAGGGGTTAGGGTGAGCGTCTTGTATGTAATTGTATATGGAGTTTTAGTATTTCTGAAGAAAGCAGAAGGGCCGTGAGGCACAGTGCCCTTCAGGGTTTGGGGTGCCTTTCCTCATTGCCCACAGAATGCCACATTGTCCTTAGAATCTTTGCAGCTGGTGGCAGGCCCCTCGTAGATTACAAGCCTTGGGACTTGAGTTTATTTTGTGGGCATGTAGCAGAGCTCAAAGTCTCTGGGGAGCTGTAGGTTAGGGGGTGCCCCCAGAATTTGGGATGTGTCTCAGAAGAGCGGCTCTTGAGGAGTAGCCACTGAAGGGGGTTCAGGAGCGCAGATTGAGGGCAGGAGGTGTCAGGAAGCAGTGGGGTTCCTTTCCTGACAGTTGAGGAGAAGAAAAGGGATTTCTTAAGTTTTGGGACTGCTAGGGAAAGGGAGGAGGGTTCACCAGCCCTTCTCAGAGGAGTTTTGCAGTTGGATTTGAATGTCATAGCATCATAGAATGGTTTGGGTTGGGAGGCACCATAAAGATTCTCTAGTTCCAACCCCCCCCCAGGGACGCCGTCCGCGAGACCAGGTTGCTGAAAGCCCCATCTGACTTGGCCTTGAATGCTTCCAGGGAGGGAGCATCCGCAGGTTCTCTGGGCAACGCGTTCCAGTGCCTCGCCACCCCTAGTGAGAAACGTCTTCCTAACGCCTAAACTAAATGTACCCTCTTTAGGACTAAAGCCGTTACCGCCTTGTCCTATGGCTGTACACCCTTGTAAAAAGTCCCTCTGCAGGTTTCTTATAGGCACCCTTTACGTACCGTGAAGTCTGCTCTAAGGTCTCCCGAAAAGATGCGTGCCGGTGAGCGGTCCAAGAAGGTGAGGCGGTCGTCGGCCGGGTCAGTGTTGAATAGCAAAGTATTATGGGGCTGCTCGGTTCAGCATTTACCTTTTTGCCTGGAGGTCCTGTGTGGGCTATCTTTGAGTTGGATGAGCGTTTGAGGTGAGCTGTGGATTAGTGAGGAGGAGCATGGGGCCGATGACTTCTCACGAGTGCCATGCTAACTTGGTGTTTCTTGGTACCTTAGTTACCAGGAGTGACTACGGCTGCAGGGTCTGACTCTGGAATGAGCGGGGAAGCGAGCACGGTGGCACTTGTGAGGAGGGGGGAGTTGGGGAAGTAGTTGGCGTTGGCCAGCGCGATGCTTACTCCCTGTTCTGATTTGTTTGTGTTTGTTTTTTTCATTGCAGATGTTGAAGAGCAATGTGTCCCCTTGAGGAACATCCCAGTTAGCCCGTGTGGTTTTGTGGAGGATGGATTTGGACCCTCGGCCCTCTGGAAGCTAATTTGAGGGACCAGGCTGGGAGGAAGGGACAAAGCTGGGAATAGCAGGGAGGTGTTTTAAAGTTAGCGCAGGATAGAGGGCTGTCCCAAAGCAGTCACCTTTGCGCAGGCAAAGGGAGCGGGTTGCTTTTCGGCACGAGACCCGTGTGTGCCGGGCAGGGCAGTTCCAGCCCGTGTCCGCGGTGGCGTGTAGTTGGTGTAGTCTGTCTTGTGCGCCTAGACCTTCCTCGGGTCTCGAGGTCCTTGTCGCGCTTTGCGCCGGAGGAGCGAGGCATGTGCTTCGGGTGCTGTCCCTAGGGTTTCGAATGCTCTTGCTCGTGGGCCCGGTGCCAATCGGGTGCTTATTTTCTTGTGCTCGGAGCTCTAAAGCATGGATCGGTCTCGGCGGGTTCCGGTCGGTGCTCTATGGCAGCATTTTTTCGGGCTGCATCGGCAGCTCTGCTCTCTAGCCGTCCGTTTTCTCGGACTGGGACTTCTTCCCCGCATCCTGACATCCTTAGGTGTTGACGCCAGGCTTCTGGCACATCACTCGTCTGGATTTTGACAGTGCTGTCTTGTAACGGGCCGCTCCGTTTGACTCCTCTGGGTCTGCCGTGGAGCCTCCTGGCCTCGCGGTTGCAGCCCCATAGGTCATCTTGCCCGACGGCGCCTCCCGCCCGGGGGTCATTCTTCTTGCCGAGAGTTTTCTCTCTCGTTGAATCACCTCGTTGGTAGCCTTCCACGTGGTGACGTTCTGCACACGGTGTGCTTGGCTTGGAGCTGCTCTGCCCGGGGATGTAGAGTCAGGGGTAGGTGGAACAGCGATAAGAGTCTACGGGTGAAACGTTGATGTGCCTAGACCGTTTAGGCGCGGGTTGTACAGTCATCTGGGCTCGAGTAGCCATCAGCGGGCTGCGCGGACAGCCGTGCCGATAGTGTTTCACGGAGACGATTGGAGCCGTGTGGCAGGGGTTGTTGAGGGGCAGTGAGGCGGATTTGACTCTCCAAGGTGTTAAGACTTGCACGTGATGGGCTCCAAGTTTGGCCCTGGTTTTTTTGGTTGGTGGGGTGTAGGTTTTAGGGTTACTCCGTGCGGGGCCCGGACGATAGAACACCAGTATGATGATTAAAGTTGCCCCTTTATTGAGCTTAGCTGATCATTCTTATACAATTCTCTGAGTTGTTTAGAAGCTTTGATTGGCTGCTGCACGCAAGCATGTGGTGTCCACGTGCAGAAGCATAAGTGGTGATTGGTTACATCGATACTGTCCACGCGTATAAACATAAGATACGGTTATACTCGCTCTGTACACACGCATACACACAGGATATAATTGGCGATGTTAGAGCATGCAAAACTTGTCTTAATCCAATCGGTCGAGATAAGCCCCTGAATTGAGGTCGCTTGTGCCAAGTTCCCTTTATCGTGGAATGTGCACCTGTGTTTTTCTAATTGGGATCTTTCTTCTTCTATCTTCTTGTTTGTTCTGTTCAGGGCCTTCCAAAGGTGTCTGGAATGCTCTTGCGACCATGAGCTACTTTCAGGCGCAGTAACTAAGTTCCATACATTTGAACACTACAGTGGGGGGGGGGGGGTGGGGTGGGGTGGCAGCGGTGTGGTTTTTTGTTGTTTTTTGTTTGGTTGGTTTTTGGGTTTTTTTGTTTTTTTGTTTTTTTTTTTTTTTTTTTTTTTTTTTAAAATGACAGGCTGTAGCTGGACTCCAGATGGGCTTTGTCGATGGAATCAAGACCTCTGGAGTTGTGAAGCTCTTGCTCTGCATCCAGGTGACTCGTTCAATATGTTTGTGGGGTTTATTTTCAGATGTGGAGGGACAGGATGCGTCCCACAGAGCGATGGGGGAAGGCAGCAGAGCGTTGTAAGGAGGTGGGCCCATGAGTGGGGTCGGAAGGAAGATGCGGCCGGTGGCTCTATGAGACTGCTTTGCTTTGCTGTGTTCTGCAGTTTTCTTGCATTGTATTGGTCTGTATTTGCCTTTGCCTTGTGTTGTTTTGTTGTGTATTTGTATCGACTGTCATGTGAGACTGTCTCGTATTGCCTGGCCCTGCATTGTGTTTTGTATTGCAGTGCTCTGTACTTGTATCGATTGCCACCTGAGACTGCCTTGCCTTCTGCGGTTCTGTATTGGTTTTGTATTGTTTTGGTCTGTACTTGTATTGACTGTCACGTGAGAGTCTCTTGCATTGGCCCTGTTCCGTTTTGACTGGTATGGCAGTGCTCTGAGTTGTTTTGCCTTGACCGAGGTAAGAGTACTGCCTTGTATGGCATTACATTTGCATGTGAATTACATGGCTCTACGTTCGTGTGTGTCTTGTATGGCATTGTAGAGGCAGCGTAGAAGGCTTAATGACTTTGGGCTCTTTGCATGCAAAGAGTTGAGGGGATCGCAATTGGACTGTGAACTAGCATTGAGTAAGGCAGGAACTGGGCAATGGTGTTCATCTTGTTTATGCGGTTGCTTTGTCGCAAGTCTCTAGAAATGGTCAAGGCCTTGAGGTCTGAGTAGCAGCGTGATGGGTCTTGGAGCGATCGGTAACTTTGGGAGAGCTCTGTGTTTGTGATGCTCTGTTTTTTCTCAAGTGCCATGGAGGACACTGGCTGTGAGGATGTGTTATTTTTGGAATAGGTGGGAAGCAGGGTAGGGGAGCGGTGGAGGACTTGACTTCTCTCTCAAGGATGAAGTGTCTGTTGACAAGCTTTGTGTGTTGTTTTTGCAGGTGATGACAGGGCACGAGAGGTGCTTGAAGGAACCTTGCGTTTAGGTGACGTGGCTGCTACGGAGGTTGGACTGTGACACGTGGCACTGTGAAAGCTCAGTATCGAGTTGAAAATGCGCGGATGGTGGAGATGATGGTGCGTGTTGAAACACTGGTGTAACGGAAGGGCAGTTTGTGGGGAGGTTGGAAGGAGGTTGGGCTGGGGCCTGGGTTTTTGCAGGTAGGGTGATTTTTTGAGGCCCTTGCTGCCGCAGGCACGGGGTGTCGTCCTCTCGAGGCCTGTGGGCGGTAGGATGGATGAGTTGAGAGTGAGGGCTGGCGTGCATGTGATCTGAACGAGTGGTGTGTTGTGAATGTGTCTAACCTTGTAGGGTTATGTGGTTTAGACTTTCTGGTTTTTTTTTCCTTTCAGGTTGGATGTAGAGCTGAGATTTTTTTCAGGGAATTAGGAAAAAGAACCCCAAAACTTAGAATAAAAAACCCCAGCTGGGATCTGGGTTGGTTTTTGGTGTGTCCTCCCCTGCCCCAATTTTTTTCTTTCCCCTGGTGCCAGCTGCTCCATGAGGCAATGCTTATTGCCAATGTTTGGACAGGGGTTCGGCTCGGGCCTGGGTTTTCACAGGCAGGGTGATTTTTTTTCAAGGCTCCCGGGAACGGTGTTCCCGTGGAGTGCTCCCCTGGAACCTGGTAATTGCCAGTCAGCACAAGGAAACATGTTGTGCGGTGGATGGTCTTTGGAAGACAGTTGAGGATTTTGCGGGCGAAGGGTGGGGGGAGTTGGACTAGATGGCCAGCATGGAGTAGGCCAGGGTTGTGAAGTGCGTGAGTGTGACTCTGTTTGTCTGTGGTGGGTTTGTAAAATATTTGGGTGCTCTTTGTAGCTTGTGATGTAATGATATTTTTCAGTTTCTGGTTTTGTGTCGAGGTGTGGAAGTGGACGGTCTGTCAAGATGAGCGGAGCTCCCTCGTTTGCTGCCCGGGAGCAGGGATCGTGCAGGTAATGTCACCTGAGGGAGTAAAACTTCTGGATGTGCAGCAACGGATGTAATGGGAGCGAGGAATGTGGAAAAGACCACTCTGTAGAGCATTGCAGGTACTGAATAGTGGCATTTCTTCTTCAGGTAATGCTAGATTTTTGGAGTTTACATGTATTTGTAAAAATAATGATTAAAAGAGGACTAGAACTAATAGTGTCAAACATTTAACGAGTGAGGCCATAAGTCTTTTCTATATATTGTAGAAAAAGTACATTGTAGAATTGGATTGAAACACTGACATAGCTGAATCTATGTGGAATGAGTAATGGATCAAATGAAGCACTAAAAATAAAATGAAAAAGACAGGTAATTATGTGTCCTTGTGGGAATCACGGGACTAATGGCAATCACAAAGGGAAGCGTAGAGGGAAGCATGGGCGTTTAGTGCCCATAGGTAAACTTAGCTGTTGAAGTAAGTGAAAGTGTCTGTTGGAATTAGGCATCCAAGGGCGAGTTGTAGATACCTTGAGGAAAATGTAGCTGCTGCTGGGTTAATGGAAAGGGGGTGCATTCCTGCCTCTAGTGATTGCACAACTTTGAAATTGGAGCCGGAGCTAGAGAACCGCGAAATGGGCTGGGGCGCGGTGCGGCGCCGAAATGGGCTGGGGCGCGGTGCGGCGCCGAAATGGGCTGGGGCGCGGTGCGGCGCCGAAATGGGCTGGGGCGCGGTGCGGCGCCGAAATGGGCTGGGGCGCGGTGCGGCGCCGAAATGGGCTGGGGCGCGGTGCGGCGCCGAAATGGGCTGGGGCGCGGTGCGGCGCCGAAATGGGCTGGGGCGCGGTGCGGCGCCGAAATGGGCTCGGGCGCGGTGCGGCGCCGAAATGGGCTCGGGCGCGGTGCGCCGCCGAAATGGGCTCGGGCGCGGTGCGGCGCCGAAATGGGCTCGGGCGCGGTGCGGCGCCGAAATGGGCTCGGGCGCGGTGCGGCGCCGAAATGGGCTCGGGCGCGGTGCGGCGCCGAAATGGGCTCGGGCGCGGTGCGCCGCCGAAATGGGCTCGGGCGCGGTGCGCCGCCGAAATGGGCTCGGGCGCGGTGCGCCGCCGAAATGGGCTCGGGCGCGGTGCGCCGCCGAAATGGGCTCGGGCGCGGTGCGCCGCCGAAATGGGCTCGGGCGCGGTGCGCCGCCGAAATGGGCTCGGGCGCGGTGCGGCGCCGAAATGGGCTCGGGCGCGGTGCGCCGCCGAAATGGGCTCGGGCGCGGTGCGCCGCCGAAATGGGCTCGGGCGATGTGTTTTTTTCCTTAAAGGGGCTGGGGTACTGTGTAACTCTGAAATGGGCTTGATAAGTGGATAATAAGGGGGGGGTGTGTGTGTGTGTTTATTCTGTATTTCACTGTCCCTGTTGTCCTTTCTGTTTTTCTCTTTCCCTGACCCTTTGTGGTGCTCCCTACTCTTTTTATTCATGTCTTCTCTCTCTCTCTCCCTCCAACCTCCTGTGTGTTTCATAGTCTCTCTCTATCTGTTGTCATTATTATCATCTGTTGCTCTGTGTTACTTCCTGTCCCATCATGTCATGTTGTATCTGTTCCTCCTGCTTTTTTTCTCCATCTGTCCAGATCCCTGTCCCTTTTTTCTTCTATTGTTGTCCCTCTGCCCTGCTTCCTCTTGCCATCTTTTCTGTATTTCTCTCTGTTCCATTCCCTCTTCCATCCTTTCTAACTGTATTCCCCTCTTGAGCTAGCTGTCCCTTCTCTTTTCTCTCTTCCTCCATGTCTCGCTCACAGGTTTTTTTTCTCCAGTGCTGTCCTGCTCTGTCCCTTGTTTCTCACTCTCGTTCTGTCATGCTCCCTGTGTCTTTTTTGAACTCCTCCATCTCTCTCCTGCAGCCTATCACTATTTTTTCCTCTGCCATCCCTTTGTCCTTCTTCCAGTCTTTGTGTCTCTCTCCCTTTGTTCTCCCTCCCTTCCTTTTTTTCCTTTCTTGCTACATCTCTGTTCTGCTCCCTAGAACTGAATCAAATCGCATTGAATCAAATCGTCAAATTTGGAAAGGACCTCTAAGATCATTAAGTCCAACCATCAACCCAACAGCATCATGCCTGCTAAATCATGTCCCAAAGTACCACAGCTACGTGTGTTTTGAACACCTCCAGGGATGGTGACTCCATCGCTACCCTGGGCAGCCTCTTCCAATGCCTGACAACCCTCTCAGTAAATAATTTTTTTTCTGATATCCACTCTAAATCTTCTCTGGCGCAACTTCAGGCCATTTTCTCTCGTCCTATTTCTAGTTACTTGATAGAAGAGACCGGTACCCACCTCGCTACAATCTCCTTTCAGGTAGTTGTAGAGAGCGATAAGGTCTCCCCTCAGCCTCCTTTTCTCCAGACTAAACCACCCCAGTTCCCTCAGCCGTTCCTCATCAGACTTACGCTCCAGGCCCCTCACCAACTCGGTTGCCCTTCTCCGGACGCGTTCCAGCAACTCAATGTCTTTCCCGTAGCAAGGGGCCCAAAACTGAACGCAGTACTCGAGGTGTGGCCTCACCAGTGCCAAATACAGGGGAACAATTACCTCCCTGCTCCTGCCGGCCACACTATTTCCGATACAGTCCAGGATGCCACTGGCCTTCCTGGCCACCTGGGCACACTGCTGGCTCATATTCAGCCGGCTGTCAACCAGCGCCCCCAGGTCTTCCCCTGCCGGGCAGCTTTCCAGCCACTCTTCCCCAAGCCCATAGCGCTGCACGAGGTCGCCGCGACTGAAGCGTAGGACCCGGCACTCAGCCTCGCTGAACTTCATACAGTTGGCCTCGGCTCATCAATCCAGACTGTCCAGATATCTGCATAGAGCCCTCCTACCCTCAAGGAGATCGACCCTGCCTCTCAAGTTGGTGTCGTCTGCAAACTTGCTGAGGAGGCACTCGATCTCCTCGTCCAAATCGTCGATAAAGGCGTTAAGCAGAACCGGGCCCAACACCGAGCCCTGGGGAACACCACTAGCGACCCGCCGCCAACCGGATTTAACCCCATTCCCCGCAACCCTCTGGGCTCATCCAGCCCCAGCCAGTTTTTCACCCAGCAAAGAGTACGCTTGTGTAAGCGAGGAGACGACAGCTTCTCGAGGAGTATGCCATGAGAGACAGTATCAAAGGCCTTGCTGCAGTCAAGGTAGGTGACATCCACAGCCTTTCCCTCATCCACTAGGTGGGTCACCCGGTCACAGAAGGAGATTGGGTTGGTCAAGCAGAACCTGTCTTTTGTAACCCCACGCTGACCAGGCCCAATCCCCTGCTTGTCCCACACTTGCCACATGAGCGCTCTCGAGGCAAACCGTTCCATAATCTTCCCCGGTACCGAGGTCAGGCTGACAGGCCCGTAGTTCCCCGGATCCTCCCTCCGACCCTTCTCCTAAATGGGCGTCATACCGGCAAGCCTCCAGTCCTCTGGGACCTCCCCCGTTGACCAGGATCGCCAATAGACGATGGAGAGCAGCTTGGGAAGCACCTCTGCCAGTTCCCTCTGCCCTCTTGGATGGATTCCATTTGGTCCCATAGATTTGTGAGCATCCAGATGGCGTAGTAGTAGGTCACTAACTATTTCCTCCCGGATTAATGGATTAAGGGGTGTGTGTGTATATTCTGCTCTTCATCCTCACCTTCCAGCTCAGGAGGCAAGAGTACCCTGAGGATAACCGGTCTCCCTCTTAAAGACTAAGGCAAAGAAGGCATTAAGTACCTCAGCCTTTTCCTCATCTCTGGTGGCAACTTTCCCTTCTGTATCCCTTAAAGGATAGATAAGCTCCTTGGGATTCTTTTGACCGTTAATGTATTTGTAAAAACACTTTTTGTCGTCTCGTACGACAGTGGACAGGGTTCGTTCTAGCTGAGCTTTTGTCTTTCTAATTTCCTTTCTCTATGACCTATCGAGATCCCTGCACTCCTCCCAGGTTGCCCGCCCTTTCTTCCAGAGATGATAAACTCTCCTTTTGTTTCCTGACTCCTAGCAAAAGTCCCCCGTTCAGCCAGGCCGGTCGTTTTCCTCGGCGATTGGACTTGCGGCACGGGGGAATAGCCTGGTCCTGAGCTGTTAAGATTTCCTTCTTAAAGAACGTCCGTCCCTCCTGGACCCCTTTGCCCTTCAGGACCGTCTCCCAAGGGACTCTCTCAACCAGTGCCTCAACGAGGCCAAAGTTTGCCTTCCGGAAGTCCAGAGCGCTGGTTTTGCTAACCCCCTTCCTTGCCTCACCAAGAATTGAGAATTCTGTCATTTCACGGTCGCTAAGCCCCAGACGGCCTGTGACCATCACACCTCCCACCAGTCCTTCCCTGTTCGTAAACAATAGCTCTAGCAAGGCTCCTCCCCTGGTCGGCTCACCTACCGCCTGTGTCGGGAAGTTATCTTCCACACGCTCCAGGAACCTCCTAGACTGTTTACTCTCAGCTGTGGCATATTTCCAGCAGACGTCTGGACAGTTGAAGTCCCCCACGAGAACAAGGGCACGCGATTCTAAGACTACTGCCAGCCGCTTGTAGAACGATTCATCCGTCACTTCGACCCGGTTGGGCGGTCTATAACAGACTCCCAGCACAATATCTGCCTTATCGGCCTTCCCTCTCATCCTCACCCATAAGAACTCCGCCTTGTCATCACACTTGGGTAGCTCTGTACAGTCCAAACCCTGCCTAACATAGAGAGCCACCCCGCCACCTCTTCTACCTTGCCTATCCCTTCTGAAGAGCTCGTAGCCATCCGTCACAGCACTCCGCTCACGGGAGGCGTCCCACCGTGTTTCCGTGATGGGGAGTAAGTCATATCTATCCTGCCGCACGATGGCTTCCAGCTCCTCCCGTTTATCGCCCGTGCTGCGTGCGTTGGCATAGATGCATTCGAGCTGGCCTATCGAATCCACCCCTAACGTCGGCACACGCTGCCCCCAGGCTCATCTCTGGTGCACCTAGTCTTATCCCTTACCCCCTTGAACCCTAGTTTAAAGCCCTCTCTATGAGCCCCGCCATCTCACGAGCGAGGATTCTTTTACCCCTTTGAGATAGCTGGATACCATCTGTCGCTAGCAAGCCCGGTGCCGTGTAAACCTCCCCATGATCAAAAAATCCCAAATGCCACTGATGGCACCAGCCTCTGAGCCACGTAATCACCAGGTGTGGTTTCCTGTTCCTTTCAGTATATTTCCCTGCCACTAAGGGATTGAGGAAAACACTACCTGTGCTCCTTCCACTAATCGCCCCAGTGCCCTGCCAGCCGCTCGTAGAATGATTCATCCGTCTCTTCGACCTGATCAGGCGGTCTATTACAGACTCTCAGCACAATATCGGCCTTCCCTCTCCTCCTCATCCTGTGGGATGGGTCAGGACTGCATATTGGGCCCTCTGTGCCCCTCAGAAGGGACTCGCCTATGACAATTACCCTCCTTTTTCTTTTTTTCAGGGGCTTTGGGAACGGGTGGGGCTGCCCGACTGAGCCTAGGCGCCTCCCTGGATAGGGCTTCGCCTACACCCTGATCTTCATTGTTCCAGAAGAACCTCAAGTTCCAGAGCCACGCTCCTGTTGCGTAGGGGCAACTGGGAAGGTGAGGGAGACCGGGAGGGGACTTGCCTGCCTCCCCGAGCAGGGACCTGTATCCATTCCCCTCCATCTCTTAGGTCCCCTCCTGCCCGGTGGCGAGGGGCCAGGGGAACCGCCGCTTCTCGCGGAGCCTCCATCCGCTGCCTCTGCCCCAGGGATGGTAGGGTGTGGGTCCACCAATCTATCTCCCTCTCGCACTCCCTGATACTCCTCAACCTTTCCACTTCCTCCTTCAGCTCTGCCACCAGGCTGAGCAGATCATCTACCTGGTCACATCTCACACAGGAGGTGTCCCCGCTGCCCTCCGGCATCACTGATAGACTCGGGCACTCCCCGCAGCCAGATACCCGGTCAGCTGCACGTTTACATGGGAGCTCAGTCTGCGTCACCACGTTTTTCCTAGCGATGGCTTTCACCTCAGTGGCAGCGATACCGGGGTCTCCTCCCGAGGACGATGCCCACCGCTTCAGTAGCCTGCTTGAGCTGGGAAGGGGGGGGCTGCGCCCTGCCCGCACGAACTGCCGCGCAAACTGCCGCACCACGGCACACCTTTCTGACGCACCACGCCCTGCTTGCCACGCTCCCGGTCGCTGGCGCTCCTCGGGGCCATTTAAATCTCCCACGGTTGCCCCTGGCACTGCCCACGCCGCGTCAGCCTCTCTCGCGAGAGCTGCCGGCTCTGCACGGTCCCTCTGCTCTTCCCCGGGGCTCCTGGGCCTCGGGAACCTCCCGGTCCGCCTCAATCTAGCGCTTAGCCGCCAACTTACCATTGCGTCTGCTGGCCTCGCCGTTGACCGATGTGATTTTAATAACTACATTGTCATTGCATTTAACGAGCTAATTTCCTACCTAGTTTAGAGACACATGTGTCTTTTTCTGTCTATGCCTCAGAAAAATTAAGATTAACTCCTTAGCTGGTCACGTTGCCGATGCGATAGTTGTAGATGTAGCACAGGAGCAAGTAGTGTCATTTCCTGGGGGGGTTACTTACTTTCTCTGTTCAGGGTCTCATTTGCTGTAAATTTAAGGCAGGTGAGAACACTCCTGCTGCTCCTCCAGCTGACTTTATAACTGCTGGTGGTTTGCCCTTCCCCTTTCCCAGGTGATTGTGCTAAGGGTGGTGGGTGGGGGCTCGGGGGTATTTGAGCCACAGCCTCTGCTGAGGGAGCTCATTGTGCTCCTGGGTTTCTCTGGTGTTGGTGCTCAGCTCTTCCTTGAGTGCTTTGCAGCTTTTGAGCTGGCTCAGCCCTTTGGGAAGAGGTGTTTGCCTGAGGTGTGAGCTTCAGGACCAGTTAAGGTTCAGCTGCATGTGTGGTAGAAAGTATCATTTGTATGCAGCTACTTTCCCCCCCCCCCCCCCCTTTCTTTTTTTGCAGGTCAGTAGTTTTGTTTTGAGTGTTCAGGGGTAGAAAGATGGTTTAATAGTATGCAGTGTTTGTGGGTTTTTTTTGTTGGTGTTTGTGGTTTTTTTTTTATTCTTCATGCATTGTGTTTTCCTGCAATTCCAACTTTATTGAAGAAGGAACGTTGGGTTTTTAACAGTTCTGCTGTGTAAGTTGTTCTCTCTCTTAACGGGACTGATGGTGACATTGTTTAGCAGGGGTTAGGGTGAGCGTCTTGTATGTAATTGTATATGGAGTTTTAGTATTTCTGAAGAAAGCAGAAGGGCCGTGAGGCACAGTGCCCTTCAGGGTTTGGGGTGCCTTTCCTCATTGCCCACAGAATGCCACATTGTCCTTAGAATCTTTGCAGCTGGTGGCAGGCCCCTCGTAGATTACAAGCCTTGGGACTTGAGTTTATTTTGTGGGCATGTAGCAGAGCTCAAAGTCTCTGGGGAGCTGTAGGTTAGGGGGTGCCCCCAGAATTTGGGATGTGTCTCAGAAGAGCGGCTCTTGAGGAGTAGCCACTGAAGGGGGTTCAGGAGCGCAGATTGAGGGCAGGAGGTGTCAGGAAGCAGTGGGGTTCCTTTCCTGACAGTTGAGGAGAAGAAAAGGGGTTTCTTAAGTTTTGGGACTGCTGGAGAAAGGGAGGAGGGTTCACCAGCCCTTCTCAGAGGAGTTTTGCAGTTGGATTTGAATGTCATAGCATCATAGAATGGTTTGGGTTGGAAGGCACCATAAAGATCCTCTAGTTCCAACCCCCCCAGGGGCGCCGTCCGCGAGACCAGGTTGCTAAAAGCCCCATTTGACTTGGCCTTGAATGCTTCCAGGGAGGGAGCATCCGCAGGTTCTCTGGGCAATGCGTTCCAGTGCCTCGCCACCCCTAGTGAGAAACGTCTTCCTAACGCCTAAACTAAACGTACCCTCTTTAGGACTAAAGCCGTTACCGCCTTGTCCTATGGCTGTACACCCTTGTAAAAAGTCCCTCTGCAGGTTTCTTATAGGCACCCTTTACGTACTGTGAAGTCTGCTATAAGGTCTCCCGAAAAGCTGCGTGCCGGTGAGCGGTCCGAGAAGGTGAGACGGTCGTCGGCCGGGTCGGTGTTGAATAGCAAAGTATTATGGGGCTGCTCGGTTCAGCGTTTACCTTCTGTTGTGGAGGTGCTGTGTGGGCTGTCTTTGAATTGGATGAGCGTTTGAGGTGAGCTGTGGATTAGCGAGGAGGAGCATGGGGCCGATGGCTTCTCACGAGTGCCACGCTAACGTGGTTTCTCTCGGTACCTTAGGTACCACGAGTGACGACGGCTGCAGGGTCTGAGTCTGGAATGAGCGGGGAAGCGAACACGGTGGCACTCGTGAGGAGGGGGGAGTTGGGGAAGTAGTTGGCGTTGGCCAGCGGGATGCTTACTCCCTTTTCTGATTTGTTTGTGTTTGTTTTTTTTCATTGCAGATGTTGAAGAGCAATGTGTCCCCTTGAGGAACATCCCAGTTAGCCCGTGTGGTTTTGTGGAGGCTGGATTTGGACCCTTGGTCCTCTGACAGCTAAGTTGAGGGACCAGGCTGGGAGGAAGGGACAAAGCTGGGACTTGCAGGGAGGAGTTTTAAAGTTAGCACAGGAGAGAGGGCTGTCCCAAAGCAGTCGCCTTTGTGCAGGGAAAGGGAGCGGGTTGCTTTCCAGTACGAGACCCGTGTGTACCGGACCGGGCAGTTCCAGCCCGTGTCCGCGGTGGCGTGTAGTTTGTGTAGTCTGTCTTGTGCGCTTAGACCTTCCTCGGGTCTCGATGTCCTTGTCGCGCTTTGCGCCGGAGGAGCAAGGCATGCGCTTCGGGTGCTGTCCCTAGGGTTTCGAATGCTCTTGCTCATCGGCCCGGTGCCAATCGGGTGCTTCTTTTCTTGTGCTCGGAACTCTAAAGCATGGATCGGTCTCGGCGGGTTCCGGTCGGTGCTCTACAGCAGCATTATTTCGGGCTGCATCGGCAGCTCTGCTCTCTAGCTGTCTGTTTTCTCAGACTGGGACTTCTTCCCCGCATCCTGACATCCTTAGGTCCCGACGCCAGGCTTCTGGCGCATCTGTCGTCTGGGTTTTGACAGTGCTGTCTTGTAACGGGCCGTTCCATTTGACTCCTCTTCTCTGGGTCTGCCGTGGAGCCTCCTGGCCTCGCGGTTGCGGCCCCGTAGGTCATCTTGCCTGACGGCGCCTCCCGTCCGGGGGTCATTCTTCTTGCCGAGAGTTTTCTCTCTCTTTGAATCACCTCATTGGTAGCGTTCCGCGTGGTGACGTTCTGCACACGGTGTGCTTGGCTTGGAGCTGCTCTGCCCGGGGATGTAGAGTCAGGGGTAGGTGGAACAGTGATAAGAGTCTACGGGTGAAACGTTGATGTTCCTAGACCGTTTAGGTGAGGGTTGTACAGTCATCTGGGCTCGAGTAGCCATCAGCGGGCTGTGCGGACAGCCGTGCCGATAGTGTTTCACGGAGACGATTGGAGCCGTGTGGCAGGGGCTGTTGAGGGGCAGCGAAGCGGATTTGACTCTCTAAGGTGTTAAGACTTGCACGTGATGGGCTCCAAGTTTGGCCCTGATTATTTTTTTTTGGTTGGTGGGGTGTAGGGTTTAGGGTTACTCCGTGTGGGACCCGGATGATATAACACCAGTATGATGATTAAAGTTGCTCCTTTATTGAGCTTAGCTGATCATTTTTATACAATTCTCTAAGTTGTTTAGAAGCTTTGATTGGCTGCTGCACACAAGCATGTGGTGTCCACACGCACAAGCGTAAGCGGTGATTGGTTACATCGATACTGTCCACGCGTATAAACCTAAGATACAGTTAGTTATACTCGCTCTGTACACGCACATACACACAGGATGTAACTGGCGATGTTAGAGCATGCAAAACTTGTCTTAGTCCAATCGGTCGAGATAAGCCCCTGAATTGAGGTCGGTTGTGCCAAGTCCCTTTATCGCGGAATGTGCACCTGTGTTTTTCTAATAGGGATCTTTCTTCTTCTACCTTCTTGTTTGTTCTGTTCAGGGCCTGGAAAGGTGTCTGGAACGGTCTTGCAACCATGAGCTACTTTCAGGCCCAGCAACTAAGTTCCATATAATTGAACCCTACAGTGGGGGGTGGGGGGTGGGGGGTTGTTGTTTGTTTGTTGGGTTTTTGGTTTTTTTTGTTTGTTTTTCAATGACAGGCTGTAGCTGGACTCCAGATGGTCTTTGTAGATGGAATCAAGACCTCTGGAGTTGTGAAGCTCTTGCTCTGCATCCAGGTGACTCGTTCAATATGTTTGTGGGTTTTTTTTTTTCCAGATGTGGAGGGACAGGATGCGTCCCACAGAGTGATGGGGGAAGGCAGCAGAGCGCTGTAAGGAGGTGGGTCCGTGAGTGGACTCTGAAGGAAGATGGGTCCGGTGGCTCTATGAGACTGCTTTGCTTTGCTGTGTTTTGCAGTTTTCTTGCATTGTATTGGTCTGTATTTGCCTTTGCCTTGTGTTGTTTTGTTGTGTATTTGTATTGACTGTCATGTGAGACTGTCTCGCATTGCCTGGCCCTGCATTGTGTTTGTATTGCAGTGCTCTGTACTTGTATCGATTGCCACCTGAGACTGCCTTGCCTTCTGTGGTTCTGTATTGGTTTTGTATTGTTTTGGTCTGTACTTGTATTGACTGTCACGTGAGAGTCTCTTGCATTGGCCCTGTTCTGTTTTGTCTGGTATGGCAGTGCTCTGAGTTGTTTTGCCTTGACCGAGGTAAGAGTACTGCCTTGTATGGCATTACATTTGCATGTGAATTACATGGCTCTACGTTCGTGTGTGTCCTGTATGGCATTGTAGAGGCAGCGTAGAAGGTTTAATGACTTTGGGCTCTTTGCATGCAAAGAGTTGAGGGGATCGCAATTGGGCTGTGAACTAGCATTGAGTAAGGCAGGAACTGGGCAATGGTGTTCATCTTGTTTATGCGGATGCTTTGTGGCAGGTCTCTAGAACTGGTCAAGGCCTTGAGGTCTGAGTAGCAGCGTGATGGGTCCTGGAGCGATCGGTAACTTTGGGAGAGCTCTGTGTTTGTGATGCTCTGTTTTTTTTTTTCAAGTGCCATGGAGGACACTGGCTGTAAGGATGTGTTATTTTTGGAATAGGTGGGAAGCAGGGTAGGGGAGCGGTGGAGGACTTGACTTCTCTCTCAAGGATGAAGTGTCTGTTGACAAGCTTTGTGTGTTGTTTTTGCAGGTGATGACAGGGCACGAGAGGTGCTTGAAGGAACCTTGCATTTAGGTGACATGGCTGCTACGGAGGTTGGACTGTGACATGTGGTACTGTGAAAGCTCAGTATCGGGTTGAACATGAGTGGATGGTGGAGATGATGGTGCGTGTTGAAACATTGGTGTAACGGAAGGGCAGTTTGTGGGGAGGTTGGAAGGAGGTTGGGCTGGGGCCCGGGGTTTTGCAGGTAGGGCAATTTTTGAGGCCCCTGCTGCTGCAGGCACGGGGTGTCGGCCTCTCCAGGCCTGTGGGCGGTAGGATGGATGAGTTGAGAGTGAGGGCTGGCGTGCGTGTTGTCTGAATGAGTGGTGTGTTGTGAATGTGTCTAACCTTGTAGGGTTATGTGGTTTAGAGTTTTTGGGTTTTTTTCCCTTTCAGGTTGGATGTAGAGTTGAGATGTTTTTTCAGGGAATTAGGAAAAAAACCCCAAAACTTAGAATAAAAAAGCCTAGCTGGGATCTGGGTTGGTTTTTGGTGTGTCCTCCCGTGCCCCATTTTTTTTCTTTTCCCTGGCCCCAGCTGCTCAATGAGGCAATGTTTATTGCCAATGTTTGGACAGGGCTTTGGCTCGTGCCTGGGTTTTCAAAGGCAGGGTGATTTTTTTTCAAGGTTCCCGGGAACGGCATTCCCGTGGAGCGCTCCCCTGGAACCTGGTAATTGCCAGTCAGCACAGGGAAATATGTTGTTCGGTGGACGGTGTTTGGAAGACAGTTGAGGATTTTGTGGGCGAAGGGTGGGGGGAGTTGGACTAGATGGCCAGCATGGAGTAGGCCAGGGTTGTGAAGTGTGTGAGTGTAAGTCTATTTGTCTGTGGTGGGTTTGTAAAATATTTGGTTGCTCTTTCTAGCTTGTGATATAAATATATTTTTCAATTTCTGGTTTTGTGTCGAGGTGTGGAAGTGGATGGTCTGTCAAGATGATCGGAGCTCCCTCGTTTGCTGCCCGGGAACGGGGATCGTGCAGGTAATGTCACCTCAGGGAGTAAAGCTTCTGGATGTGCAGCGACAGATGTAATGGGAGCGAGGAATGTGGAAAAGACCGCTCCGTAGAGCACTGCAGGTACTAAATAGTGGCATTTCTTCTTCAGGCAATGCTAATTTTCTGGAGTTTAAATGTATTTGTAAAAATAAGGATTAAAAGAGGACTAGAACTAATAGTGTCAAATATTTGACAAGTGAGGCCGTAAAGTCTTTTCTATATATTGTAGAAAAAGAAGGTTGTAGAATTGGACTTTAAATACTGACATAGCTGAAAGTATGTGGAATGAGTAATGGACCAAATGAAGCACTAAGAACAAAACGAAAGAAAGACAGGTAATTAGGTGTCCTTGTGGGAATCACAGTACTAATGGCAATCACAAAGGCAAGTGCGGAGCGAAGCATGTGCCCATAGGTAAACTTAGCTGTTGAAGTGAGTGAAAGTGTCTGTTGGCATTAGGCATCCAAGGGCGAGTTGTAGATACCTTGAGGTAAATGTAGCTGCTGCTGGGTTAATGGAGGGGGTGCATTCCTGCCTCTAGTGATTGCACAACTTTGAAATTGGAGCTGTAGCTCCATAAATGTGAAATGGGCTCGGGCGCGGTGCGCCGCCGAAATGGGCTCGGGCGCGGTGCGGCGCCGAAATGGGCTCGGGCGCGGTGCGGCGCCGAAATGGGCTCGGGCGCGGTGCGGCGCCGAAATGGGCTCGGGCGCGGTGCGGCGCCGAAATGGGCTCGGGCGCGGTGCGGCGCCGAAATGGGCTCGGGCGCGGTGCGGCGCCGAAATGGGCTCGGGCGCGGTGCGGCGCCGAAATGGGCTCGGGCGCGGTGCGGCGCCGAAATGGGCTCGGGCGCGGTGCGGCGCCGAAATGGGCTCGGGCGCGGTGCGCCGCCGAAATGGGCTCGGGCGCGGTGCGCCGCCGAAATGGGCTCGGGCGCGGTGCGCCGCCGAAATGGGCTCGGGCGCGGTGCGCCGCCGAAATGGGCTCGGGCGCGGTGCGCCGCCGAAATGGGCTCGGGCGCGGTGCGCCGCCGAAATGGGCTCGGGCGCGGTGCGCCGCCGAAATGGGCTCGGGCGCGGTGCGCCGCCGAAATGGGCTCGGGCGCGGTGCGCCGCCGAAATGGGCTCGGGCGCGGTGCGCCGCCGAAATGGGCTCGGGCGCGGTGCGCCGCCGAAATGGGCTCGGGCGCGGTGCGCCGCCGAAATGGGCTCGGGCGCGGTGCGCCGCCGAAATGGGCTCGGGCGCGGTGTTACTTTTCTTAAAGGGGCTGAAGTACTGTGTAACTCTGAAGTGGGCTTGATAGTGGATTATATGTGTGTAATACGTGAGGGTTTTTTTTTTTTATTCTGTATTTCACTGTCCCTGTTGTCCTTCCTGTTTTTCTCTTTCCCTGACCGTTTGTGGTGTTCCCTACTCTTTTTATTCATGTCTTCTCTTTCTCTCTGCAATCTCCTGTGCTTTTCATAGTCCCTCTCTATCTCTTGTCATTATTCTCATCTGTCATGCTATCTTACTTTCTGTCCCATTGTATCACGTTGTATCTATTCCTCCTGCTTTTTTCTCCATCTGTCCGGATCCTTGTCCCTTTTTTCTTCTATTGCTGTCCCTCTGCCCTGCTTCCTCTTGTGATCTTTTCTGTATTTCTCTGTTTCCTTTCCTCTTCTATCCTTTCTAACTGCATCCCCCTCTCGAGCTAGCTGTCCCTTCTCTTTTCTCTCTTCCTCCATATCTCTCTCACAGCCTGTCAATCACAGTTGTTTTTTCCTCCAGTGCTGTCCTGGTCTGGCCCTTGTTTCTCACTCTCGTTCTGTCATGCTCCCTGTGTCTTTTTTGAACTCCTCCATCTCTCTCCTGCAGCCTATCGCTATTTTTTCCCTCTGTCATCCCTTTGTCCTTCTTCGAGTATTTGTGTCTCTCTCCCTTTGTTCTCCCTCCCTTCCTTTTTTTCCTTTCTTGCTACATCTCTGTTCTGCTCCCTACAATGGAATCAAATCCAGCCAGTTTTTCACCCAGCAAAGAGTACGCTTGTCTAAGCCAGGAGATGACAGCTTCTCGAGGAGTATGCCATGAGAGACGGTATCAAAGGCCTTGCTGCAGTCAAGGTAGGTAACATCCACAGCCTTTCCCTCATCCACTAGGTGGGTCACCTGGTCACAGAAGGAGATTGGGTTGGTCAAGCAGAACCTGTCTTTCATAAACCCACGCTGACCAGGCCCAATCCCCTGCTTGTCCCACACTTGCCACGTGAGCGCTCTAGGCAAACTGTTCCATAATCTTCCCCGGTACCAAGGTCAGGCTGACAGGCCCGTAGTTCCCCAGATCCTTCCTCCAACCCTTCTCGTAAATGGGCATCATACCGGCAAGCCTCCAGTCCTCTGGGACCTCCCCCATTGACCAGGATCACCAATAGATGATGGAGAGCAGCTTGGGAAGCACCTCTGCCAGTTCCCTCTCCCCTCTTGGATGGATTCCATCTGGTCCCATGGATTTGTGAGCATCTGGATAGCGTAGTAGGTCACTAACTATTTGCTCCTGGATTAACGGGGGGGTGTGTGTGTGTGTGCATATATTCTGCTCTTCATTCTCACCTTCCAGCTCAGGAGGCAAGAGTACCCTGAGGACAACTGGTCTCCCTCTTAAAGACTAAGGCAAAGAAGGCACTAACTATCTCAGCCTTTTCCTCATCTCTGGTGGCAACGTTCCCTTCTGTATCCCTTAAAGGATAGATATGTTCCTTGGGATTCTTTTGACCGTTAATGTGTTTGTAAAAACATTTTTTGTCGTCTCTTATGACAGCGGACAGATTTCCTTCTAGCTGAGCTTTTGTCTTTCTAATTTCCTTTCTCTATGACCTAACAGGATCCCTGCACTCCTCCCAGGTTGCCCACCCTTTCTTCCAGAGATGATAAACTCTCCTTTTGTTTCCTGACTCCTAGCAAAAGCCCCCTGTTCAGCCAGGCCTGTCGTTTTTCTCGGCGATTCGACATTGTGGCACGGGGGAATAGCCTGGTCCCGAGCTGTTAAGATCTCCTTCTTAAAGAACGTCCGTCCTTCCTGGACCCCTTTGCCCTTTAGGACCATCTCCCAAGGGACTCTCTCAACCAGTGCCTCAAAGAGGCCAAAGTTTGCCCTCCGCAAGTCCAGAGCACTGGTTTTGCTACCCCCCTTCCTTGCCTCACCAAGAATTGAGAATTCTGTCATTTCACGGTCGCTAAGCCCAAGACGGCCTGTGACCATCACACCTCCCACCAGTCCTTCCCTGTTCGTAAACAATAGATCTAGCAAGGCTCCTCCCCTGGTCGGCTCACCTACCGCCTGTGTTGGGAAGTTATCTTCCACACGCTCCAGGAACCTCCTAGACTGTTTACTCTCTGCTGTGGCATATTTCCAGCAGACATCTGGACACTTGAAGTCCCCCACGAGAACAAGGGCACGCGATTCTAAGACTACTGCCAGCCGCTTGTAGAACGATTCATCTGTCACTTTGACCCGGTCGGGCGGTCTATAACAGACTCCCAGCACAATATCTGCCTTATCGGCCTTCCCTCTCATCCTTACCCATAAGCGCTCCACCTTGTCATTGCACTCGGGTAGCTCTGTACGGTCCAAACCCTGCCTAACATAGAGAGCCACCCCGCCACCTCTTCTACCTTGCCGATCCCTTCTGAAGAGCTCGTAGCCATCCGTCGCATCACTCCGCTCACAGGAGGCGTCCCACCATGTTTCCGTGATGGGGAGTAAGTCATATGTATCCTGCCGCGCAATGGCTTCCAGCTCCTCCCGTTTATCGCCTGTGCTGCGTGCGTTGGCATAGATGCATTCGAGCTGGCCTATCGAATCCACCCCTAACGTCGGCACACGCTGCCCCCAGGCTCACCTCTGGTGCACCTAGTCTTATCCCTTACCTGCGGAGAGTTGCGAGCAGGGAAGACACAGAACACTCAATATGAGATCCTGCAAGCGTCTTCAATCTTTATTTCTAACAGGGTTCTTTTATATGATTTCTATAACATATGCCTACTAGTCATTCTCTTATTCGTTACATGATAAAAAAGCTACACTCACATACTGCACATACTTACGGTTACAGGCTACTTATTTTTACATTTCTTCAACCACAACTTCTCTTCACAAAGTTCCTTGCTTTCGCCACTGTCTTGTCGAAGCAGAAATCTTCTTGCTTGCACAACGCCTCTGCAGACTTGTGACCCTGTTCCATTTAGCATTCCTCAACACTTACCCCCTTCAATCCTAGTTTAAAGCCCTCTCTCTGAGGCCCACCATCTCACGAGCGAGGATTCTTTTACCCCTTTGAGATAGCCGGATACCATCTGTCACTAGCAAGCCCGGTGCCGTGTAAACCTCCCCGTGATCAAAAAACCCCAAACGCCACCGATGGCGCCAGCCTCTGAGCCACGTCATCACCAGGTGTGGTTTCCTGTTCCTTTCAGTATATTTCCCTGCCACTAAGGGATTGAGGAAAACAGTACCTGTGCTCCTTCCACTAATCGCCCCAGTGCCCTGCCAGCCGCTTGTAGAATGGTTCATCCGTCTCTTCAACCTGGTCAGGTGGTCTGTTACAGACTCTCAGCACAATATCTGCCTTATCGGCCTTCCCTCTCCTCCTCAACCTGTGGGATGGGTCAGGACTGCATATTGGGCCCTCTGTCCCCCTCAGAAGGGACTCGCCTATGACAATTACCCTCCTTTTTCTTTTTTTTGGGGGCTTTGGGAACGCATGGGGCTGCCCGACTGAGCCTGGGCACCTCCCTGGATAGGGCTTCACCTACACCCTGATCTTCATTGACCTGGTCCTCAAGTTCCAGAGCCACGTTCCTGTTCCGTAGGGGCAACTGGGAAGGTGAGGGAGACCGGGAGGGGACTCGCCTGCCTCCCCGAGCAGGGACCTGTATCCATTCCCCTGCATCTCTTAGGTCCCCTCCTGCCCGGTGGCGATGGGGCAGGGGAACCTCCGCTTCTCACGGAGCCTCCATCCGCTGCCTCTGCCCCAGGGATGGTAGGGTGTGGGTCCACCAATCTATCTCCCTCTCATGCTCCTTGATACTCCTCAACCTTTCCACTTCCTCCTTCAGCTCTGCCACCAGGCTGAGCAGATCATCTACCTGGTCACATCTCACACAAGAGGTGTCCCCGCTGCCCTCCAGCATCAGTGATAGACTCGGGCACTCCCCGCAGCCAGATACCTGGACAGCTGCACGTTTACATGGGAGCTCAGTCTGCGTCACCACATTTTTCCTAGCGATGGCTTTCACCTCAGTGGCAGCGATACTGGGCTCCCCTTCTGAGGACGATGCCCACCGCTTCAGTAGCCTGCTTGAGCTGGGGGGGGGGGGGGGGGAGGCTGCGCCCTGCCCTCACGAACTGCAGCGCAAACTGCCGCACCACGGCACACCTGTCTGACGCACCACGCGCTGCTTCCTGTGCTCCTCAGGGCCATTTAAATCTCCCACAGTTGCCCCTGGCAATGCCCATGCCGCGGCAGCCTGTCTCGTGAGAGCTGCCTGCTCTGCTCGGTCCCTCTGCTCTTCCCCGGGGCTCCTGGACCTCAGGAACCTCCCGGTCTGCCTCAATCTATCGCTTAGTTGCCAACTTACCATTGCGTCTGCTGGCCTCGCCGTTGACCGATGTGATTTTAATAACTACATTGTTATTGCATTTAACGAGCTAATTTCCTACCTAGTTTAAAGACACACATGTCTTTTTCTGTCTACATCTCAGAAAAATTAAAATTAACTCCTTACCTGGTCACATTGCCGATGCAGTAGTTGTAGCTGTAGTACAGGAGCAGGTATTGTAGTTGCCAGTAAGTGTTGCTTTCTCTGTTCAGGGTCTCATTTGCTGTAAATTTAATGCAGGTGAAAACAGTGCTGCTGCTCCTCCAGTTGACTTTATATCTTCTGGTGGTTTGCCCTTCCCCTTTCCCAGGTGATTGTGCTAAGGGTGGTGGGCGGGGGCTCAGGGGTATTTGAGCCACAGCCTCTGCTGAGGGAGCTCATTGTGCTCCTGGGTTTCTCTGGTGTTGGTGCTCAGCTCTTCCTTGAGTGCTTTGCAGCTTTTGAGTTGGCTCAGCCCTTTAGGAAGAGGTGTCTGCCTGAGGTAAGAGCTTCAGGACCAGTCAACGTTCTGCAGCATGTGTGGTGGAAAGTAACACTTGTATGCAGCTTTTTTTCCCCTTTTCTTTTTTTCAGGTCAGTAGTTTTGTTTTGAGTGTTCAGGGGTAGAAAGACAGTTTAATAGTATGCATTGTTTGTTTTTGTTTGTTTTTTTTTTCTTTTAATTCTTCATGTATTGTGTTTCCCTGGAATTTCCAACTTTATTGGAAAATGGAGCCTTGTTTTTTTCACCAGTTCTGCTGTATGCTGTGTAAGTTGATGATATCTCTCTTAATGAGACCGATGGTGACATTGTTTAGCAGGGGTTAGGGTGAATGTCCTGTATGTATTTGTATATGGAGTTTTAGTATTTCTGAAGAAAGCAGAAGAGCCGTGAGACACAATACCTTTCAGGGTTTGGGATGCCTTTCCTCATTGCCCACAGAATGCCATGTTGTCCCTAGAATTTTTGCAGCTTGTGGCAGGCCCCTTGTAGATTACAAGGCTTGGGACTTGACTTTACTTTGTGGGCATGGAGCAGAGCTCAGAGTTTCTGGGAAGCTGTAGGTTAGGAGGTTCCCCCAGAGTGGAACTGCTGTTGCAGATTATTCCAGATGAGTTCACCTACTGTGGATTACCTAGGTGGAGCCCCTGGTGAAGGTAAACCTTATGCATGACCCCCCCAGCATGTGCATGTTCTTGTGCATGTATCTTACCACTGCGAATTATCCATCTAACACACCTTCCTTGTGAGTTTTTTCCCATGCTGATTGGTGGGGGTGTCACACCCTTCTCCCCCACCTGCTGTGTATCCCTGAAGTTCCATGTATTCTTGGTGTTATTTGTGGCTGCTGTCCTGTCTGTGTTCCCCCCCCCCCCCCCCCAATGTGCAGGGGTGTGGCTTCAGCTGACCATTTCCTGCATGACTGCAGGGGGTGTTGTTGCCCCCCTGCCCTTCTGGGACATGGCTGCTCCTTTTCCCCCCATGTATTTCCATGCCCCTCCATGGAAAGAAGCATGAACATGTGGTGTCTTTTGTGCTTTGGGGCTCTTGTACCTCTGTTAAGGGAGTCAGGTGGAGACATGCTCAGGGGGACTCTGCATCATTGGCTATTCACAGTAAAGAATTTGTTTTGCAACCAGAGATATTTTGGAGATGGAATTCTTAAGGGATCGAGTTCTGCTCTTTGATTCATTCCTATCCAGAAGGTAGTTCTGGTAGAAGTAAGGTGGTATGCACAGCTTTGCTAGAAGTGAAGCATAACCCCAGAGTGTTTTGGGTTTTTTTATAGGAAACTGAAGCACATCATTTTTGGTAACAACAACAGTGTCATTGCATTTAATGAGCTAGTTTCTTACCTAGTTTAGAAGGGCATCTTTTTTTTTTTCTATCTACACCCCAGACAAACTAAATTTAATTTCATACCTGGTCCTATTGCTGGTGCAATAGGTGTAGCTGTAGCACAGGAGCAATTAGTGTCCTTTCCTGGGGGAGTTTACTTTCTCTGTTCAGGGTCTCATTTGCTGTAAATTTAAGGCAGGTGAGGACAGTGCTGCTGCTCCTCCAGCTGACCCTATAACTGCTTGTGGTTTGCCCTTCCCCTTTCTCAGGTGATTGTGCTAAGGGTGGTGGGTGGGGGCTCGGGCTAATTGAGCCGCAGCCTCTGCTGAGGGAGCTCATTGTGCTCCTGGGTTTCTCTGGTGTTGGTGTTCAGCTCTTCCTTGAGTGCTTTGCAGCTTTTGAGCTGGCTCAGCCCTTTGGGAAGAGGTGTCTGCCTGAGGTAAGAGCTTCAGGACCAGTCAAGGTTCTGCAGCATGTGTGGTAGAAAGTAACAGTTTTATACAGCTGTGCTTTTTCCCCCCCCTTTCTTTTTTTCAGGTCAGTAGTTTTGTTTTGAGTGTTCAGGGGTAGAAAGATGGTTTAATAGCAGGCACTGTTTTTTTAATTCTTCATGTGTTGTGTTTCCCTGGAATTCCCAACTTTTTTGAAAATGGAACCTTGTTTTTTTCACCAGTTCTGCTGTGTGCTGTATAAGTTGATGATATCTCTCTTAACAGGACTGATGGTGACATTGTTTAGCAGGGCTTAGGGGGAGTGTCTTGCATGTGTTTGAATATGGAGTTTTAGTACTACTGATGAAAGCAGAAGGGCTGTGAGGCACAGTGCCTTTCAGGGTTTGGGATGCCTCATGGCCTTTCCTCATTGCCCACAGGATGCCATGTTGTCCCTAGAATCTTTGCAGCTGGTGGCAGGCCCCTCTTACATTACAAGCCTTGGGAATTGACTTTATTTTGTGGGCATGGAGCAGAGCTCAGATTCTCTGGGAAGCTGTAGGTTAGGGGGTGCCCCCAGAATTTGGGATGTGGCTCAGAAGAGCGGCTCCTGAGGAGTAGCCACTGAAGGGGGTTCAGGAGTGCAGATTGAGGAATCAGTGAGGTTCCTTTCCTGACAGTTGAGGAGAAGAAAAGGGGTTTCTTAAGTTCTGGGACTGCTGGGAAAGGGAGGAAGGTTCACCAGCCCTTCTCAGATGAGTTTTCCAGTTGGTTTTGAATGTTATAGAATTGTAGAATGGTTTGGGTTGGAAGGCACCATAAAGATCCTCTAGTTCCACCCCCCCCCCCCGGGACACCTTCCGTGAGACCAGGTTGCTGAAAGCCGTATCTGACCTTGCCTTGAATGCTTCCAGGGAGGGAGCACCTGCAGGTTCTCTGGGCAATCCGTTCCAGTGCCTCACCACCCCTAGTGATAAATGTCTTTCTAACACCTAAACTAAACGTACCCTCTTTAGGACTAAAGTCGTTATGGCCTTGTCCTATTGCTGTACTCCTTTGTGAAAAGTCCCTCTGCAGGTTTCTTATAGGCACCCTTTACGTACCGTGAAGTGTGCTATAAGGTCTCCTGCAAAGCTGCATGCTGGTCCGAGAAGGTGAGGCGGTCGTCGGTCGGGTCGGTGTTGAATAGCGAAGTATTATGTGGCTGCTCGGTTCAGCGTTTACCTTCTGTTGTGGAGGTGCTGTGTGGGCTATCTTTGAATTGGGTGAGCATTTGAGGTGAGCTGTGGATTAGTGAAGGAGGAGTGTGGGGCTGATGAATTCTCATGAGCGCCATGCTCACTTAGTGTCTCTCGGTACCTTAGGTAGCAGGAGTGACGACAGCTGCAGGGTCTGAGTCGAACAAGTGGGGAAGCGAACATGGTGGCACTTGTGAGGAGGTGGGAGTTGGGGAAGTAGTTGGTGTTGGCCAGTGGGATGCTTACTCCCTTTTCTGATTTGTTGTTTGTTTGTTTTTTAAATTGCAGATGTTGAAGAGCAATGTGTCCCTTTGAGGAACATCCTAGTTAGCCTGTGTGGTTTTGTGGAGGATGGATTGGGACCCTCAGCCTTCTGAAAGCTATGTTGAGGGACCCGGGCTGGGGAGAGGCTGGGAGGGAGGGACAGAGCTGGGAAGTGCCGGGAGGGGTTTTAAAGTTAGAGTAGGAGGGCAGGAGCCGTCCTGTGTGGGCAGGCGAAGGGAGCGGGTTGCCTTTCAGCATGAGAGCAGCGTGTCCCGGGCAGGGCAGTTCCAGCCTGTGTCCATGGTGGCGTGCAGTTTGTGTAGTCTGTGTTCTGTGCCTTAGGCCTTCCTCAGGTCTCAATGTCCTCATCGTGCTTTTTGCCGGGGGAGCGCGGCATGCGCTTTAGGTGCCGTCCCTAGGGTTTCGAATGCTCTTGCTTATCAGCACAGCGCCAATCGGGTGCTTTTCATGTGTTCGGAGCTCTAAAGCATGGATTGGTCTCGTCATATTCCAGTCGGTTCTTTTTGCGTTGCTCTTTTGGGCTGCTTTGGCAGCTCTGCTCTCTAGTCGTCCGTTTTCTCAGACTGGGAGTTCTTCCCTGCCTCTTGATGTTCCTAGATCTTGATGACAGGCTTCTGGCACGTCCATGGTCTCGGTTTTGACAGTACCATCTTTTAACAGGCTGTTACGTGGGACTCCTCGGGGGTCTGCCGTAGAGCCTCCTTGTCTTAGTGTTTTGGACGCTGTAGGTCATCTTGCCGGATGGCACCTCCCATCTGGGAGTCATTCTTCTTGCTGATAGTTTTCTCTCTGAATCACCTTGTCTGTAGTCTTCTGTGTTGTGTTGGTCCGTGCACAGGTGTGCTTGGCTTGGAGCTGCTCTGCCCGGGGCTGTTGAGTCAGGGGTAGGTGGCACAGCGATAAGAGGGTTGTACTGTTTTTTAAATGGCTGGTTGTAGCTGGAGTACTGGTATTCCTAGATGGAATCAAAGTCTCTGGACTTGTTAAGCTCTCACTCTGCATCCAGGCTGATTCATTCAATATGGGGCTTTATTCAGATGCGGAGAGATGAGATGTGTGCCCCAGAGCAACGGAGGAGGGGAGCGGAGTGCCATAAGGAGGTGGATCTGTGAGTGGAGTGGGAGGGAAGATGTGGCTGGTGGCTCTATGACTAGCTGATAGGGATTTCTTTTTTCTTTTATTAATTTTCAGTTGTGAAGCAAGGAGTGAAGCGGCCATGAGTGCTGGAGGTGTCTCTGGCAAGGTGAGCTCTGACTACTGGGTTAAAGGAACTGTTCCTTTGGAGGTGTTGCATTGTTGGTAAAGTTGGAATCACCCCTTGTTTGACTTAGCAGGCAGTGCGCATGCTTTGATGTGGCAAGCTCTTGATGACAGAGCGGGGTATTTGAGTGGCCAAGGTAGAGGAGAGGGAGTTGGGAATCGGTCCAAGCAGGCTAAGGTTTCAGGCGGCCTCTCAGCATGCATCTCCTGCTTTGTTTTTTCCACGTGGGGCACGCAGCCTCAGAGGAGCCATGCCGCAGGCCAATGAGGAGTTTGAGAAGGTGAGGTGGTTGTGGGCTGGGTCGGTGTTGAATATCGAAGTATTGGGTGGTTGCTCGGTCAAGCGTTTACCTTTTGTTTTGCAGGCGCTATGCAGGCCAGCTTTGGAATGGCATGAGCCTTTGAGGTGAGCTGTGGCTGATGGAGGAGGAGCATGGGGCTGGTGACGTCTAGCGACTGCTGTGCTAATTCTGTGCCTCTTGCTGTCTCAGGTACCCTGAGAGATGATGGCCGCAGGGTGTGACCCTGGAAAGAGCAGGTAAGCATAACACTGTGGTGGGGGGGTGTGTGTGTGTGAGATTGTGGGCTTTTGAGAAATTAGCTCGTGTTTGCTGATGGGTTGGTTACTGCCTCTTCTGATTGTGTTGTTGGTGGTTTGGTTTTGTTTACTCTTTTCACTGCAGATGATGAAGAGGAACCTGGCGACTGCCAGATGGTCCCAGTTAGCCAATGTGAGTTGTGCGGAGGCTGGATTCGTACCGTCGGTCCACTGAAAGTTAAGTTGAGGCACGCGGGCTGGGGAGCGGCTGGGAGGGAGGGAGGGATGGACAGAGCTGGGAATTGCCGGGAGGGGTTTCAAAGTTAGAGTAGGAGGCCAGGAGCTGTCCTGCGTGGGCAGGTGAAGGGAGTGGGTTGCTTTTCAGCCTGAGACCAGTGCGTGCCAGGCAGGGCAGTTCCGGCCTGTGTCTGTGGCGGCGTGTAGTTTGTGTAGTCTGTCTTGCGTGCCTTTGACCTTGTTCGGGCCTTGACGCAGTCATCAATCTTTGCGCTCAGGGAGCGTGGCGTGTGCTTTGGCAGCAGTCCCTCGGGTCTCGAATGGCCTTACTCATCGGCACTGTGCCAATCGGGTGCCGCTTTCTTGCGCTTGGAGGTCTGAAGCATGGTTTGGTGTCGGAAGGTTCCCGCTGGTTCTCTTTTGCGGTGCTCTTGTGGGCTGCTTTGGCAGCTCTGCTCTCTAGGCGTGCGTTGTCTTGGAACGGGAGTTCTTCCCTGCCTCTTGATGTTCCTAGGTCTTGATGACAGGCTTCTTGCGCGTCCACTATCTCAGTTGTGACGGTACCATCTTGTAACGGGCCGTTCCTTTTGCCTCTTCTTCTTCGGGGCCGTCGTCGAGGCTCCTGGCTTCGTGGTCTTCGACGCCGTAGGTCATCTTGCCGGCTGCCAGGTGCTGTCTGGGAGTCATTCTTCTTGCGGAGAGTTTTCTCTCTCTCTTTGAATCGCCTCGTTGCTATGTTTTGTGTGGTGCGTGGGTGCGTTTGGCTTGGAGCTGCTCTGCCCGGGGATCTGGAGTCAGGGGTAGGTGCAACAGCAATAGGAGCGTATGGGGGAGGTGGTCAAATGTCATGGGGTCAGGGTCAAAGGTCAGCATGGTCAGTGGTCAAAGCTCACAGTGCCTGCCTAGGGCCAGACTTCGTGGGGGTCAGGTGTCAACAGTCACAGGTCAGCTGTCAAGGGGTTAGGATTAGGTTGTCAGTTTAGGATTAGAGTTTAGGGTTAGGGTGTCATGTCAGGGTTGGGGTGGAGCCGCAGGCCGATGTGTGGTCTGAGGAGGTGAGGTGGGTGTGGGCTGGGTCCGTGTTGAATATCGTGGTATTGGGTGGTTGCTCAGTTAAGCGTTTCCCTTTCATTTTGCAGGTGCTGCGCGGGCCATCTTTGGAACGGGACGAGCGTCTGAGGCGAGCTGCGCCTTAGGGCGGAGGAGCGTGGGGCCGGTGCCTTCTCGCGAGTGCTGTGCTAATTTTGTGCATCTTGCTTTCTCAGGTATCCTGAGAGAAAATGGCCGCAGGGTGTGACCCTGGATAGAGCAGGTAAGCGTAACGCTGTGGTGTGTCTGTGAGAACTGGGCTTTTGGCAAAGTAGCTGGTGTTGGCTGATGGGTTACTTGCTGCCTCTTCTGCTGGTGGTGGTTGTTTTTTTCACCGTCTTCACGGCAGATGACGAAGAGGAACCTGGCGACTGCCGGACGGTCCCAGTTCGCTGATGTGATTTGTGCGGAGGCTGGATTCGTACCCTCGGCCCTCAAAGTTAAGTTGAGGGACGTGGGCTGGGGAGTGGCCGGGAGGGAGGGAGGGACAGAGCTGGGAAGTGCTGGGAGGGGTTTTAACGTTAGAGTAGGAGGGCAGGAGCCGTCCTCTGTGGGCAGGTGAAGGGAGCGGGTCGCTTTTCAGCCCGAGACCAGCATGTGCCGGGCAGGGCAGTTCCGGCCTGTGTCTGTGGTGGTGTGTAGTTTGTGTAGTCTGTCTTGTGTGCTTTCGACCTTGTTCGGGTCTCGGCGCCGTCATCAGTCTTTGCGCTCGGGGAGCGTGGCATGCGCTTTGGGAGCAGTCCCTAGGGTTACGAACGGCCTTACTCATCGGCACCGTCCCAGTCGGGTGCCACTTTTCTTGCGCTCGGAGCTCGAAAGCGTGGATCGGCGTCGGAAGGTTCCCACCGGTTCTCTTTTGCGGCGCTCTTGTGGGCTGCTTTGTCAGCTCTGCTCTCTAGCCGTGCGTTGTCTCGGAACGGGAGTTCTTCCCCCCACCTTGACGTTCCTAGGTCTTGATGACAGGCTTCTTGCGTGTCCACGATCTGGGTCGTGACGGTACCATCTTGTAACGGGCCGTTCCTTTTGCCTCTTATTCTTCGGGGCCGTCGTCGAGGCTCCTGGCTTCGTGGTCTTTGCCGCCGTAGGTCATCTTGCCGGCTGGCAGGTCCTGTCTGGGAGTCATTCTTCTTGCGGAGAGTTTTCTCTCTCTCTTTGAATCGCCTCGTTGCTACGTTTTGTGTGGTGTGCGTGGGTGCGTTTGGCTTGGAGCTGCTCTGCCCGGGGATCTAGAGTAGAGGAGTAGGTGCAACAGCAATAGGAGCGTATGGGGGAGGTGGTCAAATGTCATGGGGTCAGGGTCTAAGGTCAGCATGGTCAGTGGTCAAAGCTCACAGTGCCTGCCTAGGGCCAGACTTCAGGGGGGTCAGGGGTCAACAGTCACAGGTCAGCTGTCAAGGGGTTAGGATTAAGTTGTAAGTTTAGGTTTAGAGCTTAGGGTTAGGGTGTCATGTCAGGGTTGGGGTGGAGCCGCAGGCCGATGTGCCGTCTGAGGAGGTGAGGTGGGTGGGGGCTGGGTCCGTGTTGAATATCGTGGTATTGGGTGGTTGCTCAGTTAAGCGTTTCCCTTTTGTTTTGCAGGTGCTGCGCGGGCCATCTTTGGAACGGGACGAGCGTTTGAGGCGAGCTGCGCCTTAGGGCGGAGGAGCGTGGGGCCGGTGCCTTCTCGCGAGGGCTGTGCTAATTTTGTGCGTCTTGCTTTCTCAGGTATCCTGAGAGAAGATGGCCGCAGGGTGTGACCCCGGAAAGAGCAGGTAAGCGTAACGCTGTGGTGTGTCTGTGAGAACTGGGCTTTTGGCAAAGTAGCTGGTGTTGGCTGATGGGTTACTTGCTGCTGCTTCTGCTGGTGGTGGTTGTTTTTTTCACCGTCTTCACTGCAGATGATGAAGAGGAAGCTGGCGACTGCCGGACGGTCCCAGTTCGCTGATGTGATTTGTGCGGAGGCTGGATTCGTACCCTCGGCCCTCAAAGTTAAGTTGAGGGATGCGGGCTGGGGAGCGGCCAGGAGGGAGGGAGGGACAGAGCTGGGAAGTGCTGGGAGGGGTTTCAAAGTTAGAGTAGGAGGGCAGGAGCCGTCCTGTTTGGTAAGGTTTAATGGAGCGGGTTGCTTTTCAGCCCGAGACCAGCGCATGCCGGGCAGGGCAGTTCCGGCCTGTGTCTGTGGCGGTGTGTGGTTTGCGTCGTCTGTCTTGCGTGCCTTCGACCTTGTTTGGGTCTCGACGCCGTCATCGGTCTTTGCGCTCGGGGAGCGTGGCGTGCGCTTTGGAAGCAGTCCCTAGGGTTTCGAACGGCCTTCCTCATTGGCACCGTCCCAGTCGGGTGCCGCTTTTCTTGCGCTCGGAGGTCGAAAGCGTGGATCGGCGTCGGAAGGTTCCCGCCGGTTCTCTTTCGCGGGGCTCTTGTGGGCTGCTTTGGCAGCTCCGCTCTCAAGCCGTGCGTTGTCTCGGAACGGGAGTTCTTCCCCGCCCCTTGCTGTTCCTAGGTCTCGATGACAGGCTTCTTGCGCGTCCACGATCTGGGTCGTGACGGTACCATCCTGTAACGGGCCGTTCCTTTTGCCTCTTATTCTTCGGGGCCGTGGTCTTGGACGCCGTAGGTCATCTTGCCGGCTGGCAGCTCCCGTCCGGGAGTCATTCTTCTTGCGGAGAGTTTTCTCTCTCTCTTTGAATCGCCTCGTTGCTACGTTTTGTGTGGTGTGCGTGGGTGCGTTTGGCTTGGAGCTGCTCTGCCCGGGGATCTGGAGTAGAGGAGTAGGTGCAACAGCAATAGGAGCGTATGGGGGAGGTGGTCAAATGTCATGGGGTCAGGGTCTAAGGTCAGCATGGTCAGTGGTCAAAGCTCACAGTGCCTGCCTAGGGCCAGACTTCAGGGGGGTCAGGCGTCAACAGTCTCAGGTCAGCTGTCAAGGGGTTAGGATTAGGTTGTAAGTTTAGGTTTAGAGCTTAGGGTTAGGGAGTCACGTCAGGGTTGGGGTGGAGCCGCAGGCCGATGTGTGGTCTGAGGAGGTGAGGTGGGTGGGGGCTGGGTCCGTGTTGAATATCGTGGTATTGGATGGTTGCTCAGTTAAGCGTTTCCCTTTTCTTTTGCAGGTGCTGCGCGGGCCACCGTAGGAACGGGACGAGCGTTTGAGGCGAGCTGCGCCTTAGGGCGGAGGAGCATGGGGCCGGTGCCTTCTCGCGAGGGCTGTGCTAATTCTGTGCGTCTTCCTTTGTCAGGTACCCTGAGAGATGATGGCCGCAGGGTGTGACCCTGGAAAGAGCAGGTAAGCATAACACTGTGGTGGGCCTGATGAAGCGGGCTTTTGGCAAAGTAGCTGGTGTTGGCTGATGGGTTGGTTGCTGCCTCTTCTGCTGGTGTTGGTGGTGGTTGTTTTTTTCACCGTCTTCACTGCAGATGACGAAGAGGAACCTGGCGACTGCCAGATGGTCCCAGTTCGCCCATGTGATTTGTGCGGGGGCTGGATTCGTACCCTCGGCCCTCTGAAAGTTAAGGTGAGGGACGCGGGCTGGCGAGCGGGAGGGAGGGAGGGACAGAGCTGGAAAGTGCTGGGAGGGGTTTCAAAGTTAGAGTAGGAGGGCAGGAACTGTCCTGTTTGGTAAGGTTTAATGGAGCGGGTCGCTTTTCAGCCCGAGACCAGTGCGTGCTGGGCAGGGCAGTTCCGGTCTGTGTCTGTGGTAGTGTGTAGTTTGTGTAGTCTGTCCTGTGTGCCTTCGACCTTGTTCGGGTCTCGACGCCGTCGTCGGTCTTTGCCCTCGGGGAGCGTGGTGTGCACTTTGGGGCAGTCCCTAGGGTCTCGAATGGCCTTGCTCATCTGCACCGTGCCAGTCGGGTGCCGCTTTTCTTGCGCTCGGAGGTCAGAAGCGTGGATCGGCGTCGGAAGGTTCCCGCCGGTTCTCTTCTGCGGTGCTCTTGTGGACTGCTTTGTCAGCTCCGCTCTCTAGCCATGCGTTGTCTTGAAACGGGAGTTCTTCCCCCCACCTTGACGTTCCTAGGTCTTGATGACAGGCTTCTTGCGCGTCCACGATCTGGGTCGTGACGGTACCATCTTGTAACGGGCCGTTCCTTTTGCCTCTTCTTCTTCGGGGCCGTCGTCGAGGCTCCTGGCTTCGTGGTCTTGGCCACCGTCGGTCGTCTTGCCGGCTGGCAACTCCCGTCTGGGATTCATTCTTCTTGCCGAGAGTTTTCTCTCTCTCTTTGGATCACCTCGTTGGTACGTTTCGCGTCGTGTGTGTTGCGTGCGTGAGCGCGTTTGACTTGGAGCTGCTCTGCCCGGGGATCTAGAGTAGAGGAGTAGGTGCAACAGCAATAGGAGCGTATGGGGGAGGTGGCCAAATGTCACGGGGTCAAGGTCTAAGGTCAGCATGGTCAGTGGTCAAAGGTCACAGTGCCTAGGGCCAAACTTCATGGCGGACAGGGGTCAACAGTCACGGGTCAGCTGTCAAAGGGTTAGGATTAGGTTGTCAGTTTAGGTTTAGAGCTTAGGGTTAGGGTGTCATGTCAGGGTTGGGGTGGAGCCGCAGGCCGATGTGCCGTCTGAGGAGGTGAGGTGGGTGGGGGCTGGGTCCGTGTTGAATATCGTGGTATTGGGTGGTTGCTCAGTTAAGCGTTTCCCTTTTGTTTTGCAGGTGCTGCGCGGGCCATCTTTGGAACGGGACGAGCGTTTGAGGCGAGCTGCGCCTTAGGGCGGAGGAGCGTGGGGCCGGTGCCTTCTCGCGAGGGCTGTGCTAATTTTGTGCGTCTTGCTTTCTCAGGTATCCTGAGAGAAGATGGCCGCAGGGTGTGACCCCGGAAAGAGCAGGTAAGCGTAACGCTGTGGTGTGTCTGTGAGAACTGGGCTTTTGGCAAAGTAGCTGGTGTTGGCTGATGGGTTACTTGCTGCTGCTTCTGCTGGTGGTGGTTGTTTTTTTCACCGTCTTCACTGCAGATGATGAAGAGGAAGCTGGCGACTGCCGGACGGTCCCAGTTCGCTGATGTGATTTGTGCGGAGGCTGGATTCGTACCCTCGGCCCTCAAAGTTAAGTTGAGGGATGCGGGCTGGGGAGCGGCCAGGAGGGAGGGAGGGACAGAGCTGGGAAGTGCTGGGAGGGGTTTCAAAGTTAGAGTAGGAGGGCAGGAGCCGTCCTGTTTGGTAAGGTTTAATGGAGCGGGTTGCTTTTCAGCCCGAGACCAGCGCATGCCGGGCAGGGCAGTTCCGGCCTGTGTCTGTGGCGGTGTGTGGTTTGCGTCGTCTGTCTTGCGTGCCTTCGACCTTGTTTGGGTCTCGACGCCGTCATCGGTCTTTGCGCTCGGGGAGCGTGGCGTGCGCTTTGGAAGCAGTCCCTAGGGTTTCAAACGGCCTTCCTCATTGGCACCGTCCCAGTCGGGTGCCGCTTTTCTTGCGCTCGGAGGTCGAAAGCGTGGATCGGCGTCGGAAGGTTCCCGCCGGTTCTCTTTCGCGGGGCTCTTGTGGGCTGCTTTGGCAGCTCCGCTCTCAAGCCGTGCGTTGTCTCGGAACGGGAGTTCTTCCCCGCCCCTTGCTGTTCCTAGGTCTCGATGACAGGCTTCTTGCGCGTCCACGATCTGGGTCGTGACGGTACCATCCTGTAACGGGCCGTTCCTTTTGCCTCTTATTCTTCGGGGCCGTGGTCTTGGACGCCGTAGGTCATCTTGCCGGCTGGCAGCTCCCGTCCGGGAGTCATTCTTCTTGCGGAGAGTTTTCTCTCTCTCTTTGAATCGCCTCGTTGCTACGTTTTGTGTGGTGTGCGTGGGTGCGTTTGGCTTGGAGCTGCTCTGCCCGGGGATCTGGAGTAGAGGAGTAGGTGCAACAGCAATAGGAGCGTATGGGGGAGGTGGTCAAATGTCATGGGGTCAGGGTCTAAGGTCAGCATGGTCAGTGGTCAAAGCTCACAGTGCCTGCCTAGGGCCAGACTTCAGGGGGGTCAGGCGTCAACAGTCTCAGGTCAGCTGTCAAGGGGTTAGGATTAGGTTGTAAGTTTAGGTTTAGAGCTTAGGGTTAGGGAGTCACGTCAGGGTTGGGGTGGAGCCGCAGGCCGATGTGTGGTCTGAGGAGGTGAGGTGGGTGGGGGCTGGGTCCGTGTTGAATATCGTGGTATTGGATGGTTGCTCAGTTAAGCGTTTCCCTTTTCTTTTGCAGGTGCTGCGCGGGCCATCGTTGGAACGGGACGAGCGTTTGAGGCGAGCTGCGCCTTAGGGCGGAGGAGCATGGGGCCGGTGCCTTCTCGCGAGGGCTGTGCTAATTCTGTGCGTCTTCCTTTGTCAGGTACCCTGAGAGATGATGGCCGCAGGGTGTGACCCTGGAAAGAGCAGGTAAGCATAACACTGTGGTGGGCCTGATGAAGCGGGCTTTTGGCAAAGTAGCTGGTGTTGGCTGATGGGTTGGTTGCTGCCTCTTCTGCTGGTGTTGGTGGTGGTTGTTTTTTTCACCGTCTTCACTGCAGATGACGAAGAGGAACCTGGCGACTGCCAGATGGTCCCAGTTCGCCCATGTGATTTGTGCGGGGGCTGGATTCGTACCCTCGGCCCTCTGAAAGTTAAGGTGAGGGACGCGGGCTGGCGAGCGGGAGGGAGGGAGGGACAGAGCTGGAAAGTGCTGGGAGGGGTTTCAAAGTTAGAGTAGGAGGGCAGGAACTGTCCTGTTTGGTAAGGTTTAATGGAGCGGGTCGCTTTTCAGCCCGAGACCAGTGCGTGCTGGGCAGGGCAGTTCCGGTCTGTGTCTGTGGTAGTGTGTAGTTTGTGTAGTCTGTCCTGTGTGCCTTCGACCTTGTTCGGGTCTCGACGCCGTCGTCGGTCTTTGCCCTCGGGGAGCGTGGTGTGCACTTTGGGGCAGTCCCTAGGGTCTCGAATGGCCTTGCTCATCTGCACCGTGTCAGTCGGGTGCCGCTTTTCTTGCGCTCGGAGGTCAGAAGCGTGGATCGGCGTCGGAAGGTTCCCGCCGGTTCTCTTCTGCGGTGCTCTTGTGGACTGCTTTGTCAGCTCCGCTCTCTAGCCATGCGTTGTCTTGAAACGGGAGTTCTTCCCCCCACCTTGACGTTCCTAGGTCTTGATGACAGGCTTCTTGCGCGTCCACGATCTGGGTCGTGACGGTACCATCTTGTAACGGGCCGTTCCTTTTGCCTCTTCTTCTTCGGGGCCGTCGTCGAGGCTCCTGGCTTCGTGGTCTTGGCCACCGTCGGTCGTCTTGCCGGCTGGCAACTCCCGTCTGGGATTCATTCTTCTTGCCGAGAGTTTTCTCTCTCTCTTTGGATCACCTCGTTGGTACGTTTCGCGTCGTGTGTGTTGCGTGCGTGAGCGCGTTTGACTTGGAGCTGCTCTGCCCGGGGATCTAGAGTAGAGGGGTAGGTGCAACAGCAATAGGAGCGTATGGGGGAGGTGGCCAAATGTCACGGGGTCAAGGTCTAAGGTCAGCATGGTCAGTGGTCAAAGCTCACAGTGCCTAGGGCCAAACTTCATGGCGGTCAGGGGTCAACAGTACGGGTCAGCTGTCAAAGGGTTAGGATTAGGTTGTCAGTTTAGGTTTAGAGCTTAGGGTTAGGGTGTCATGTCAGGGTTGGGGTGGAGCCGCAGGCCGATGTGCCGTCTGAGGAGGTGAGGTGGGTGGGGGCTGGGTCCGTGTTGAATATCGAGGTATTGGGTGGTTGCTCAGTTAGGCGTTTCCCTTTTGTTTTGCAGGTGCTGCGCGGGCCATCTTTGGAACGGGACGAGCGTTTGAGGCGAGCTGCGCCATAGAGCGGAGGAGCGTGGGGCCGGTGCCTTCTCGCGAGGGCTGTGCTAATTCTGTGCGTCTTCCTTTGTCAGGTACCCTGAGAGACGATGGCCGCAGGGTGTGACCCTGGAAAGAGCAGGTACACGTAACACTGTGGTGGGCGTGATGAAGCGGGCTTTTGGCAAAGTAGCTGGTGTTGGCTGATGGGTTACTTGCTGCCTCTTCTGCTGGTGTTGGTGGTGGTTGTTTTTTTCACTGTCTTCATTGGAGACGATGAAGAGGAACCTGGCGACTGCCGGATGGTCCCAGTTCGCTGATGTGATTTGTGCGGGGGCTGGATTCGTACCCTCGGCCCTCTGAAAGTTAAGTTGAGGGACGCGGGCTGGGGAGCGGGAGGGAGGGAGGGACAGAGCTGGGATGTGCCGGGAGGGGTTTCAAAGTTAGAGTAGGAGGGCAGGAGCCGTCCTGTGTGGGCAGGGGAAGGGAGCGGGTTGCTTTTCAGCCCGAGACCAGCACGTGCCGCGCAGGGCAGTTCCGGCCTGTGTCTGTGGTGGTGTGTAGTTTGCATAGTCTGTCTTGCGTGCCTTCCATATTGTTCGGGTCTCGACGCTGTCGTCAGTCTTTGCGCTCGGGGAGCGTGGCGTGTGATTTGGGAGCAGTCCCTAGGGTTTCGAACGGCCTTACTCATCGGCACCGTGCTAGTCGGGTGCCGCTTTTCTTGCGCTCGGAGGTCAGAAGCGTGGATCGGCGTCGGAAGGTGCCAGCCGGTTCTCTTTTGCGGCGCTCTTGTGGGCTGCTTTGTCAGCTCTGCTCTCTAGCCGTGCGTTGTCTCGGAACTCGACTTCTTCCCTGCACCTTGATGTTCCTAGGTCAAGATGACAGGCTTCTTGCGCATCCACGGTCTTGGTTGTGACGGTACCATCTTGTAACGGGCCTTTCTTTTTGCCTCTTA
This sequence comes from Astur gentilis, assembly GCF_929443795.1. Classification (NCBI taxonomy): domain Eukaryota; kingdom Metazoa; phylum Chordata; class Aves; order Accipitriformes; family Accipitridae; genus Astur; species Astur gentilis. The sequence goes on along the minus strand of NC_064894.1, from coordinate 9,910 downwards.
TTCTTCGGGGCCGTCGTAGAGGCTCCTGGCTTCGTGGTCTTGGGCGCTCTAGGTGATCTTGCTGGCTGGCAACCCCTGTCCGGGAGTCATTATTGTTGCCGAGATTTTTCTCTCTCTCTCTTTGAATCGCCTCATTGGTATGTTTTGTGTTGCGTGCGTGAGCGCGTTTGGCTTGGAGCTGCTCTGCCCGGGGATCTAGAGTAGAGGAGTAGGTGCAACAGCAATAGGAGCGTATGGGGGAGGTGGCCAAATGTCATGGGGTCGAGGTCTAAGGTCAGCATGGTCAGTGGTCAAAGGTCACAGTGCCTAGGGCCGAACTTCATGGCGGTCGGGGTCAACAGTCACGGGTCAGCTGTCAGAGGGTTAGGATTAGGTTGTCAGTTTAGGTTTAGAGCTTAGGGTTAGGGTGTCATGTCAGGGTTGGGGTGGAGCTGCAGGCCGATGTGCTGTCTGAGGAGGTGAGGTGGGTGGGGGCTGGGTCCGTGTTGAATATCGTGGTATTGGGTGGTTGCTCAGTTAAGCGTTTCCCTTTTGTTTTGCAGGTGCTGCGCGGGCCACCGTAGGAACGGGACGAGCGTTTGAGGCGAGCTGCGGCTTAGGGCGGAGGAGCGTGGGGCCGGTGCCTTCTCGCGAGTGCTGTGCTAATTCTGTGCGTCTTCCTTTGTCAGGTACCCTGAGAGAAGATGGCTGCAGGGTGTGACCTTGGAAAGAGCAGGTAAGCGTAATGCTGTGGTGCGTCTGTGATGAAGCGGGCTTTTGGCAAAGTAGCTGGTGTTGGCTGATGGGTTACTTGCTGCCTCTTCTGCTGGTGTTGGTGGTGGTTGTTTTTTTCACTGTCTTCACTGGAGACGATGAAGAGGAACCTGGCGACTGCCAGATGGTCCCAGTTCGCCCATGTGATTTGTGCGGGGGCTGGATTTGTACCCTCGGCCCTCTGAAAGTTAAGGTGAGGGACGCGGGCTGGCGAGCGGGAGGGAGGGACAGAGCTGGGATGTGCCGGGAGGGGTTTCAAAGTTAGAGTAGGAGGGCAGGAGCCGTCCTGTGTGGGCAGGGGAAGGGAGCGGGTTGCTTTTCAGCCCGAGACCAGCGCGTGCTGCGCAGGGCAGTTCCGGCCTGTGTCTGTGGTGGTGTGTAGTTTGCGTAGTCTGTCTTGCGTGCCTTTCATATTATTCGTGTCTCGACGCCGTCGTCGGTCTTTGCCCTCGGGGAGCGTGGCGTGCACTTTGGGAGCAGTCCCTAGGGTTTCGAATGGCCTTCCTCATCGGCACCGTCCCAGTCGGGTGCCGCTTTTCTTGCGCTTGGAGGTCTAAAGCGTCGATCGGCGTCGGAACGTTCCTGCCGGTTCTCTTTTGCGGCACTATTCTGGGCTGCTTTGTCAGCTCTGCTCTCTAGCCGTGCGTTGTCTCGAAATGTGAGTTCTTCCCCGCACCTTGACGTTCCTAGGTCTTGATGACAGGCTTCTTGCGCATCCATGATCTCGGTCGTGACGGTACCATCGTGTAACGGGCCGTTCCTTTTGCCTTTAAGTCTTTGGGGCCGTTGTCGAGGCTCCCGGCTTCGTGGTCTTGGACGCCATAGGTCATCTTGCCGGCTGGCAGCTCCCGTCTGGGAGTCATTCTTCTTGTCGAGAGTTTTCTCTCTCTCTTTGAATCACCTCGTAGCTACGTTTTGTGTTGTATGCGTGGGTGCGTTTGGCTTGGAGCTCCTCTGTCCGGTGACCTGGAGTCAGGGCTAGGTGCAACAGCTATAGGAGTCTCTGGGTGTTACATTGATTTGCCTTGATTGTTTAGGCAAGGGTTGTCAAGTCATCTGAGATTGGGTAGCTGTCGGTGGGCTTTGTGGACGGCCACATTGACAGTGTTTTACAGAGGTGATTGGAGCTGTGTGGTGTGGGCTGTTGAGGTTTAATGAAGCAGATTTGAGTCTCTGAGGTGTTATGTCTTGCATGGGAAAGGCTTAAAGTTTTGGCCTTTTCTTATTTTTTTTCTTTTTCTCACAGGGCAGGCTGTAGTTGCACTCCAGATGGTCTTCGTAGATGGAATCAAGACCTCTGGAATTGTGAAGCTCTTGCTCTGCAGCCAGGTGACTCTTTCAATATGGGATTTTTTTCAGATGCCGTGGGATAAGCTGTGTGTGATGGAGAAGGGGAGCGGAGCATAAGAAGGTGGGTCCGTGAGAGGAATCGGACGGAATATGTGGCTGGTGGCACTAGGACTAGCTGAGCGGGTTCTTTTTTTCTTGTATGTGGAAGGTCGCAAGCAAGGAGCGAAGCGGGCCATGGGTAGTGGAGGTGACTCGGGTAAGGTGAGTCGTGACTGCTGGGTTAAAGGAACTGTTCCTTTAAAGTGTCCTGTTGTTGGCTGAGTTGAAAGCATCCCTTGTTTAGAAGGTCATCTACCTAATTTAGAAGGCCATCTATGGGTTTTTTTATCTACCTCTCAGACAAGTTAAGTTTAATTCCTGACCTGGTCCCATTGCTGATGCAATAGGTGTAGCTGTAGCACAGGAGTAGGAGTAATGCAATTTCCTGGGGGGGTTACTTTCTCTGTTCAGTGTCTCATTTGCTGTAAATTTAAGGCAGGTGAGAACAGTGCTGCTGCCCCTGCAGCTGAGTCTATAACTTCTGGTGGTTTGCCCTTCCCCTTTCCCAGGTGATTGTGCTAAGGGTGTTGGGCGGGGCCTTGTGGGTATTTGAGCCACAGCCTCTGCTGGGTGAGCTCATTGTGCCTCTGGGTTTCTCTGGTGTTGGTGCTCAGCTCTTCCTTGAGTTTTTTGCAGCTTTTGAGTTGGTTCAGCCCTTTGGGAAGAGGTGTCTGCCTGAGGTAAGAGCTTCAGGACCAGTCAAGGTTCTGCAGCATGTGTGGTAGAAAGTAACATTTGTATGCAGCTTTTTTTTTTCTTTCTTTTGTTCAGGTCAGTAGTTTTGTTTTGAGTGTTCAGGGGTAGAAAGATGGTTTCATAGTAGGCTTTGTTTGTTTTCTTTTTTTTGTTTTTAATTGATGCATTGTGTTTTCCTGGTATTTCCAACTGTAATGAAAATGGAACCTTGTTTTTTCACCAGTTCTGCTGTATACTGTGTCAGTTGATGATATCTGTCTTAAGAGGAATGATGGTGACGTTGTTTAGCAGGGGTTAGGGTGAGCATCTTGTATGTATTTGTATATGGAGTTTTAGTACTACTGAAGAAAGCAGCAGGGCCGTGAGGCAGAATGGCTTTCAGGGTCTGGGATGCCTCATGGCCTTTCCTCATTGCCCACAGAATGCCAAGTTGTCCCTAGAATCCTTGCAGCTGGTGGCAGGCCCCTCATAGATTACAAGCCTTGGGACTTGACTTTATTTTGTGGGCATGGAACAGAGGTCCGAGTCTCTCTGAAGCTGTAGGTTAGGGGATGCCCCCAGAATTTGGGATGTGGCTCAGAAGAATGGCTCCTGAGGAGTAGGCACTGAAGGGGGTTCAGGAGTGCAGATTGAGGGCAGGAGATGTCAGGAAGCAGTGGGGTTCCTTTCCTGAGTGTTGAGGAGAAGAAAAGGGGTTTCTTAAGTTTTGGGACTGCTGGGAAAGGGAGGAGGGTTCACCAGCCCTTCTCAGAGGAGTTTTCCAGTGGGATTTGAATGTCATAGAATCATAGAATGGTTTGGAAGGCACCATAAAGATCCTCTAGTTCAACTCCCCTTCCCTTCAAGGGACACCTTCTGTGAGACCAGGTTGCTAAAAGCCGTATCTGACCTTGCCTTGAATGCTTCCAGGGAGGGAGCACCCGCAGGTTCTCTGGGCAACGTGTTCCAGTGCCTCGCCACCCCTAGTGCGAAACGTCTTTCTAATGCCTAAACTAAATGTACCCTCTTTAGGACTAAAGTCGTTACCGCCTTGTCCTATGGCTGTACACCCTTGTAAAAGTTCCTCTGCAGGTTTCTTATGGGCACACTTTATGTACTGTGAAGTGCACTGTAAGGTCTCCTCCTAAGCTACATGCCGGTCCGAGAAGGTGAGGTGGTCGTTGGCCGGGTCGGTGTTGAATAGCAAAGTATTTTGGGGCTGCCCGGTTCAGCATTTACCTTCTGTTCTGGTGGCTATCTTGCTCTTGCAAGGAGCGAAGCGGGCCATGGGTAGCAGAGGTGACTCGGGCAAGGTGAGTCCTGACTGCTGGGTTAAAGGAACTGTTCTTCTGGGGGTGTTGTATTGTTGGCAAAGTTGAAAGCATCTCGTTTGTGTTTTTTGCAGACGGTACGCATGCCTTGACGTGGAAATTTCTTGATGACAGAGCGGGGTAGTTGAGCAGCTAAGGTAAGGGAGAGGGAGTTGCGAATCAGACCAGGCAGGCCGCAGTTTCGGGCAGCCTCTCGGCATGCATCTCTGGTTTTTCCAGGTGGTGCATGTAACCTCAGAGGGGTGAAGACGCAGGCAATGTACAGCCTGAGGAGGTGAGGTGGTTGTCGGCTGGGTCCGTGTTGAATATCAAAGTATTAGGTGGTTGCTCATTTGGTTCTTTACCTTTTGTTTTGCAGGCACTGCGCGGGCCAGCTTTGGAATGGGACGAGTATTGTAGGCGAGCTGTGTATTCGAGAGGAGGAGCGTGGGGCCGGTGCCTTCTTGCGAGGGCTGTGCTAATTCTGTGTGTCTTGCTTTGTCAGGTACCCTGAGAGATGATGGCTGCAGGGGGTGACCCTGGAAAGAGCAGGTAGGCATAACACTGTGGGGTGTGTGTGATGAAGTGGGCTGTTGGGAAAGTAGCTGGTGTTGGCTGATGGGTTAATTGCTGCCTCTTCTGATTGTGTTGGTGGTGGTTTGGTTTTTTTTGACTGTCTTCACTGTCTTCACTGCAGACGAGGAAGAGGAACCTGCCGACTGCCAGATGGTCCCAGTTAGCCCATGTCAGTTGTGCAGAGGCTGGATTTGTACCATTGGCCTTCTGAAAGGTAAGGTGAGGGACATGGGCTGGGGAGCGGCCGGGAGGGAGGGACAGAGCTGGGAAGTGCTGGCAGTGGTTTTAGAGTAGGAGGGCAGGAGCAGTCCTCTGTGGGCAGGCGAAGGGAGCGTGTCACTTTTCAGCTCTAGAGCAGCGCATGCTGGGCAGGGCAGTTCCGGTCTGTGTCTGTGGTGGTGTGTAGTTTGTGTACTCTGTCTTGTGTGCCTTCGACCTTGTTCGGGTCTCAACGCCGTCATCAGTCTTTACGCTCGGGGAGCGTGGCGTGTGCTTTGGCAGCAGTCCCTTGCGTCTTGTATGGCATTGTTCATAGGCACCGTGCTAATCAGGTGCTGCTTTTCTTGCGCTTGGAGGTCTGAAGCGTGGATCGGCGTCGGAAGGTTTCCGCCGGTTCTCTTCTGCGGCGCTCTTGTGGGCTGCTTTGTCAGCTCTGCTCTCTAGCCGTGCGTTGTCTCGGGATGGGAGTTCTTCTCCGCCCCTTGCCATTCCTAGGTCTCAATGACAGGCTTCTTGCGCGTCCACGATCTCGGTTGTGACGGTACCATCTTGTAATGGGCCATTCCTTTTGCCTCTTCTTCTTCGGGGCCGTCATCAAGGCTCCTGGCTTCGTGGTCTTGGACACCATAGGTCATCTTGCCGGCTGGCAGCTCCCGTCCGGGAGTCCTTTTTCTTGCCGAGAGTTTTCTCTCTCTCTTTGGATCACCTCGTTGCTACGTTTTGTGTGGTGTGCGTGGGTGCGTTTGGCTTGGAGCTGTCCTGCCCAGGGATCTAGAGTAGAGGGGTAGGTGCAACAGCAATAGGAGCGTATGGGGGAGGTGGCCAAATGTCATGGGGTCAAGGTCTAAGGTCAGCATGGTCAGTGGTCAAAGCTCACAGTGCCTAGGGTCAAACTTCATGGGGGTCAGGGTTCAACAGTCATGGGTTAGCTGTCAAAGGGTTAGGATTAGGTTGTCAGTTTAGGTTTAGAGCTTAGGTTTAGGGTGTCATGTTAGGGTTAGGCTGTTGGTTTAGGGTGTCTGGTTAGGATTACATTTCCAGGTTAGGGTAAGGGTGTTCTGTTAGGGGTCAGGGGGAGTGCGTCACCCTAGGGTTAATGTGTTGGGTTAGGGGTTAGGGTGTGGGATTGAGCTGTCAGGTGAGGGTCATTAGGGTCAGGGGTTTAGGGAGTTAGGGGTTAGGTTCAGGGTCATTGGGGTTAAAATTAGGGGTCAGGGTAAAAGGTTAGGGCTGTTACGGTGTTGGGTTAGGGTGTTGCCCTAGGGTTATGGCGTTGCTTTAGGGTGTTGCCTTAGGGTTAGAGCGTCGCCCTAGGGTTAGGGTGTTGGGTTAGGGTATTGGCATAGGATGTTGCCTTAGGGTTAGCGCATAGCCTTAGGGTATTGCCTTAGGGTTAGGGCGTCGCCTTACGGTTAGGGCGTCGCCTTGGGTTGTTGATTTAGGGTTATGGCCTTGCCTTAGGGTGTGGCCTTAGGGTGTTGAATTAGTGTTAGGGTGTGGCCTTAGGGTGTTGAATTAGCGTTAGGGTGTGGCCTTAGGGTGTTGAATTAGTGTTAGGGTGTGGCCTTAGGGTGTTGAATTATTGTTAGGGTGTGGCCTTAGGGTGTTAAATTAGTGTTAGGGCCTTGCCTTAGGGTGTTGATTTAGGGTTAGGGCCTTGCCTCTAGGGTGTTGATTTAGGCTTAGAGTGTTGGGTTTTGGTGTTGATTTAGGGTTAGGGTGTTGTCTTAGGGTTAGGGCCTCGGTTTAGGGTTATGGCCCTGCCTTGGGGTGTTGAATTATGGTTAGAGTGTCGGGTTATGCTGTTGACTTAGGGTTAGGGCCTTGCCTTAGGTTGTCGCCTTAGGGTTAGGGCCTTGCCTTAGGGTGTCGCCTTAGGGTTTTGGCCTTGCCTTAGGGTGTCGCCTTAGGGTTAGGGCCTTGCCTTAGGGTGTCGCCTTAGGGTTAGGGCCTTGCCTTAGGGTGTCGCCTTAGGGTTTTGACTTAGGGTTAGGGTGTCGCCTTAGGGTTAGGGCCTTGCCTTAGGGTGTCGCCTTAGGGTTAGGGCCTTGCCTTAGGGTGTCGCCTTAGGGTTTTGACTTAGGGTTAGGGTGTCGCCTTAGGGTTAGGGCCTTGCCTTAGGGTGTCGCCTTAGGGTTAGGGCCTTGCCTTAGGGTGTCGCCTTAGGGTTAGGGCCTTGCCTTAGGGTGTCGCCTTAGGGTTTTGACTTAGGGTTAGGGTGTCACCTTAGGGTTAGGGCCTTGCCTTAGGGTGTTGCCTTAGGGTTTTGACTTAGGGTTAGGGTGTCGTCTTAGGGTTAGGGCCTTGCCTTAGGGTGTCGCCTTAGGGTTAGGGCCTTGCCTTAGGGTGTCGCCTTAGGGTTAGGGCCTTGCCTTAGGGTGTCGCCTTAGGGTTAGGGCCTTGCCTTAGGGTGTCGCCTTAGGGTTAGGGCCTTGCCTTAGGGTGTCGCCTTAGGGTTAGGGCCTTGCCTTAGGGTGTCGCCTTAGGG